>NW_027667679.1:627500-935000 GCF_963924665.1 Micromys minutus | reverse complement strand
AAGCACAAATTTTTATTATTTTCGGGCAAAATTGAAGAAATTTTATTTATTTCAGGTCAAAAAGTCAGAAATTTCCGTTATTTTGGGGCAAAAAGCAGAAATTTCTTTTATTATGGTACAATATTGAAGAAATTGTCCTTATTTTGGAACACAAATGCAGAAAATTCCCATATTTTGGGGCAAAAGGTAGAAATTCTTTTTTGAGGTAAAATGCAGAAATTCCGCTTATTTAGAGGTAAACTGCAGAAATTCACCTAATATTGGGGAAAAAATGCAGAAATTTCCTATATTTTGGAACTCAAAGGCAGAAATTCCCCTTATTTTGAAGCAAAAATTGTAATAATTCTCATTATTTTCGGGCAAAAAGGTAGAAATTCTCCTTATTTTAGGGCAAAAAGAAAATCTCCTTTTTTTGGTGGCAAAAAGTCAGAAATTCCCTTTATTTTCGGGCAAAAAGGCAGAAATTTGTTTTATTTTGGTACAAAATTGAAGAAATTTACCTTATTTTGGGGCAAAAAAGAAAAAATTCCTTATATATTGGGGCAAAAAGGCAGAAATTCCCCTTATTTTGAGGTAAAAAGGCTGAAATTCCCTTTATTTTGGGGCAAAAAGGCAGAAATTTTCCTTATTTTGGGGCAAAAAGCAGTCATTTCCCTTATTTTCGGGAAAAATTTTAGAAATTTCACTGATTTCAGAGCAAAAAGTCAGAAATTCCTTTTATTTTCGGGCAAAAAGAGAGAAATTCCGTTTATTTTGGGGGAAAAGGCAGAAATTGCACTTATTTGGAGTCTAAAAGGCGGAAAATCCCCTTATTTTGGGGCAAAAGTTAAGAAATTTCCCTTTTTTCTGGCAAAAAGGTATACATTCCCTTTTTTTTCGGGCAAAAAGGCAGAAATTCCCCGTATTTTGGAGCAAAATTGCAGAAATTCCCCTAATTTTGCGGCAAAAAGGCACAAATTCTTCTTATTTTTGGGTAAAACTGCAGAAATTTCACTTATTTCGCGGCAAAATGGCAGAAATTTTCTTCTTTTCGGCGAAAAAGGCAGAAAATCCCGGTATTTTGGAGCAAAATTGCAGTAATTCACCTAATTTTTGTGGTATAAAATGCAGTAATTTTCTTTATTTTGGGGCAAAACGGCAGAAATTTCTTTTAATATGGGGCAAAAGGAAGAAATTCCCCATATTTTGGGGCAAAATTGCAGAAATTTCCTTTATTTGGAAGCAAAAAAAAGAAATTCCTTTTATTTTCGGGCAAAATTGCAGAAATTTCCCTTATTATGGGGAAAAATTGCAGAAATTTCCCTTATTTTAGGGCAAAATTGCAGAAATTTCACTTATTTCAGAGAAAAAGAAGCAAAAATTTTTCTTATTTTGGGGCAAAAAGGCAGAAATTCCCATTATTTTGGGGCAAAGAGGCAGAAATTCACCTTATTTTGGGGTAAAATATCAGAAATTACACATATTTCAGGGCAAAAAGGCAGAAATTCCCCTTATTTAAGGCAAAAAGGCAGAAATTCCCCTTATTTTGGGATAAAATTGCAGAAATTTCCTTTGGGGGCAAAAAGGCAGAAAATCCCCTTAATTTCAGGCAAAAAAGCAGAAATTTCCCGTATTTTGGAGCAAAATAGCAGAAATTCCCCTAATATTAAGGCAAAAATGCACAAAAAGGAAGAAGTTCCTCTTATTTTCGGGAAAAGAGGCAGAAATTCCCTGTATTTTGAAGCAAAATTGCAGAAACTCTCCTAATCTTAAGGTAAAAAAGCAGAAATTCTCTATATGTTGGGGCAAAAAGACAGAATTTCTCCTTATGTTGGGGCAAAACTCAGAAATTCCACTTATTTTGGAGCAAAATTGCAGAAATTTCCCATAGTTTGGGGCAAAAATGCAGAAATTCCCCTTATTTTGAGGTAAAAAGGCTGAAATTCCCCTTATTTGGGGGCAAAAAGGCAGAAATTTCCCTTATTTTGGGACAAAATTGCAGAAATTTCACTTATTTCAGGGTAATAAGTCAGAAATTTCCCTTATTTTGGGGCAAAAAAGACAGAAATTCCCTTTGTTTGGGGGAAAAAGACAGAAATTTTACTTATTTAGAGGCAAAAATGCAGAAATTCCCCTTATTTTGGAACAAATATAAAGAAAATTCCCCCTTTTTATGGCAAAAAGGTATGCATTCTTCTTATTTTCGGGCAAAAAAACAGAAATTTCTTGTATTTTGGAGCAAAATTGCAGAAATTCCCCTAATTTTGGGGCAAAAGGCAGAAACTCCCTATACTTTGGGGCAAAAATCAGAAATTCCCCTTATTTTGGAGCAAAATTCCAGAAATTTCCTTTATTTTGTGGTAAAATTGCAGAAATTTACCTTATGTTCAGGCAAAATTGCAAAAATTTCTCTTATTTGGGGCAAAATTGCAGATATTTCACTTATTTTCAGGTAAAAAGGCTGAAATTTCCTTTATTTTTGGGCAAAATGAAGAAATTTCCCTTATTTTGAGGCAAATTTGTAGAAATTTTCCTTATTTTGGGGCAAAAAGGCAGAAATTCCCCTTATTTTGAGGTAATAAGGCTGAAATTCCCCTTATTTTGTTGCAAAAAGGCAGAAATTTTCCTTATTTTCGGGCAAAATTGCAGAAATTTCATTTATTTCAGGGTAAAAAGTCAAAATTCCTCATATTTTGTGGCAAAAAGCAGAAATTTCCCTTATTTTGAGGTAATAAGGCTGAAATTCCCCTTATTTTGGGGCAAAAAGGCAGAAATTCCCCTTATTTTGGGGTAAAATTGCAGAAATTTCAAATATTTCAGGGCAAAATGGCAGAAATTCCCCTTATTTTGGGGCAAAAAGATGAAATCCCTAATTTTTGGCTAAAATAGAAGAAATTTCACTTATTTCGGACGAGAAAGGCAGAAATTCCACTTAATTTCAGGCAAAAAGGGAGAAATGACACGTATTTTGGAGCAAAATTGCAGAAATTCCCCTAATATTGGTGCAAAAATGCAGAAATTGCCTTTACTTTGAGGCAAAAAGGCAGAAATTCTCCATATTTTGGTGTAAAAAGGCTGAAATTCCCCTTATTTTGAGGTAAAATGCAGAAATTCCCCATATTTTGGGGCAAAAGGCAGAATTTCCCCTCATTTTGGGGCAAAAAGGCACAAATTTCCCTTATTTTCGGGCAAAATTGCAGAAATTTTATTTATTTCAGGGAAAAAAGTCAGATTCCCCTTATTTTGGGGCAAAAAGCAAAAATTCCTTTTATTATGGTACAAAATTGAAGAAATTTTTTTTATTTTGGAACAAAAAAAGAGAAATTCCCCATATTTTGGGGCAAAAGGCAGAAATTCTTCTTATTTTGAGGTAAAATGCAGAAATTCCCCTTATTTAGAGGTAAAATGCAGAAATTCCCCAAATATTGTGGGAAAATGCAGAAATTCCCTTATTTTGGGGCTAAAAGGCAGAAATTCCCCGTATTTTGAAGCAAAATTGCAGAAATTCTCATAATTTTCGGGAAAAAGGCAGAAATTCTACTTATTTTGGGGCAAAAAGACAGAAAATCTCCTTTTTTCGGGAGCAAACAGTCAGAAATTCCCTTTATTTTGGGGCAAAATTGCACAAAATTCCTATACATTGGGGCAAAATTGCTGAAATTTCCCTTATTTTGAGGCAAAATTGCAGAAATTTCACTTATTTCAGGGAAAAAAAGGCAGAAATTTTCCTTATTTTGGGGCAAAAAGGCAGAAATTTTTTATATTTTGTGGCAAAAATGAAGAAATTCCTCTTATTTTGAGGTAAAAAGGCTGAAATTCCCTTTATTTGAGGGCAAAAAGGCAGAAATTTCCCTTATTTTGGAGCAAAATTGCAGAAATTTCACTTATTTCAGGGTAATAAGTCAGAAATTTTCCTTATTTTGGGGCAAAAAAGACAGAAATTCCCTTTGTTTTGGGGGAAAATGTCAGAAATTCCACTTATTTAGAGGCAAAAAAGCAGAAATTCCCCTTATTTTGGAGCAAAAATGAAGAAAATTTCCTTTTTTATGGCAAAAAGGTATGCATTCTTCTTATTTTCAGGCAAAAAGGCAGAAATTCCCCGTATTTTGGAGCAAAATTGCAGAAATTCCCCTAATTGTTGGGCAAAAAGGCAGAAATTCCCTATATGTTGGGACAAAAAGACAGAAATTCTCCTTATTTTGGGGCAAAACTAAGAAATTTCACTTATTTTGGGGCAAAATTCCAGAAATTTCCTTTATTTGGGGCAAAATTGCAGAAATTTGACTTATTTCAGAAAAAAGCAGAAATTCTCTTATTTTGGGGCAAAAAGGCAGAAATTTCTTTTATTTTGGTACAAAATTGCAGAAATTTTTCTAATTTTGGGGCAAAAAGGCAGAAATTTCCCATATTTTGGGGAAAAATGCAGAAATTCCCCTTATTTTGAGGTAAAAAGGCTGAAATTCCCCTTATTTGGGGACAAAAATGCAGAAATTACCCTTATTTTGAGGCGAAATTGCAGAAATTTCACTTATTTCAGGGTAATAAGTCAGAAATTTTCCTTATTTTGGGGAAAAAAGACAGAAATTCCCTTTGTTTTGGGGGAAAATGTTAGAAATTCCACTTATTTAGAGGCATGAAAGCAGAAATTCCCATTATTTTGGAGCAAAAATGAAGAAATTTTCTTTTTTATAGCAAACAGGTATGCATTCTTCTTATTTTCGGGCAAAAAGGCAGAAATTCCTCGTATTTTGGAGCAAAATTGCAGAAATTCCCCTAATTGTGGGGCAAAAAGGCAGAAATTTCCTATATGTTGGGGCAAAAAGACAGAAATTCTCCTTATTTTGGGGCAAAACTCAGAAATCCCACATATTTTTGGGCAAAATTGCAGAAATTTCACTTATTTCAGAAAAAAAAGCAGAAATTTTCTTATTTTGGAGCAAAAAGGCAGAAATTTCTTTTAGTACAAAATTGCAGAAATTTTTCTTATTTTGGGGCAAAAAGGCAGAAATTTCTCATATTTTGGGGCAAAAATACAGAAATTCCCCTTATTTTGAGGTAAAAAGGCTGAAATTCCCATTATTTGGGGGCAAAAGGCAGAAATTTCCCTTATTTCGGGCAAAATTGCAGAAATTTCACTTACTTCATGGTAATAAGTCAGAAATTTTCCTTATTTTGGGGCAAAAAGACAGAAATTCCCTTTGTTTTGGGGGAAAAAGACAGATATTCCACTTATTTAGAGGCAAAAAAGCAGAAATTCCCTTTATTTTGGTGCAAAAATGAAGAAATTTCACTTTTTTATGGCAAAAAGGTATGCATTCCCCTTATTTTCGGGCAAAAAGGCAGAAATTCCTGGTATTTTAGAGCAAAATTGCAGAAATTCCCGTAATTGTGTGGCAAAAAGGCAGAAATTCTCTACATGTTGGGGCAAAAAGACAGAAATTCTCTTTATTTTGGGGCAAAACCCAGAAATTCCACTTATTTTGGAGCAAAATTGCAGAAATTTGACTTATTTTGGAGCAAAATTGCAGAAATGTCACTTATTTCTGAAAAAAAGCAGAAATTCTTTTATTTTGGAGCAAAAAGGCAGAAATTTTTTTATTTTGGTACAAAATTGCAAAAATTTTTCCTATTTTGGGGCAAAAAGGCAGAATTTTCCCATATTTTGGGGCAAAAATTCAGAAATTCCCCTTATTTTGAGGTAAAAAGGTTAAAATTCCTTTTATTTGGGGGCAAAAAGGCAGAAATTTCTCTTATTTTGGGGCAAAATTGCAGAAATTTCCCTTATTTCAGGGTAATAAGTCAGATATTTTCCTTATTTTGGGGCAAAAAAGAGAGAAATTCCCTTTGTTTTGGGGGAAAAAGACAGAAATTCCACTTATTTAGAGGCAAAAAAGCAGAAATTCCCCTTATATTGGAGCAAAAATGAAGAAATTTCCCTTTTTTGTGGCAAAAGGTATACATTCCCCTTATTTTGGGGCAAAATTCCAAAAATTTTCCTTATTTTGTGGCAAAATTGCAGAAATTTCACTTATTTCATAGAAAAAAGGCAGAAATTTTCCTTATTTTGGGGCAAAAAGGCAGAAATTTTTTATATTTTGTGGCAAAAATGCAGAAATTCCTCTTATTTTTAGGTAAAAATGCTGAAATTCTTCTTATTTGGGGGCAAAAAGGCAGAAATTTCCCTTATTTTGGGGCAAAATTGCAGAAATTTCACTTATTTCAGGGTAATAAGTCAGAAATTTTCCTTATTTTGGGGCAATAGAGACAGAAATTCCCTTTGTTTTGGGGGAAAAAGTCAGAAATTTCACTTATTTAGAGGCAAAAAAGCAGAAATTCTCCTTATTTTGGAGCAAAAATGAAGAAATTTCCTTTTTTTATGGCAAAAAGGTATGCAATCTTCTTATTTTCGGGCAAAAAGGCAGAAATTCCCCGTATTTTGGAGCAAAATTGCAGAAATTCCCCTAATTGTGAGGCAAAAAGGCAGAAATTCCCTATATGTTGGGACAAAAAGACAGAAATTCTCCTTATTTTGGGGCAAAACTAAGAAATTTCACTTATTTTGGGGCAAAATTCCAGAAATTTCTCTTATTTTGGGGCAAAATTGCAGAAATTTGACTTATTTCAGAAAAAAAGCAGAAATTCTCTTATTTTGGGGCAAAAAGGCAGAAATTTCTTTTATTTTGGTACAAAATTGCAGAAATTTTTCTTATTTTGGGGCAAAAAGGCAGGAATTTCCCATATTTTGGGGAAAAATGCAGAAATTCCCCTTATTTTGAGGTAAAAAGGCTGAAGTTCCCCTTATTTGGGGACAAAAATGCAGAAATTTCCCTTATTTTGAGGCGAAATTGCAGAAATTTCACTTATTTCAGGGTAATAAGTCAGAAATTTTCTTTATTTTGGGGAAAAAAGACAGAAGTTCCCTTTGTTTTGGGGGAAAATGTCAGAAATTCCACTTATTTAGAGGCAAAAAAGCAGAAATTCCTGTTATTTTGGAGCAAAAATGAAGAAATTTCCCTTTTTTATGGCAAACAGGTATGCATTCTTTTTATTTTCGGGCAAAAAAACAGAAATTTCCCATATTTTTGAGCAAAATTGCAGAAATTCCCCTAATTGTGGGGCAAAAAGGCAAAAATTCCCTATATGATGGGGCAAAAAGACAGAAATTCTCCTTATTTTGGGGCAAAACTCAGAAATCCCACATATTTTTGGGCAAAATTGCAGAAATTTCACTTATTTCAGAAAAAAAAGCAGAAATTTTCTTATTTTGGAGCAAAAAGGCAGAAATTTCTTTTAGTACAAAATTGCAGAAATTTTTCTTATTTTGGGGCAAAAAGGCAGAAATTTCTCATATTTTGGGGCAAAAATACAGAAATTCCCATTATTTTGAGGTAAAAAGGCTGAAATTCCCATTATTTGGGGGCAAAAGGCAGAAATTTCCCTTATTTCGGGCAAAATTGCAGAAATTTAACTTACTTCATAGTAATAAGTCAGAAATTTTCCTTATTTTGGGGCAAAAAGACAGAAATTCCCTTTGTTTTGGGGGAAAAAGACAGATATTCCACTTATTTAGAGGCAAAAAGGCAGAAATTCCCTTTATTTTGGAGCAAAAATGAAGAAATTTCACTTTTTTATGGCAAAAAGGTATGCATTCCCCTTATTTTCGGGCAAAAAGGCAGAAATTCCTCGTATTTTAGAGCAAAATTGCAGAAATTCCCGTAATTGTGTGGCTAAAAGGCAGAAATTCTCTATATGTTGGGGCAAAAAGACAGAAATTCTCCTTATTTTGGGGCAAAACCCAGAAATTCCACTTATTTTGGGGCAAAACTGCAGAAATTTGACTTATTTTGGAGCAAAATTGCAGAAATTTAACTTATTTCTGAAAAAAAGCAGAAATTCTTTTATTTTGGAGCAAAAAGGCAGAAAATTTTTTTTATTTTGGTACAAAATTGCAAAAATTTTTCCTATTTTGGGGCAAAAAGGCAGAATTTTCCCATATTTTGGGGCAAAAATTCAGAAATCCCCCTTATTTTGAGGTAAAAAGGTTAAAATTCCCCTTATTTGGGGGCAAAAAGCCAGAAATTTCTCTTATTTTGGGGCAAAATTGCAGAAATTTCACTTATTTCAGGGTAATAAGTCAGATATTTTCCTTATTTTGGGGCAAAAAAGAGAGAAATTCCCTTTGTTTTGGGGGAAAAAGACAGAAATTCCACTTATTTAGAGGCAAAAAAGCAGAAATTCCCCTTATATTGGAGCAAAAATGAAGAAATTTCCCTTTTTTGTGGCAAAAGGTATACATTCCCCTTATTTTGGGGCAAAATTCCAAAAATTTTCCTTATTTTGGGGCAAAATTGCAGAACCTTCACTTATTTTGTGGCAAAATTGCAGAAATTTCACTTATTTCAGAGAAAAAAGGCAGAAATTTTCCTTATTTTGGGGCAAAAAGGCAGAAATTTTTAATATTTTGTGGCAATATGCAGAAATTCCTCTTATTTTTAGGTAAAAAGGCTGAAATTCTTCTTATTTGGGGGCAAAAAGGCAGAAATTTCCCTCATTTTGGGGCAAAATTGCAGAAATTTCACTTATTTCAGGGTAATAAGTCAGAAATTTTCCTTATTTTGGGGCAAAAGAGACAGAAATTCCCTTTGTTTTGGGGGAAAAAGTCAGAAATTTCACTTATTTAGAGGCAAAAAAGCAGAAATTCCTTTTATTTTGGAGCAAAAATGAAGAAATTTCTTTTTTTATGGCAAAAAGGTATGCAATCTTCTTATTTTCAGGCAAAAAGGCAGAAATTCCCCGTATTTTGGAGCAAAATTGCAGAAATTCCTCTAATTGTGGGGCAAAAAGGCAGAAATTCTCTCTATGTTGGGGCAAAAAGACAGATATTCTTTTTATTTTGGGGCAAAACTAAGAAATTTCACTTATTTTGGGGCAAAATTCCAGAAATTTCTCTTATTTTGGGGCAAAATTGCAGAAATTTGACTTATTTCAGAAAAAAAGCAGAAATTTTCTTATTTTGGGGCAAAAAGGCAGAAATTTCTTTTATTTTAGTACAAAATTGCAGAAATTTTTCTTATTTTGGGGCAAAAAGGCAGAAATTTCCCATATTTTGGGGAAAAATGCAGAAATTCCCCTTATTTTGAGGTAAAAAGGCTGAAATTCCCCTTATTTGGGGACAAAAAGGCAGAAATTTCCCTTATTTTGGGGCGAAATTGCAGAAATTTCACTTATTTCAGGATAATAAGTTAGAAATTTTTTTTATTTTGGGGCAAAAAAGACAGAAATTCCCTTTGTTTTGGGCGAAAAAGACAGAAATTCCACTTATTTAGAGGCAAAACGAAAATTCCCCTTATTTTGGAGCAAAAATGAAGAAATTTCCCTTTTTTATGGCAAACAGGTATGCATTCTTTTTATTTTCGGGCAAAAAAGCAGAAATTCCCCGTATTTTTGAGCAAAATTGAAGAAATTCCCCTAATTGTGGGGCAAAAACGCAGAAATTCCCTATATGTTGGGGCAAAAAGACAGAAATTCTCCTTATTTTGGGGCAAAACTCAGAAATTTCACTTATTTTTGGGCAAAATTGCAGAAATTTCACTTATTTCAGAAAAAAGCAGAAATTTTCTAATTTTGGGGCAAAAAGGCAGAAATTTCTCATATTTTGAAGCAAAAATGCAGAAATTCCCCTTATTTTGAGGTAAAAAGACTGAAATTCCCATTATTTGGGGGCAAAAGGCAGAAATTTTCATTATTTTGGGGCAAAATTGCAGAAATTTCACTTACTTCAGGGTAAGAAGTCAGAAATTTTTTTTATTTTGGGGCAAAAAGACAGAAATTCTGTTTGTTTTGGGGGAAAAAGACAGATATTCCACTTATTTAGAGGCAAAAATGCAGAAATTCCTTTTATTTTGGAGCAAAAATGAAGAAATTTCCCTTTTTTATGGCAAAAAGGTATGCATTATTCTTATTTTTGGGCAAAAAGGCAGAAATTTCTTGTATTTTGGAGCAATATTGCAGAAATTCCCCCAATTGTGGGGCAAAAAGGCAGAAATTCCCTATATTTGGGCAAAAAGATAGAAATTCTCCTTATTTTGGGGCAAAACTCAGAAATTCCACTTATTTTGGGGCAAAATTCCAGAAATTTCCATTATTTTGGGGCAAAATTGAAGAAATTTGACTTATTTCAGAAAAAAGCAGAAATTTTCTTATTTTAGGGTAAAAAGGCAGAAATTTTTTTTTATTTTGGTACAAAATTGCAAAAATTTTTCTTATTTTGGGACAAAAAGGCAGAAATTTCCCATATTTTGGGCAAAAATGCAGAAATTCCCCTTATTTTGAGGTAAAAAGGCTGAAATTCCCATTATTTGGGGGCAAAAGGCAGAAATTTCCCTTATTTCGGGCTAAATTACAGAAATTTCACTTACTTCATGGTAATAAGTCAGAAATTTTCCTTATTTTGGGGCAAAAAGACAGAAATTCCCTTTGTTTTAGGGGAAGAAGACAGATATTCCACTTATTTAGAGGCAAAAACGCAGAAATTCCCTTTATTTTGGAGCAAAAATGAAGAAATTTCACTTTTTTATGGCAAAAAGGTATGCATTCCCCTTATTTTCGGGCAAAAAGGCAGAAATTCCTCATATTTTAGAGCAAAATTGCAGAAATTCCCGTAATTGTGTGGCAAAAAGGCAAAAATTCTCTATATGTTGGGGCAAAAAGACAGAAATTCTCCATATTTTGGGGCAAAACCCAGAAATTCCACATATTTTGTGGCAAAATTGCAGAAATTTGACTTATTTTGGAGCAAAATTGCAGAAATTTCACTTATTTCTGAAAAAAAGCAGAAATTCTTTTATTTTGGGGCAAAAAGGCAGAAATTTCTTTTATTTTGGTACAAAATTGCAAAAATTTTTCCTATTTTGGGGCAAAAAGGGACAATTTTCCCATATTTTGGGGCAAAAATGCAGAAATCCTCCTTATTTTGAGGTAAAAAGGTTAAAATTCCCCTTATTTGGGGGCAAAAAGACAGAAATTTCTCTTATTTTGGGGCAAAATTTCAGAAATTTCTCTTATTTCAGGGTAATAAGTAAGATATTTTCCTTATTTTGGGGCAAAAAAGAGAGAAATTCCCTTTGTTTTGGGGGAAAAAGACAGAAATTCCACTTATTTAGAGGCAAAAAAGCAGAAATTCCCCTTATATTGGAGCAAAAATGAAATTTCCCTTTTTTTGTGGCAAAAGGTATACATTCCCCTTATTTTGGGGCAAAATTCCAAAAATTTTCCTTATTTTGGGGAAAAATTGAAGAAACTTCACTTATTTTGTGGCAAAATTGCAGAAATTTCACTTATTTCAGAGAAAAAAGGCAGAAATTTTCCTTATTTTGGGGCAAAAAGGCAGAAATTTTTTATATTTTGTGGCAAAAATGCAGAAATTCCTCTTATTTTTAGGTAAAAAGGCTAAAATTCTTCTTATTTGGAGGAAAAAAGGCAGAAATTTCCCTTATTTTGGGGCAAAATTCCAGAAATTTCTCTTATTTTGGGGAAAAATTGCAGAAATTTGACTTATTTCAGAAAAAAAGCAGAAATTTTCTTATTTTGGGGCAAAAAGGCAGAAATTTCTTTTATTTTAGTATAAAATTGCAGAAAATTTTTCTTATTTTGGATCAAAAAGGCAGAAATTTCTTATATTTTGGGGAAAAATGCAGAAAATCCCCTTATTTTGAGGTAAAAAGGCTGAAATTCCCCTTATTTGGGGACAAAAATGCAGAAATTTCCCTTATTTTGGGGCGAAATTGCAGAAATTTCACTTATTTCAGGGTAATAAGTCAGAAATTTTCCTTATTTTGGGGCAAAAGAGACAGAAATTCCCTTTGTTTTGGGGGAAAAGTCAGAAATTTCACTTATTTAGAGGCAAAAAAGCAGAAATTCCCCTTATTTTGGAGCAAAAATGAAGAAATTTCCCTTTTTTATGGCAAAAAGGTATGCATTCTTCTTATTTTCGAGCAAAAAGGCAGAAATTTCCCGTATTTTGGAGCAAAATTGTAGAAATTCCTCTAATTGTGGGGCAAAAAGGCAGAAATTCTCTCTATGTTGGGGCAAAAATACAGAAATTCTTTTTATTTTGGGGCAAAACTAAGAAATTTCACTTATTTTGGGGCAAAATTCCAGAAATTTCTCTTATTTTGGGGCAAAATTGAAGAAATTTGACTTATTTCAGAAAAAAAGCAGAAATTTTCTTATTTTGGGGCAAAAAGGCAGAAATTTCTTTTATTTTAGTACAAAATTGCAGAAATTTTTCTTATTTTGGGGCAAAAAGGCAGAAATTTCCCATATTTTGGGGAAAAATGCAGAAATTCCCCTTATTTTGAGGTAAAAAGGCTGAAATTCCCCTTATTTGGGAACAAAAATGCAGAAATTTACCTTATTTTGGGGCGAAATTGCAGAAATTTCACTTATTTCAGGGTAATAAGTCAGAAATTTTCCTTATTTTGGGGTAAAAAAAGACAGAAATTCCCTTTGTTTTGGGGGAAAAAGACGGAAATTCCACTTATTTAGAGGCAAAAAAGCGTAAATTCTCCTTATTTTGGAGCAAAAATGAAGAAATTTCACTTTTTTTTGGCAAACAGGTATGCATTCTTTTTATTTTCGAACCAAAAGCAGAAATTCCCCGTATTTTTGAGCAAAATTGCAGAAATTCCCCTAATTGTGGGGCAAAAAGGCAGAAATTCCCTATATGTTGGGGCAAAAAGACAGAAATTCTCCTTATTTTGGGGCAATACTCAGAAATTTCACTTATTTTTGGGCAAAATTGCAGAAATTTCACTTATTTCAGAAAAAAGCAGAAATTTTCTTATTTTGGGGCAAAAAGGCAGAAATTTCTCATATTTTGAAGCAAAAGTGAAGAAATTCCCCTTATTTTGACGTAAAAAGGCTGAAATTCCCATTATTTGGGGGCAAAAGGCAGAAATTTCCCTTATTTCGGGCAAAATTGCAGAAATTTCACTTACTTCATGGTAATAAGTCAGAAATTTTCCTTATTTTGGGGCAAAAAGACAGAAATTCCCTTTGTTTTGGGGGAAAAAAACAGATATTCCACTTATTTAGAGGCAAAAAGGCAGAAATTCCCTTTATTTTGGAGCAAAAATGAAGAAATTTCCCTTTTTTATGGCAAAAAGGTAAGCATTCCCCTTATTTTCGGGCAAAAAGGCAGAAATTCCTCGTATTTTAGAGCAAAATTGCAGAAATTCCCGTAATTGTGTGGCAAAAAGGCAGAAAATCTCTATATGTTGGGGCAAAAAGACAGAAATTCTTTTTATTTTGGGGCTAAACTCAGAAATTCCACTTATTTTAGGGCAAAATTGTAGAAATTTGACTTATTTGGAGCAAAATTGCAGAAATTTCACTTATTTCTGAAAAAAAGCAGAAATTCTCTTATTTTGGGGCAAAAAGGCAGAAATTTCTTTCATTTTGGTACAAATTGCAAAAATTATTCCTATTTTGGGGCAAAAAGGCAGAATTTTCCCATATTTTGGGGCAAAAATGCAGAAATCCCCCTTATTTTGAGGTAAAAAGGTTAAAATTCCCCTTATGTGGGGGCAAAAAGACAGAAATTTCTCTTATTTTGGGGCAAAATTGCAGAAATTTCACTTATTTCAGGGTAATAAGTCAGATATTTTCCTTATTTTGGGGACAAAAAGAGAGAAATTCCCTTTGTTTTGGGGGAAAAAGACAGAAATTCCACTTATTTAGAGGCAAAAAAGCAGATATTCCCACTTATTTGGAGCAAAAATGAAGAAATATCCCTTTTTTATGGCAAAAAGCTATGCATTCTTCTTATTTTCGGGCAAAAAAGCAGAAATTCCCCGTATTTTGCAGCAAAATTTCAGAAATTCCCCTAATTGTGGGGCAAAAAGGCAGAAATTCCCTATATGTTGGAGCAAAAAAACAGAAAATCTCCTCATTTTGGGGCAAAACTCAGAAATTCCATTTATTTTGGTGGAAAATTGCAGAAATTTCACTTATTTCAGAAAAAAAGCAGAAATTTTCTTATTTTGGGGCAAAAAGGTAGAAATTTCTTTTACTTTGGTACTAAATTGCAGAAATTTTTCTTATTTTGGGGCAATAAGGGAGAAATTTCCCATATTTTGGGGGAAAAATGCAGAAATTCCCCTTATTTTGAGGTAAAAAGGCTGAAATTCCCCTTATTTGGGGGCAAAAAGACAGAAATTTCCCTTATTTGGGGGCAAAATTGCAGAAATTTCACTTATTTCAGGGAAATAAGTCAGAAATTTTCCTTATTTTGGGGCAAAAAAGACAGAAATTCCCTTTGTTTTGGGGGAAAAAGACAGAAATTCCACTTATTTAGAGGCAAAAAAGCAGAAATTCTCCTTATATTGGAGCAAAAATGAAGAAATTTCCCTTTTTTGTGGCAAAAGGTATACATTCCCCTTATTTTGGGGCAAAATTCCAAAAATTTTCCTTATTTTGTGGCAAAATATCAGAAACTTCACTTATTTTGGGGCAAAATTGCAGAAATTTCACTTATTTCAGAGAAAAAAAAGCAGAAATTTTCCTTATTTTGGGGAAAAAAGGCAGAAATTTTTTATATTTTGTGGCAAAAATGCAGAAATTCCTCTTATTTTGAGGTAAAAAGGCTGAAATTCCCCTTATTTGGGGGCAAAAAGACAGAAATTTCCCTTATTTTGGGGCAAAATTGCAAAAATTTCACTTATTTCAGGGTAATAAGTAAGAAATTTTCCTTATTTTGGGGCAAAAAAGACAGAAATTCCCTTTGTTTTGGGGGAAAAAGAAATTCCACGTATTTAGAGGCAAAATAGCAGAAATTCCCCTTATTTTGGAGCAAAATGAAGAAATTTCCCATTTTTATGGCAAAAAGGTATGCATTCTACTTATTTTCGGGCAAAAAGGCAGAAATTCCCCGTATTTTGGAGCAAAATTGCAGAAATTCCTCTAATTGTGGGGCAAAAAGGCAAAAATTCCCTCTATGTTGGGGCAAAAAGACAGAAATTCTTTTCATTTTGGGGCAAAACTAAGAAATATCACTTATTTTGGGGCAAAATTCCAGAAATTTCTTTTATTTTGGGGCAAAATTGCAGAAATTTGACTTATTCTAGAAAAAAAGCAGAAATTTTTTTATTTTGGAACAAAAAGGCAGAAATTTCTTTTATTTTGGTACAAAATTGCAGAAATTTTTCTTATTTTGGGGCAAAAAGGCAGAAATTTCCCATATTTTAAGGAAAAATGCAGAAATTCCCCTTATTTTGAGGTAAAAAGGCTGAAATTCCCCTTATTTGGGGACAAAAATGCAGAAATTTCCCTTATTTTGGGGCGAAATTGCAGAAATTTCACTTATTTCAGGGTAATAAGTCAGAAATTTTCCTTATTTTGGGGAAAAAAGACAGACATTCCCTTTGTTTTGGGGGAAAAAGACAGAAATTCCACTTATTTAGAGGCAAAAAAGCAGAAATTCCCCTTATTTTGGAGCAAAAATGAAGAAATTTCCCTTTTTTATGGCAAACAGGTATGCATTCTTTTTATTTTCGGGCAAAAAAGCAGAAATTTCCCATATTTTTGAGCAAAATTGCAGAAATTCCCCTAATTGTGTGGCAAAAAGGCAGAAATTCCCTCTATGTTGGGGCAAAAAGACAGAAATTCTCCTTATTTTGGGGCAAAACTCAGAAATTTCACTTATTCTTGGGCAAAATTGCAGAAAATTCACTTATTTCAGAAAAATAGCAGAAATTTTCTTATTTTGCAGCAGAAAGGCAGAAATTTCTTTCATTTTAGTACAAAATTGCAGAAATTTTTCTTATTTTCGGGCAAAAAGGCAGAAATTTCTCATATTTTGGGGCAAAAATGCAGAAATTCCCCTTATTTTGAGGTAAACAGGCTGAAATTCCAATTATTTGGGGGCAAAAGGCAGAAATTTCCCTTATTTTGGGGCAAAATTGCAGAAATTTCACTTACTTTAGGGTAATAAATCAGAAATTTTCTTTATTTTGGGGCAAGAAGACAGAAATTCCCTTTGTTTTGGGGGAAAAAGACAGATATTCCACTTATTTAGAGGCAAAAATGCAGAAATTCCCCTTATTTTGGAGCAAAAATGAAGAAATTTCCTTTTTTTATGGCAAAAAGTTATGCATTCTTCTTATTTTCAACCAAAAAGGCAAAAATTCCTTGTATTTGGAAGCAAAATTGCAGAAATTCCCCCAATTGTGGGGCAAAAAGACAGAAATTCCCTATATTTGGGCAAAAAGACAGAAATTCTCCTTATTTTGGGGCAAAACTCAGAAATTCCACTTATTTTGGGGCAAAATTCCAGAAATTTCTCTTATTTTGGGGCAAAATTGAAGAAATTTGACTTATTTCAGAAAAAAGCAGAAATTTTCTTATTTTAGGGCAAAAAGGCAGAAATTTCTTTTATTTTGGTACAAAATTGCAAAAATTTTTCTTATTTTGGGACAAAAAGGCAGAAATTTCCCATATTTTGGGGCAAAAATGCAGAAATTCCCCTTATTTTGAGGTAAAAAGGCTGAAATTCCCCTTATTTGGGGGCAAAAAGGCAGAAATTTCCCTTATTTTGGGGCAAAATTGCAGAAATTTCACTTACTTCAGGGTAATAAGTCAGAAATTTTCCTTATTTTGGGGCAAAAGAGACAGAAATTCCCTTTGTTTTGGGGGAAAAAGACAGAAATTCCACTTATTTAGAGGCAAAAAAGCAGAAATTCCTTTTATTTTGGAGCAAAAATGAAGAAATTTCCCTTTTTTATGGCAAAAAGGTATGCATTCTTCTTATTTTCCGGCAAAAAGGAAGAAATTCCCCGTATTTTGGAGCAAAATTGCAGAAATTCTCCTAATTGTGAGGCAAAAAGGCAGAAATTCCCTATATGTTGGGGCAAAAAGACAGAAATTCTCCTTATTTTGGGGCAAAACTCAGAAATTCCAGTTATTTTGGGGCAAAATTGCAGAAATTTGACTTATTTTAGAGCAAAATTGCAGAAATTTCACTTATTTCTGAAAAAAAGCAGAAATTCTCTTATTTTGGGGCCAAAAGGCAGAAATTTCGTTTATTTTGGTACAAAATTGCAGAAATTTTTCTTATTTTGGGGCAAAAAGGCAGAAATTTCCCATATTATGGGGAAAAAATGCAGAAATTCCCGTTATTTTGAGGTAAAAAGGCTGAAATTCCCCTTTTTTGGGTGTAAAAAGGCAGAAATTTCCATTATTTTGGGGAAAAATTGTAGAAATTTCAGTAATTTCAGGGTAATAAGTCAGAAATTTTCCTTATTTTGGGGCAAAAAAGACAGAAATTCCCTTTGTTTTGGGGGAAAAAGACAGAAATTCCACTTATTTTGAGGCAAAAAAGCAGAAATTCCCCTTATTTTGGAGCAAAAATGAAGAAATTTCCCTTTTTTATGGGAAAAAGCTATGCATTCTTTCTATTTTCGGGCAAAAAAGCAGAAATTACCCGTATTTTGAAGCAAAATTGCAGAAATTCCCCTAATTGTAAGGCAAAAAGGCAGAAATTCCCTATATGTTAGGGCAAAAAGACAGAAATTCTCCTTATTTTGGGGCAAAACTCAGAAATTCCACTTATTTTGGGGCAAAATTCCAAGAATTTTTTTATTTTGGGGCAAAATTGCAGAAAGTTGACTTATTTTGGGGCAAAATTGCAGAAATTTCACTTATTTCAGGGAAAAAAGGCAGAAATTTTTCTCATTTTTGGGCAAAAAGGCAGAAATTTTTTATATTTTGGGGCAAAAATGCAGAAATTCCTCTTATTTTGAGGTAAAAAGTCTGAAATTCCCCTTATTTGGGGGCAAAAAGGCAGAAATTTCCCTTATTTTGGGGCAAAATTGCAGAAATTTCACTTATTTCAGGGTAATAAGTCAGAAATTTTTCTTATTTTGGGGCAATAAGACCGAAATTCCCTTTGTTTTGGGGGAAAATGTCAGAAATTCCACTTATTTAGAGGCAAAAATGCAGAAATTCCCCTTATTTTGGAGCAAAAATGAAGAAATTTCCCTTTTTTATGGCAAAAAGGTATGCATTCTTCTTATTTTCGGGCAAAAAGGCAGAAATTCCTCGTATGTTGGAGCAAAATTACAGAAATTCCCCTAATTGTGGGGCAAAAAGGCAGAAATTTCCTATATGTTATGGCAAAAAGACAGAAATTCTCCTTATTTTGGGGCAAATCTGAAAAATTCCACTTATTTTGGGGCAAAATTCCAGAAATTTCTTTTTTTTGGGGCAAAATTGCAGAAATTTCACTTATTTTTGGGCAAAATTTCAGAAATTTCACTTATTTCAGGAAAAGAAGGCAGAAATTTTTTTATTTTGGGTTAAAAAAGAAGAAATTCCTAATATTTTGTGGCAAAAATGCAGAAATTTTCCTTATTTTGTGGTAAAAAGTCTGAAATTCCCCTTATTTGGGAGCAAAAAGGCAGAAATTTCCCTTAATTTGGGGCAAAATTGCAGAAATTTCACTTATTTCAGGGTAATAAGTCAGAAATTTTTTTTATTTTGGGGCAAAATTGGAGAAACTTCACTTATTTTGGGGCAAAATTGCAGAAATTTCACTTATTTCAAAGAAAAAAGGCAGAAATTTTCTTTATTTTGGGGCAAAAAGGCAGAAATTTTTTATATTTTGTGGCAAAAATGCAGAAATTCCTCTTAATTTGAGGTAAAAAGGCTGATATTCCCCTTATTTGGGGGCAAAAAGGCAAAAATTTCCCATATTTTGGGGCAAAATTGCAGAAATTTCACTTATTTCAGGGTAATAAGTAAGAAATTTTTTTATTTTGGGGCAAAAAAGACAGAAATTCCCTTTGTTTTGGGGAAAAAGTCAGAAATTCCACTTATTTAGAGGCAAAAGAGCAGAAATCCCCTTTCTTTTGGAGCAAAAATGAAGAAATTTCACTTTTTTATGGCAAAAAGGTATGCATTCTTCTTATTTTCGGGCAAAAAGGCAGAAATTCACCGTATTTTGGAGCAAAATTGTAGAAATTCCTCTAATTGTGGGGCAAAAAGGCAGAAATTCCCTCTATGTTGGGGCAAAAAGACAGAAATTCTTTTTATTTTGGGGCAAAACTAAGAAATTTCACTTATTTTGTGGCAAAATTCCAGAAATTTCCCTTATTTTGGGGCAAAATTGCAGAAATTTGACTTATTTCAGAAAAAAAGCAGAAATTTTTTTATTTTGGAACAAAAAGGCAGAAATTTCTTTTATTTTGGTACAAAATTGCAGAAATTTTTCTTATTTTGGGGCAAAAAGGCAGAAATTTCCCATATTTTGGGGAAAAATGCAGAAATTCCCCTTATTTTGAGGTAAAAAGGCTGAAATTCCTTATATTTGGGGACAAAAATGCAGAAATTTCCCTTATTTTGGGGCGAAATTGCAGAAATTTCACTTATTTCAGGGTAATAAGTCAGAAATTTTCCTTATTTTGGGGCAAAAAAGACAGAAATTCTTTTTGTTTTGGGGGAAAAAGACAGAAATTCCACTTATTTAGAGGCAAAAAAGCAGAAATTCCCCTTATTTTGGAGCAAAAATGAAGAAATTTCCCTTTTTTATGGCAAACAGGTATGCATTCTTTTTATTTTCGGGCAAAAAAGCAGAAATTTCCCATATTTTTGAGCAAAATTGCAGAAATTCCCCTAATTGTGTGGCAAAAAGGCAGAAATTTCCTATATGTTGGGGCAAAAAGACAGTAATTCTCCTTATTTTGGGGCAAAACTCAGAAATTTCGCTTATTCTTGGGCAAAATTGCAGAAAATTCACTTATTTCAGAAAAAAAAGCAGAAATTTTCTTATTTTGGGGCAAAAAGGCAGAAATTTCTTTCATTTTGGTACAAAATTGCAGAAATTTTTCTTATTTTGGGGCAAAAAGGCAGAAATTTCTCATATTTTGGGGCAAATTGCAGAAATTCCCCTTATTTTGAGGTAAAAAGGCTGAAATTCCCATTATTTGGGGGCAAAAGACAGAAATTTCCCTTATTTTGGGGCAAAATTGTAGAAATTTCACTTACTCTAGGGTAATAAGTCAGAAATTTTCTTTATTTTGGGGCAAAAAGACAGAAATTCCCTTTGTTCTGGCGGAAAAAGACAGATATTCCACATATTTAGAGGCAAAAATGCAGAAATTCCCCTTATTTTGGAGCAAAAATGAAGAAATTTCCCTTTTTTATGTCAAAAAATATGCATTCTTCTTATTTTCGAGCAAAAAGGCAGAAATTCCTTGTATTTTGAAGCAAAATTGCAGAAATTCCCCTAATTGTGGGGCAAAAAGGCAGAAATTCCCTATATTTGGGCAAAAAGACAGAAATTCTCCTTATTTTGGGACAAAACTCAGAAATTCCACTTATTTTGGGGCAAAATTCCAGAAATTTCTCTTATTTTGGGGCAAAATTGAAGAAATTTGACTTATTTCAGAAAAAAGCAGAAATTTTCTTATTTTAGGGCAAAAAGGCAGAAATTATTTTTTATTTTGGTACAAAATTGCAAAAATTTTTCTTATTTTGGGACAAAAAGGCAGAAATTTCCCATATTTTGGGGCAAAAATGCAGAAATTCCCCTTATTTTGAGGTAAAAAGGCTGAAATTCCCCTTATTTGGTGGCAAAAAGGCAGAAATTTCCCTTATTTTGGGGCAAAATTGCAGAAATTTCACTTACTTCAGGGTAATAAGTCAGAAATTTTCCTTATTTTAGGGCAAAAGAGACAGAAATTCCCTTTTTTTGGGGGGAAAAAGACAGCAATTCCAGTTATTTAGAGGCAAAAAAGCAGAAATTCCTTTTATTTTGGAGCAAAAATGAAGAAATTTCCCTTTTTATGGCAAAAAGGTATGCATTCTCCTATTTTCCGGCAAAAAGGAAGAAATTCCCCGTATTTTGGAGCAAAATTGCAGAAATTCCCCTAATTGTGGGGCAAAAAGGCAGAAATTCCCTATATGTTGGGGCAAAAAGACAGAAATTCTCCTTATTTTGGGGCAAAACTCAGAAATTCCACTTATTTTGGGGCAAAATTGCAGAAATTTGATTTATTTTAGAGCAAAATTGCAGAAATTTCACTTATTTCTGAAAAAAAGCAGAAATTCTCTTATTTTGGGGCCAAAAGGCAGAAATTTCGTATATTTTGGTACAAAATTGCAGAAATTTTTCTTATTTTGGGGCAAAAAGGCAGAAATTTCCCATATTATGGGGCAAAAATGCAGAAATTCCCGTTATTTTGAGGTAAAAAGGCTGAAATTCCCCTTTTTTGGGTGTAAAAAGGCAGAAATTTCCATTATTTTGGGGAAAAATTGCAGAAATTTTAGTAATTTCAGGGTAAAAAGTCAGATATTTTCCTTATATTGGGGCAAAAAAGACAGAAATTCCCTTTGTTTTGGGGGAAAAAGTCAGAAATTCGACTTATTTAGAGGCAAAAAAGCAGAAATTCCCCTTATTTTGGAGCAAAAATGAAGAAATTTCCCTTTTTTATGGCAAAAAGCTATGCATTCTTCTTATTTTCGGGCAAAAAAGCAGAAATTACCCGTATTTTGGAGCAAAATTGCAGAAATTCCCCTAATTGTGGGGCATAAAGGCAGAAATTCCCTATATGTTAGGGCAAAAAGATAGAAATTCTCCTTATTTTGGGGCAAAACTCAGAAATTCCACTTATTTTGGGGCAAAATTTCAAAAATTTTCGTTATTTTGGGGCAAAATTGCAGAAAGTTAACTTATTTTGGGGCAAAATTGCAGAAATTTCACTTATTTCAGAGAAAAAAGGCAGAAATTTTCCTCATTTTGGGGCAAAGAGGCAGAAATTTTTTATATTTTGTGGCAAAAATGCAGAAATTCCTCTTATTTTGAGGTAAAAAGTCTGAAATTCCCCTTATTTGGGGTAAAAGGCAGAAATTTTCCTTATTTTGGGGCAAAATTGCAGAAATTTCACTTATTTCAGGGTAATAAGTCAGAAATTTTTCTTATTTTGGGGCAATAAATACAGAAATTCCCTTTGTTTTGTGGGAAAAAGATAGAAATTCCACTTATTTAGAGGCAAAAATGCAGAAATTCCCCTTATTTTGGAGCAAAAATGAAGAAATTTCCTTTTTTTATGGCAAAAAGGTATGCATTCTTCTTATTTTCCGGCAAAAAGGCAGAAATTCCTCGTATTTTGGAGCAAAATTGCAGAAATTCCCCTAATTTTGGGGCAAAAAGGCAGAAATTTCCTATATGTTCGGGCAAAAAGACAGAAATTCTCCTTATTTTGGGGCAAAACTCAGAAATTCCACTTATTTTGGGGCAAAATTCCAGAAATTTCCCTTATTTTGGGGCAAAATTGCAGAAATTTCACTTATTTTTGGGCAAAATTTCAGAAATTTCACTTATTTCAGGGAAAGAAGGCAGAAATTTTTTTATTTTGGGGCAAAAAGGAAGAAATTCCTAATATTTTGTGGCAAAAATGCAGAAATTCCCCTTATTTTGTGGTAAAAAGTCTGAAATTCCCCTTATTTGGGGGCAAAAAGGCAGAAATTTCCCTTAATTTGGGGCTAAATTCCAGAAATTTCACTTATTTCAGGGTAATAAGTCACAAATTTTCCTTATTTTGGAGCAAAAAAGACAGGAATCCCTTTGTTTTGTGGGAAAAAGACAGAAATTCCACTTATTTAGAGGCAGAAAAGCAGAAATTCCCCTTATTTTGGAGCAAAAATGAAGAAATTTCCCTTTTTTATAGCAAAAAGTTATGCATTCTTCTTATTTTCGACAAAAAGGCAGAAGTTCCCCGTATTTTGGAGCAAAATTTCAGAAATTCCCCTAATTGTGGGGCAAAAAGGCAGAAATTCCCTATATGTTAGGGCAAAAAGACAGAAATTCTCCTTATTTTGGGGCAAAACTCAGAAATTCCACTTGTTTTGGGACAAAATTCCAGAATTTTCCATTATTTTGGGGCAAAATTGGAAAAATTTCAATTCTTTCAGGGAAAAAAGGCAGAAATTTTCCTCTTTTTGGGGGCAAAAAGGCCGAAATTTCCCTTATTTTGGGGCAAAAATGCAGAAATTCCCCTTATTTTGTGGTAAAATAACTGAAATTCCCCATATTTGGGGGCAAAAAGGCAGAAATTTCCCTTATTTTGGGGCAAAATTGCAGAAATTTCACTTATTTCAGGGTAATAAGTCAGAAATTTTTCTTATTTTGGGGCAAAAAAGACAGAAATTCCCTTTGTTTTGGGGGAAAAAGACAGAAATTCCACTTATTTAGAGGCAAAAATGCAGAAATTCCCCTTATTTTGGAGCAAAAATGAAGAAATTTATCTTTTTTATGGCAAAAAGGTATGCATTCTTCTTATTTTCGGGCAAAAAAAGCAGAAATTCCTCGTATTTTGGAGCAAAATTGCAGAAATTCCCCTAATTGTGGGGCAAAAAGGCAGAAATTCCCTATATGTTAGGGCAAAAAGACAGAAATTCTCCTTATTTTGGGGCAAAACTCAGAAATCCCACTTATTTTGGGGCAAAATACCAGAAATTTCCCTTATTTTGGGGCAAAAATGCAGAAATTTCACTTATTTCAGGGTAAAAAGGCAGAAATTTTCCTTATTTTGGGGCAAAAACGCCAAAATTTCCATTATTTTGGGGCAAAAATGCAGAAATTTCCCTTATTTTGATGTAAAATGGCTGAAATTCCCCTTATTTGGGGGCAAAAATGCAGAAATTTCCCTTATTTTGGGGCAAAATTGCAGAAATTTCACTTATTTCAGGGTAATAAGTCAGAATTTTTTCTTTATTTTGGGGCAAAAAAGACAGAAATCCCCTTTGTTTTGAGGGAAAAAGACAGAAATTCCACTTATTTAGAGGCAAAAATGCAGAAATTCCCCTTAATTTGGAGCAAAAATGAAGAAATTTCTCTTTTTTATGGCAAAAAGGTATGCATTCTTCTTATTTTCGGGCAAAATGGCAGAAATTCCTCGTATTTTGGAGCAAAATTGCAGAAATTCCCCTATTTTTGGGGCAAAAGCAGAAATTCCCTATATGTTGGGGCAAAAAGATAGAAATTCTCCTTAGTTTGGGGCAAAACTCAGAAATTCCACTTATTTTGAGGCAAAATTCCAGAAATTTACCTAATTTTGGGGCAAAATTGCAGAAATTTGACTTATTTTGGGGCAAAATTGCAGAAATTTCACTTATTTCCAAAAAAGGAAACTTTCTTATTTTAGGGCAAAAAGGCAGAAATTTCTTTTATTTTGGTATAAAATTGCAGAACTTTTTCTTATTTTGGGGCAAAAAGGCAAAAATTTCCCATATTTTGGAGCAAAAAGTCAGAAATTCCCCTTATTTTGAGGTAAAAAGGCTGAAATTCCTTTTATTTGGGGGCTAAAAGGCAGAAATTTCCCTTATTTTCAGGCAAAATTGCTAAAATTTCACTTATTTCAGGGTAATAAGTCAGAAATTTTCCTTATTTTGGGGCAAAAGTGACAGAAATTCCCTTTGTTTTGGGGGAAAATACAGAAATTCCAATTATTTAGAGGCAAATAAGCAGAAATTTCCCTTATTTTGGAGCAAAAATGAAGAAATTTCCATTTTTATGGCAAAAAGGTATGCATTCTTCTTATTTTCGGGCAAAAAGGCAGAAATTCACCGTATTTTGGAGCAAAATTGCAGAAATTCCCCTAATTGTCGGTCAAAAAAACAGAAATTCCCTATATCATGGGGCAAAAAGACAGAAATTCTCCTTATTTTGGGACAAATCTCAGAAATTCCACTTATTTTAGGGCTAAATTCCAGAAATTTCCCTTATTTTGGGGCAAAATTGCAGAAATTTGACTTATTTCAGAAAAAAAGCAGAAATTTTCTTATTTTGTGGCAAAAAGGCAGAAATTTCTTTCATTTTAGTACAAAATTGCAGAAATTTTTCTTATTTTGGGGCAAAAAGGCAGAAATTTCCCATATTTTGGGGAAAAATGCAGAAATTCCCCTTATTTTGAGGTAAAAAGGCTGAAATTCCCATTATTTGAGGGCAAAAGGCAGAAATTTCCCTTATTTGGAGCAAAATTGCAGAAATTTCACTTACTTCAGGGTAATAAGTCAGAAATTTTCCTTATTTTGGGAAAAAAAAACAGAAATTCTTTTTGTTTTGGGGGAAAAATACAGAAATTCCACTTACTTAGAGGCAAAAATGCAGAAATTCCTTTTATTTTGGAGCAAAAATGAAGAAATTTCCCTTTTTTACGGCAAAAAGGTATGCATTCTTCTTATTTTCCGGCAAAAAGGAAGAAATTCCCCGTATTTTGGAGCAAAATTGCAGAAATTCCCCTAATTGTGTGGCAAAAAGGCAGAAATTCCCTCTATGTTGGGGCAAAAAGACAGAAATTCTTTTTATTTTGGGGCAAAACTCAGAAATTTCACTTATTTTTGTGCAAAATTGCAGAAATTTCACTTATTTCAGAAAAAAAGCAGAAATTTTCTTATTTTGGGGCAAAAAGGGAGAAATTTCTCATATTTTGGGGCAAAAATGCAGAAATTCCCCTTATTTTGAGGTAAAAAGGCTGAAATTCCCATTATTTGGGGGCAAAAGGCAGAAATTTCCCTTATTTCAGGCAAAATTGCAGAAATTTCACTTACTTCATGGTAATAAGTCAGAAATTTTTTTTATTTTGGGGCAAAAAGACAGAAATTTTCTTTGTTTTGAGAGAAAAAGACAGATATTCCACTTATTTAGAGGCAAAAAGGCAGAAATTCCCTTTATTTTGGAGCAAAAATGAAGAAATTTCCCTTTTTTATGGCAAAAAGGTATGCATTCAACTTATTTTCGGGCAAAAAGGCAGAAATTCCTCGTATTTTAGAGCAAAATTGCAGAAATTCCCGTAATTGTGTGGCAAAAAGGCAGAAAATCTCTATATGTTGGGGCAAAAAAACAGAAATTTTTTTTTCATTTTGGGGCAAAACTCAGAAATTCCTCTTATTTTGGGGCAAAATTGCAGAAATTTGACTTATTTTGGAGCAAAATTGCAGAAATTTCACTTATTTCTGAAAAAAAGCAGAAATTCTCTTATTTTGGGGCAAAAAGGCAGATATTTCTTTTATTTTGGTACAAATTGCAAAAATTATTCCTATTTTGGGGCAAAAAAGCAGAATTTTCCCATATTTTGGGGCAAAAATGAAGAAATCCCCCTTATTTTGAGGTAAAAAGGTTAAAATTCCCCTTATTTGGGGGCAAAAAGACAGAAATTTCTCTTATTTTGGGGCAAAATTGCAGAAATTTCACTTATTTCAGGGTAATAAGTCAGATATTTTCCTTATTTTGGGGCAAAAAAGAAAGAAATTCCCTTTGTTTTGGGGAAAAAGAGAGAAATTCCACTTATTTAGAGGCAAAATAGCAGAAATTCCCCTTATTTGGAGCAAAAATAAAGAAATTTCTTTTTTTTATGGCAAAAAGCTATGCATTCTTCTTATTTTGGGGCAAAACTCAGAAATTCCACTTATTTTTGTGCAAAATTGCAGAAATTTCACTTATTTCAGAAAAAAAGCAGAAATTTTCTTATTTTGGGGCAAAAAGGTAGAAATTTCTTTTACTTTGGTACAAAATTGCAGAAATTTTTCTTATTTTGGGGCAATAAGGGAGAAATTTCCCATATTTTGGGGGAAAAATTCAGAAATTCCCCTTATTTTGCAGCAAAATTGCAGAAATTCCCCTAATTGTAGGGCAAAAAGGCAGAAATTCCCTATATGTTAGGGCAAAAAGACAGAAATTCTTTTTATTTTGGGGCAAAACTCAGAAATTCCACTTGTTTTGGGACAAAATTCCAGAAATTCCCATTATTTTGGGGCAAAATTGGAAAAATTTCAATTCTTTCAGGGAAAAAAGGCAGAAATTTTCCTCTTTTTGGGGGCAAAAAGGCCGAAATTTCCCTTATTTTGGGGCAAAAATGCAGAAATTCCCCTTATTTTGTGGTAAAATAACTGAAATTCCCCATATTTGGGGGCAAAAAGGCAGAAATTTCCCTTATTTTGGGGCAAAATTGCAGAAATTTCACTTATTTCAGGGTAATAAGTCAGAAATTTTTCTTATTTTGGGGCAAAAAAGACAGAAATTCCCTTTGTTTTGGGGGAAAAAGACAGAAATTCCACTTATTTAGAGGCAAAAATGCAGAAATTCCCCTTATTTTGGAGCAAAAATGAAGAAATTTATCTTTTTTATGGCAAAAAGGTATGCATTCTTCTTATTTTCGGGCAAAAAAAGCAGAAATTCCTCGTATTTTGGAGCAAAATTGCAGAAATTCCCCTAATTGTGGGGCAAAAAGGCAGAAATTCCCTATATGTTAGGGCAAAAAGACAGAAATTCTCCTTATTTTGGGGCAAAACTCAGAAATCCCACTTATTTTGGGGCAAAATACCAGAAATTTCCCTTATTTTGGGGCAAAAATGCAGAAATTTCACTTATTTCAGGGTAAAAAGGCAGAAATTTTCCTTATTTTGGGGCAAAAACGCCAAAATTTCCATTATTTTGGGGCAAAAATGCAGAAATTTCCCTTATTTTGATGTAAAATGGCTGAAATTCCCCTTATTTGGGGGCAAAAATGCAGAAATTTCCCTTATTTTGGGGCAAAATTGCAGAAATTTCACTTATTTCAGGGTAATAAGTCAGAATTTTTTCTTTATTTTGGGGCAAAAAAGACAGAAATCCCCTTTGTTTTGAGGGAAAAAGACAGAAATTCCACTTATTTAGAGGCAAAAATGCAGAAATTCCCCTTAATTTGGAGCAAAAATGAAGAAATTTCTCTTTTTTATGGCAAAAAGGTATGCATTCTTCTTATTTTCGGGCAAAATGGCAGAAATTCCTCGTATTTTGGAGCAAAATTGCAGAAATTCCCCTATTTTTGGGGCAAAAGCAGAAATTCCCTATATGTTGGGGCAAAAAGATAGAAATTCTCCTTAGTTTGGGGCAAAACTCAGAAATTCCACTTATTTTGAGGCAAAATTCCAGAAATTTACCTAATTTTGGGGCAAAATTGCAGAAATTTGACTTATTTTGGGGCAAAATTGCAGAAATTTCACTTATTTCCAAAAAAGGAAACTTTCTTATTTTAGGGCAAAAAGGCAGAAATTTCTTTTATTTTGGTATAAAATTGCAGAACTTTTTCTTATTTTGGGGCAAAAAGGCAAAAATTTCCCATATTTTGGAGCAAAAAGTCAGAAATTCCCCTTATTTTGAGGTAAAAAGGCTGAAATTCCTTTTATTTGGGGGCTAAAAGGCAGAAATTTCCCTTATTTTCAGGCAAAATTGCTAAAATTTCACTTATTTCAGGGTAATAAGTCAGAAATTTTCCTTATTTTGGGGCAAAAGTGACAGAAATTCCCTTTGTTTTGGGGGAAAATACAGAAATTCCAATTATTTAGAGGCAAATAAGCAGAAATTTCCCTTATTTTGGAGCAAAAATGAAGAAATTTCCATTTTTATGGCAAAAAGGTATGCATTCTTCTTATTTTCGGGCAAAAAGGCAGAAATTCACCGTATTTTGGAGCAAAATTGCAGAAATTCCCCTAATTGTCGGTCAAAAAAACAGAAATTCCCTATATCATGGGGCAAAAAGACAGAAATTCTCCTTATTTTGGGACAAATCTCAGAAATTCCACTTATTTTAGGGCTAAATTCCAGAAATTTCCCTTATTTTGGGGCAAAATTGCAGAAATTTGACTTATTTCAGAAAAAAAGCAGAAATTTTCTTATTTTGTGGCAAAAAGGCAGAAATTTCTTTCATTTTAGTACAAAATTGCAGAAATTTTTCTTATTTTGGGGCAAAAAGGCAGAAATTTCCCATATTTTGGGGAAAAATGCAGAAATTCCCCTTATTTTGAGGTAAAAAGGCTGAAATTCCCATTATTTGAGGGCAAAAGGCAGAAATTTCCCTTATTTGGAGCAAAATTGCAGAAATTTCACTTACTTCAGGGTAATAAGTCAGAAATTTTCCTTATTTTGGGAAAAAAAAACAGAAATTCTTTTTGTTTTGGGGGAAAAATACAGAAATTCCACTTACTTAGAGGCAAAAATGCAGAAATTCCTTTTATTTTGGAGCAAAAATGAAGAAATTTCCCTTTTTTACGGCAAAAAGGTATGCATTCTTCTTATTTTCCGGCAAAAAGGAAGAAATTCCCCGTATTTTGGAGCAAAATTGCAGAAATTCCCCTAATTGTGTGGCAAAAAGGCAGAAATTCCCTCTATGTTGGGGCAAAAAGACAGAAATTCTTTTTATTTTGGGGCAAAACTCAGAAATTTCACTTATTTTTGTGCAAAATTGCAGAAATTTCACTTATTTCAGAAAAAAAGCAGAAATTTTCTTATTTTGGGGCAAAAAGGGAGAAATTTCTCATATTTTGGGGCAAAAATGCAGAAATTCCCCTTATTTTGAGGTAAAAAGGCTGAAATTCCCATTATTTGGGGGCAAAAGGCAGAAATTTCCCTTATTTCAGGCAAAATTGCAGAAATTTCACTTACTTCATGGTAATAAGTCAGAAATTTTTTTTATTTTGGGGCAAAAAGACAGAAATTTTCTTTGTTTTGAGAGAAAAAGACAGATATTCCACTTATTTAGAGGCAAAAAGGCAGAAATTCCCTTTATTTTGGAGCAAAAATGAAGAAATTTCCCTTTTTTATGGCAAAAAGGTATGCATTCAACTTATTTTCGGGCAAAAAGGCAGAAATTCCTCGTATTTTAGAGCAAAATTGCAG
This sequence comes from Micromys minutus, assembly GCF_963924665.1. Taxonomy (NCBI): domain Eukaryota; kingdom Metazoa; phylum Chordata; class Mammalia; order Rodentia; family Muridae; genus Micromys; species Micromys minutus. The sequence continues at coordinate 905,311 of NW_027667679.1, read as the reverse complement.
AAATTCCCGTAATTGTGTGGCAAAAAGGCAGAAAATCTCTATATGTTGGGGCAAAAAAACAGAAATTTTTTTTTCATTTTGGGGCAAAACTCAGAAATTCCTCTTATTTTGGGGCAAAATTGCAGAAATTTGACTTATTTTGGAGCAAAATTGCAGAAATTTCACTTATTTCTGAAAAAAAGCAGAAATTCTCTTATTTTGGGGCAAAAAGGCAGATATTTCTTTTATTTTGGTACAAATTGCAAAAATTATTCCTATTTTGGGGCAAAAAAGCAGAATTTTCCCATATTTTGGGGCAAAAATGAAGAAATCCCCCTTATTTTGAGGTAAAAAGGTTAAAATTCCCCTTATTTGGGGGCAAAAAGACAGAAATTTCTCTTATTTTGGGGCAAAATTGCAGAAATTTCACTTATTTCAGGGTAATAAGTCAGATATTTTCCTTATTTTGGGGCAAAAAAGAAAGAAATTCCCTTTGTTTTGGGGAAAAAGAGAGAAATTCCACTTATTTAGAGGCAAAATAGCAGAAATTCCCCTTATTTGGAGCAAAAATAAAGAAATTTCTTTTTTTTATGGCAAAAAGCTATGCATTCTTCTTATTTTGGGGCAAAACTCAGAAATTCCACTTATTTTTGTGCAAAATTGCAGAAATTTCACTTATTTCAGAAAAAAAGCAGAAATTTTCTTATTTTGGGGCAAAAAGGTAGAAATTTCTTTTACTTTGGTACAAAATTGCAGAAATTTTTCTTATTTTGGGGCAATAAGGGAGAAATTTCCCATATTTTGGGGGAAAAATTCAGAAATTCCCCTTATTTTGCAGCAAAATTGCAGAAATTCCCCTAATTGTAGGGCAAAAAGGCAGAAATTCCCTATATGTTAGGGCAAAAAGACAGAAATTCTTTTTATTTTGGGGCAAAACTCAGAAATTCCACTTGTTTTGGGACAAAATTCCAGAAATTCCCATTATTTTGGGGCAAAATTGGAAAAATTTCAATTCTTTCAGGGAAAAAAGGCAGAAATTTTCCTCTTTTTGGGGGCAAAAAGGCCGAAATTTCCCTTATTTTGGGGCAAAAATGCAGAAATTCCCCTTATTTTGTGGTAAAATGGCTGAAATTCCCCATATTTGGGGGCAAAAAGGCAGAAATTTCCCTTATTTTGGGGCAAAATTGCAGAAATTTCACTTATTTCAGGGTAATAAGTCAGAAATTTTTCTTATTTTGGGGCAAAAAAGACAGAAATTCCCTTTGTTTTCGGGGAAAAAGACAGAAATTCCACTTATTTAGAGGCAAAAAAGCAGAAATTCCCCTTATTTTGGAGCAAAAATGAAGAAATTTCTCTTTTTTATGGCAAAAAGGTATGCATTCTTCTTATTTTAGGGCAAAAAAAGCAGAAATTCCTCGTATTTTGGAGCAAAATTGCAGAAATTCCCCTAATTGTGGGGCAAAAAGGCAGAAATTCCCTATATGTTAGGGCAAAAAGACAGAAATTCTCCTTATTTTGGGGCAAAACTCAGAAATCCCACTTATTTTGGGGCAAAATACCAGAAATTTCCCTTATTTTGGGGCAAAAATGCAGAAATTTCACTTATTTCAGGGTAAAAAGGCAGAAATTTTCCTTATTTTGGGGCAAAAACGCCAAAATTTCCCTTATTTTGGGGCAAAAATGCAGAAATTTCCCTTATTTTGAGGTAAAATGGCTGAAATTCCCCTTATTTGGGGGCAAAAATGCAGAAATTTCCCTTATTTTGGGGCAAAATTGCAGAAATTTCACTTATTTCAGGGTAATAAGTCAGAATTTTTTCTTTATTTTGGGGCAAAAAAGACAGAAATTCCCTTTGTTTTTAGGGAAAAAGACAGAAATTCCACTTATTTAGAGGCAAAAATGCAGAAATTCCCCTTAATTTGGAGCAAAAATGAAGAAATTTCTCTTTTTTATGGCAAAAAGGTATGCATTCTTCTTATTTTCGGGCAAAATGGCAGAAATTCCTCGTATTTTGGAGCAAAATTGCAGAAATTCCCCTATTTGTGGGGCAAAAGCAGAAATTCCCTATATGTTGGGGCAAAAAGATAGAAATTCTCCTTAGTTTGGGGCAAAACTCAGAAATTCCACTTATTTTGAGGCAAAATTCCAGAAATTTCCCTAATTTTGGGGCAAAATTGCAGAAATTTGACTTATTTTGGGGCAAAATTGCAGAAATTTCACTTATTTCCAAAAAAGGAAACTTTCTTATTTTAGGGCAAAAAGGCAGAAATTTCTTTTATTTTGGTACAAAATTGCAGAAATTTTTCTTATTTTGGTGCAAAAAGGCAAAAATTTCCCATATTTTGGAGCAAAAAGGCAGAAATTCCCCTTATTTTGAGGTAAAAAGGCTTAAATTCCTTATATTTGGGGGCTAAAAGGCAGAAATTTCCCTTATTTTCAGGCAAAATTGCTAAAATTTCACTTATTTCAGGGTAATAAGTCAGAAATTTTCCTTATTTTGGGGCAAAAGTGACAGAAATTCCCTTTGTTTTGGGGGAAAATACAGAAATTCCAATTATTTAGAGGCAAATAAGCAGAAATTTCCCTTATTTTGGAGCAAAAATGAAGAAATTTCCATTTTTATGGCAAAAAGGTATGCATTCTTCTTATTTTCGGGCAAAAAGGCAGAAATTCTCCTTATTTTGGGGCAAAACTCAGAAATCCCACTTATTTTGGGGCAAAATACCAGAAATTTCCCTTATTTTGGGGCAAAAATGCAGAAATTTCACTTATTTCAGGGTAAAAAGGCAGAAATTTTCCTTATTTTGGGGCAAAAACGCCAAAATTTCCCTTATTTTGGGGCAAAAATGCAGAAATTTCCCTTATTTTGAGGTAAAATGGCTGAAATTCCCCTTATTTGGGGGCAAAAATGCAGAAATTTCCCTTATTTTGGGGCAAAATTGCAGAAATTTCACTTATTTCAGGGTAATAAGTCAGAATTTTTTCTTTATTTTGGGGCAAAAAAGACAGAAATTCCCTTTGTTTTGAGGGAAAAAGACAGAAATTCCACTTATTTAGAGGCAAAAATGCAGAAATTCCCCTTAATTTGGAGCAAAAATGAAGAAATTTCTCTTTTTTATGGCAAAAAGGTATGCATTCTTCTTATTTTCGGGCAAAATGGCAGAAATTCCTCGTATTTTGGAGCAAAATTGCAGAAATTCCCCTATTTGTGGGGCAAAAGCAGAAATTCCCTATATGTTGGGGCAAAAAGATAGAAATTCTCCTTAGTTTGGGGCAAAACTCAAAAATTCCACTTATTTTGAGGCAAAATTCCAGAAATTTCCCTAATTTTGGGGCAAAATTGCAGAAATTTGACTTATTTTGGGGCAAAATTGCAGAAATTTCACTTATTTCCAAAAAAGGAAACTTTCTTATTTTAGGGCAAAAAGGCAGAAATTTCTTTTATTTTGGAGCAAAATTGCAGAAATTCCCCTAATTGTCGGTCAAAAAAAACAGAAATTCCCTATATCATGAGGCAAAAAGACAGAAATTCTCCTTATTTTGGGACAAATCTCAGAAATTCCACTTATTTTGGGGCTAAATTCCAGAAATTTCCCTTATTTTGGGGCAAAATTGCAGAAATTTGACTTATTTCAGAAAAAAAGCAGAAATTTTCTTATTTTGGGGCAAAAAGGCAGAAATTTCTTTTATTTTAGTACAAAATTGCAGAAATTTTGCTTATTTTGGGGCAAAAAGGCAGAAATTTCCCATATTTTGGGGAAAAATGCAGAAATTCCCCTTATTTTGAGGTAAAAAGGCTGAAATTCCCATTATTTGGGGGCAAAAGGCAGAAATTTCCCTTATTTGGAGCAAAATTGCAGAAATTTCACTTACTTCAGGGTAATAAGTCAGAAATTTTCCTTATTTTGGGAAAAAAAAAACAGAAATTCTTTTTGTTTTGGGGGAAAAAGACAGAAATTCCACTTACTTAGAGGCAAAAATGTAGAAATTCCCTTTATTTTGGAGCAAAAATGAAGAAATTTCCCTTTTTTACGGCAAAAAGGTATGCATTCTTCTTATTTTCCGGCAAAAAGGAAGAAATTCCCCGTATTTTGGAGCAAAATTGCAGAAATTCCCCTAATTGTGTGGCAAAAAGGCAGAAATTCCCTCTATGTTGGGGCAAAAAGACAGAAATTCTTTTTATTTTGGGTCAAAACTCAGAAATTTCACTTATTTTTGGGCAAAATTGCAGAAATTTCACTTATTTCAGAAAAAAAAGCAGAAATTTTCTTATTTTGGGGCAAAAAGGCAGAAATTTCTTTTATTTTGGTACAAAATTGCAGAAATTTTTCTTATTTTCGGGCAAAAAGGGAGAAATTTCTCATATTTTCGGGCAAAAATGCAGAAATTCCCCTTATTTTGAGGTAAAAAGGCTGAAATTCCCATTATTTGGGGGCAAAAGGCAGAAATTTCCCTTATTTCAGGCAAAATTGCAGAAATTTCACTTACTTCAGGGTAATAAGTCAGAAATTTTCCTTATTTTGGGGCAAAAAGACAAAAATTTTCTTTGTTTTGAGAGAAAAAGACAGATATTCCACTTATTTAGAGGCAAAAAGGCAGAAATTCCCTTTATTTTGGAGCAAAAATGTAGAAATTTCCCTTTTTTATGGCAAAAAGGTATGCATTCCCCTTATTTTCGCGCAAAAAGGCAGAAATTCCTCGTATTTTTGAGCAAAATTGCAGAAATTCCCGTAATTGTGTGGCAAAAAGGCAGAAAATCTCTATATGTTGGGGCAAAAAGACAGAAATTTTTTTTTCATTTTGGGGCAAAACTCAGAAATTCCTCTTATTTTGGGGCAAAATTGCAGAAATTTGACTTATTTTGGAGCAAAATTGCAGAAATTTCACTTATTTCAGGGTAAGAAGTCAGAAATTTTCCTTATTTTGAGGCAAAAAAGACAGAAATTCCCTTTGTTTTGGGGAAAAAAGTCAGAAATTCCACTTATTTAGAGGCAAAAACGCAGAAATTCCCCTTATTTTGGAGCAAAAATGAAGAAATTTCTCTTTTTTATGGCAAAAAGGTATGCATTCTTCTTATTTTCGGGCAAAAAGGCAGAAATTCCCCGTATTTTGGAGCAAAATTGCAGAAATTTCTCTAATTGTAGGGCAAAAAGGCAGAAATTCCCTCTATGTTGGGGCAAAAAGACAGAAATTCTTTTTATTTTGGGGCAAAACTAAGAAATTTCACTTATTCTGGGGCAAAATTCCAGAAATTTCCCTTATTTTGGGGCAAAATTGCAGAAATTTGACTTATTTCAGAAAAAAAGCAGAAATTTTTTTTATTTTGGAACAAAAAGGCAGAAATTTCTTTTATTTTGGTACAAAATTGCAGAAATTTTTCTTATTTTGGGGCACAAAGGCAGAAATTTCCCATATTTTGGGGAAAAATGCAGAAATTCCCCTTATTTTGAGGTAAAAAGGCTGAAATTCCCATTATTTGGGGACAAAAATGCAGAAATTTCCCTTATTTTGGGGCGAAATTGCAGAAATTTCACTTATTTCAGGGTAATAAGTTAGAAATTTTCCTTATTTTGGGGCAAAATAGACAGAAATTCCCTTTCTTTTGGGGGAAAAAGACAGAAATTCCACTTATTTAGAGGCAAAAAAGCAGAAATTCCCCTTATTTTGGAGCAAAAATGAAGAAATTTCCCTTTTTTATGGCAAAAAGCTATGCATTCTTCTTATTTTCGGGCAAAAAAGCAGAAATTCCCCGTATTTTGCAGCAAAATTGCCGAAATTCCCCTAATTGTGGGGCAAAAAGGCAGAAATTCCCTATATGTTGGAGCAAAAAAACAGAAATTCTCCTTATTTTGGGGCAAAACTCAGAAATTTCACTTATTCTTGGGCAAAATTGCAGAAAATTCACTTATTTCAGAAAAAAAAACAGAAATTTTCTTATTTTGGGGCAAAAAGGCTGAAATTTCTTTTATTTTGGTACAAAATTGAAGAAATTTTTCTTATTTTGGGGCAAAAAGGCAGAAATTTCTAATATTTTGGGGAAAAAATGCAGAAATTCCTCTTATTTTGAGGTTAAAAGGCTGAAATTCCCATTATTTGGTGGCAAAAGGCAGAAATTTCCCTTATTTTGGTGCAAAATTGCAGAAATTTCACTTACTTTAGGGTAATAAGTCAGAAATTTTCTTTATTTTGGGGCAAAAAGACAGAAATTCCTTTTGTTTTGTGGGAAAAAGACAGATATTCCACTTATTTAGAGGCAAAAATGCAGAAATTCCCCTTATTTTGGAGCAAAAATGAAGACATTTCCCTTTTTTATGGCAAAAAGGTATGCATTCTTATTTTCGAGCAAAAAGGCAGAAATTCCTTGTATTTTGAAGCAAAATTGCAGAAATTCCCCCAATTGTGGGGCAAAAAGGCAGAAATTCCCTATATTTGGGCAAAAAGACAGAAATTCTCCTTATTTTGGGGCAAAACTCAGAAATTCCACTTATTTTGGGGCAAAATTCCAGAAATTTCTCTTATTTTGGGGCATAATTGAAGAAATTTTACTTATTTCAGAAAAAAGCAGAAATTTTCTTATTTTAGGGCAAAAAGGCAGAAATTATTTTTTATTTTGGTACAAAATTGCAAAAATTTTTCTTATTTTGGGACAAAAAGGCAGAAATTTCCCATAGTTTGGGGCAAAAATGCAGAAATTCCCCTTATTTTGAGGTAAAAAGTCTGAAATTCCCCTTATTTGGGGGCAAAAAGGCAGAAATTTCCCTTATTTTGGGGCAAAATTGCAGAAATTTCCCATATTTTAGGCAAAAATGCAGAAATTCCCCTTATTTTGAGGTAAAAAGGCTGAAAATCCCCTTATTTGGTGGCAAAAAGGCAGAAATTTCCCTTATTTTGGGGCAAAATTGCAGAAATTTCACTTACTTCAGGGTAATAAGTCAGAAATTTTCCTTATTTTGGGGAAAAAAACAGAAATTCTTTTTTTTTTGGGGGAAAAAGACAGAAATTCCACTTACTTAGGGGCAAAAAAGCAGAAATTCCTTTTATTTTGGAGCAAAAATGAAGAAATTTCCCTTTTTTATGGAAAAAAGGTATGCATTCTTCTTATTTTCCGGCAAAAAGGAAGAAATTCCCCGTATTTTGGAGCAAAATTGTAGAAATTACCCTAATTGTGGGGCAAAAAGGCAGAAATTCCCTCTATGTTGGGGCAAAAAGACAGAAATTCTTTTTATTTTGGGGCAAAACTCAGATATTTCACTTATTTTTGGGCAAAATTGCAGAAATTTCACTTATTTTAGAAAAAAAAGCAGAAATTTTCTTATTTTGGGGCAAAAAGGAAGAAATTTCTTTTATTTTGGTACAAAATTGCAGAAATTTTTCTTATTTTCGGGCAAAAAGGGAGAAATTTCTCATATTTTGTGGCAAAAATGCAGAAATTCCCGTTATTTTGAGGTAAAAAGGCTGAAATTCCCATTATTTGGGGATTAAAGGCAGAAATTTCCCTTATTTCGGGCAAAATTTCAGAAATTTCACTTACTTCATGGTAATAAGTCAGAAATTTTCCTTATTTTGGGGCAAAAAAACAGAAATTTCCTTTGTTTTGAGGGAAAAAGACAGATATTCCACTTATTCAGAGGCAAAAAGGCAAAAATTCCCTTTATTTTGGAGCAAAAATGAAGAAATTTTCCTTTTTTATGGCAAAAAGGTATGCATTCCCCTTATTTTCGGGCAAAAAGGCAGAAATTCCTCGTATTTTAGAGCAAAATTGCAGAAATTCCCGTAATTGTGTGGCAAAAAGGCAGAAAATCTCTATATGTTGGGGCAAAAAGACAGAAATTTTTTTTATTTTGGGGCAAAACTCAGAAATTCCTCTTATTTTGGGGCAAAACTCAGAAATTCCACTTATTTTGGTGAAAAATTGCAGAAATTTCACTTATTTCAGAAAAAAAGCAGAAATTTTCTTATTTTGGGGAAAAAAGGTAGAAATTTATTTTACTTTGGTACAAAATTGCAGAAATTTTTCTTATTTTGGGCCAATAAGGGAGAAATTTCCCATATTTTTGGGGAAAATGCAGAAATTCCCCTTATTTTGAGGTAAAAAGGCTGAAATTCCCCTTATTTGGGGGCAAAAAGACAGAAATTTCCCTTATTTGGGGGCAAAATTGCAGAAATTTCACTTATTTCAGGGAAATAAGTCAGAAATTTTCCGTATTTTGGGGCAAAAAAGACAGAAATTCCCTTTGTTTTGGGGGAAAAAGACAGAAATTCCACTTATTTAGAGGCAAAAAAGCAGAAATTTCCCTAATTTTGGAGCAAAAATGAAGAAATTTCCCTTTTTTGTGGCAAAAGGTATACATTCCCCTTATTTTGGGGCAAAATTCCAAAAATGTTCTTTATTTTGTGGCAAAATTGCAGAAACTTCACTTATTTTGGGGCAAAATTGCAGAAATTTCACTTATTTCAGAGAAAAAAAGGCAGAAATTTTCCTTATTTTGGGGCAAAAAGGCAGAAATTTTTTATATTTTGTGGCAAAAATGCAGAAATTTCTCTTATTTTGAGATAAAAAGGCTGAAATTCCCCTTATTTGGGGGCAAAAAGGCAGAAATTTCCCTTATTTTGGGGCAAAATTGCAGAAATTTCACTTATTTCAGAATAAGAAGTCAGAAATTTTCCTTATTTTGGGGCAAAAATACAGAAATTCCCTTTGTTTTGGGGAAAAAGTCAGAAATTCCACTTATTTAGAGGCAAAAACGCAGAAATTCCCCTTATTTTGGAGCAAAAATTAAGAAATTTCCCTTTTTTATGGCAAACAGGTATGCATTCTTCTTATTTTCGGGCAAAAAGGCAGAAATTCCCCATATTTTGGAGCAAAATTGCAGAAATTCCTCTAATTGTGGGGCAAAAAGGCAGAAATTCCCTCTATGTTGGGGCAAAAACACAGATATTCTTTTTATTTTGGGGCAAAACTAAGAAATTTCACTTATTCTGGGGCAAAATTCTAGAAATTTCTCTTATTTTGGGGCAAAATTGCAGAAATTTGACTTATTTCAGAAAAAAAGCAGAAAATTTTTTATTTTGGAACAAAAAGGCAGAAATTTCTTTTATTTTGGTACAAAATTGCAGAAATTTTTCTTATTTTGAGGCACAAAGGCAGAAATTTCCCATATTTTGGGGAAAAATGCAGAAATTCCCCTTATTTTGAGGTAAAAAGGCTGAAATTCCCCTTATTTGGGGACAAAAATGCAGAAATTTCCCTTATTTTGGGGCGAAATTGCAGAAATTTCACTTATTTCAGAGTAATAAGTTAGAAATTTTCCTTATTTTGGGGCAAAAAAGACAGAAATTCCCTTTGTTTTGGGAGAAAAAGACAGAAATTCCACTTATTTAGAGGCAAAAAAGCAGAAATTCCCCTTATTTTGGAGCAAAAATGAAGAAATTTCCCTTTTTTATGGCAAACAGGTATGCATTCTTTTTATTTTCGGGCAAAGAAGCAGAAATTTCCCATATTTTTGAGCAAAATTGCAGAAATTCCCCTAATTGTGGGGCAAAAAGGCAGAAATTCCCTATATGTTTGGGCAAAAAGACAGAAATTCTACTTATTTTGGGGCAAAATTCAGAAATTTCACTTATTCTTGGGCAAAATTGCAGAAAATTCACTTATTTCAGAAAAAAAAAAACAGAAATTTTCTTATTTTGGGGCAAAAGGCAGAAATTTCTTTTATTTTGGTACAAAATTGCAGAAATTTTTCTTATTTTAGGGCAAAAAGGCAGAAATTCCCCTTATTTTGAGGTAAAAAGGCTGAAATTCCCATTATTTGGGGGCAAAAGGCAGAAATTTCCCTTATTTTGGGGCAAAATTCTAGAAATTTCACTTACTTTAGGGTAATAAGTCAAAAATTTTCTTTATTTTTGGGCAAAAAGACAGAAATTCCCTTTGTTTTGTGGGAAAAAGACAGATATTCCACTTATTTAGAGGCAAAAATGCAGAAATTCCCCTTATTTTGGAGCAAAAATGAAGAAATTTCCCTTTTTTATGGCAAAAAGGTATGCATTCTTCTTATTTTCGAGCAAAAAGGCAGAAATTCCTTGTATTTTGAAGCAAAATTGCAGAAATTCCCCCAATTGTGGGGCAAAAAGGATGAAATTCCCTATATTTGGGCAAAAAGACAGAAATTCTCCTTATTTTGGGGCAAAACTTAGAAATTCCACTTATTTTGGCGCAAAATTCCAGAAATTTCTCTTATTTTGGGGCAAAATTGAAGAAATTTGACTTATTTCAGAGAAAAGCAGAAATTTTCTTATTTTAGGGCAAAAAGGCAGAAATTTCCCATAGTTTGGGGCAAAAATGCAGAAATTCCCCTTATTTTGAGGTAAAAAGGCTGAAATTCCCCTTTTTTGGGTGCAAAAAGGCAGAAATTTCCATTATTTTGGGGAAAAATTGCAGAAATTTCAGTAATTTCAGGGTAATAAGTCAGAAATTTTCCTTATTTTGGGGCAAAAAAGACAGAAATTCTATTTTTTTTGGGGGAAAAAGACAGAAATTCCACTTATTTAGAGGCAAAAAAGCAGAAATTCCCCTTATTTTGGAGCAAAAATGAAGAAATTTCTCCCGCGCAACCGTCTCGCCTGCAAGAACGACGCGGCACGCAAAATAGAATCCTTCTGCGGTAAACTTTATTAATCTGGAAAAACCGGTACTTGCTTCACGTAACGAAAAGACGGAGAAAACCAAGAGATCCAAGGAGACGAACAGGACGAACAAGCTCCACGAGACGGCCGAAAACCAACGGGAAAAAGAGAGGAAGAAGAGAGGAAGAGAGAGAGAGCTATCCAGCTCGCCCCCTTATAAAGGGATCAGTCCTTGCCTTGGACGCGGAGCCCCCTGATTGGTTGAAACTCACCAGGCCCTATGACGCCACGGGAGAGGCGGAACTCATGAAGCGGAAGTTACCCAGCCTGTGCGCACATGGCTTGTTTACTGCTAACTCCAGCCAGAAATCAGCGCCATCTTGTAATGGCGAATGCGTGGGAATGTGTGGGCGGCGCCCCACAGAAATTTCCCTTTTTTATGGCAAAAAGCTATGCATTCTTCTTATTTTCGGGCAAAAAAGCAGAAATTACCCGTATTTTGGAGCAAAATTGAAGAAATTCCCCTAATTGTGGGGCAAAAAGGCAGAAATTCCCTATATGTTAGGGCAAAAAGACAGAAATTCTCCTTATTTTGGGGCAAAACTCAGAAATTCCACTTATTTTGGGGCAAAATTCCAAAAATTTTCCTTATTTTGGGGCAAAATTGCAGAAAGTTGACTTATTTTGGGGAAAAATTGCAGAAATTTCACTTATTTCAGGGAAAAAGGCAGAAATTTTTTAAATTTTGTGGCAAAAATGCAGAAATTCCTCTTATTTTGAGGTAAAAATTCTGAAATTCTCCTTATATGGGGGCAAAAAGGCAGAAATTTTCCTTATTTTGGGGCAAAATTGCAGAAATTTCACTTATTTCAGGGTAATAAGTCAGAAATTTTTCTTATTTTGGGGCAATAAAGACAGAAATTCCCTTTGTTTTGGGGGAAAAAGACAGAAATTCCCCTTATTTAGAGGCAAAAAAGCAGAAATTCTTCTTATTTGGAGCAAAAATGAAGAAATTTCCCTTTTTTATGGCAAAAAGCTATGCATTCTTCTTATTTTCGGGCAAAAAAGCAGAAATTCCCCGTATTTTGCAGCAAAATTTCAGAAATTCCCCTAATTGTGGGGCAAAAAGGCAGAAATTCCCTATATGTTGGAGCAAAAAAACAGAAATTCTCCTTATTTTGGGGCAAAACTCAGAAATTCCACTTATTTTGGTGCAAAATTGCAGAAATTTCACTTATTTCAGAAAAAAGGCAGAAATTTTCTTATTTTGGGGCAAAAAGGTAGAAATTTCTTTTACTGTGGTACAAAATTGCAGAAATTTTTCTTATTTTGGGGCAATAAGGGAGAAATTTCCCATATTTTGGGGGAAAAATGCAGAAATTCCCCTTATTTTGAGGTAAAAAGGCTGAAATTCCCCTTTTTTGGGGGCAAAAAGACAGAAATTTCCCATATTTGGGGGCAAAATTGCAGAAATTTCACTTATTTCAGGGAAATAAGTCAGAAATTTTTCTTATTTGGGGCAAAAAAGACAGAAATTCCCTTTGTTTTGGGAGAAAAAGACAGAAATTCCACTTATTTAGAGGCAAAAAAGCAGAAATTCCCCTTATATTGGAGCAAAAATGAAGAAATTTCCCTTTTTTGTGGCAAAAGGTATACATTCCTCTTATTTTGAGGCAAAATTCCAAAAATTTTCCTTATTTTGGGGGAAAATTGCAGAAACTTCACTTATTTTGGGGCAAAATTGCAGAAATTTCACTTATTTCAGAGAAAAAAAGGTAGAAATTTTTCTTATTTTGGGGCAAAAAGGCAGAAATTTTTTATATTTTGTGGCAAAAATGCAGAAATTCCCCTTATTTTGAGGTAAAAAGGCTGAAATTCCCCTTATTTTGGGGCAAAATTGCAGAAATTTCACTTATTTCAGGGTAATAAGTCAGAAATTTTCCTTATTTTGGGGCAAAAAAGACAGAAATTCCCTTTGTTTTGGGGGAAAAAGTCAGAAATTCCACTTATTTAGAGGCAAAAACGCAGAAATTCCTTTTATTTTGGAGCAAAAATGAAGAAATTTCCCTTTTTTATTGCAAAAAGGTATGCATTCTTCTTATTTTCGGGCAAAAAGGCAGAAATTCCCCGTATTTTGGAGCAAAATTGCAGAAATTCCTCTAATTGTGGGGCAAAAAGGCAGAAATTCCCTCTATGTTGGGGCAAAAAGACAGAAATTCTTTTTATTTTGGGGCAAAACTAAGAAATTTCACTTATTCTGGGGCAAAATTCCAGAAATTTCCCTTATTTTGGGGCAAAATTGCAGAAATTTGACTTATTTCAGAAAAGAAGCAGAAATTTTTTTATTTTGGAACAAAAAGGCAGAAATTTCTTTTATTTTGGTACAAAATTGCAGAAATTTTTCTTATTTTGGGGCACAAAAGCAGAAATTTCCCATATTTTGGGGAAAAATGGAGAAATTCCCTTTATTTTGAGGTAAACAAGCTGAAATTCCCCTTATTTGGGGACAAAAATGCAGAAATTTCCCTTATTTTGGGGCGAAATTGCAGAAATTTCACTTATTTCAGGGTAATAAGTTAGAAATTTTCCTTATTTTGGGGCAAGAAAGACAGAAATTCTCTTTGTTTTGGGGGAAAAAGACAGAAATTCCACTTATTTAGAGGCAAAAATGCAGAAATTCCTCTTATTTTGGAGCAAAAATGAAGAAATTTCCCTTTTTTATGGCAAACAGGTATGCATTCTTTTTATTTTCGGGCAAAAAAGCAGAAATTTCCCATATTTTTGAGCAAAATTGCAGAAATTCCTCTAATTGTGGGGCAAAAAGGCAGAAATTCCCTATATGTTGGGGCAAAAAGACAGAAATTCTACTTATTTTGGGCCAAAACTCAGAAATTTCACTTATTCTTGGGCAAAATTGCAGAAAATTCACTTATTTCAGAAAAAAAGCAGAAATTTCCTTATTTTGGGGCAAAAAGGCAGAAATTTCTTTTATTTTGGTACAAAATTGCAGAAATTTTTCTTATTTTGGGGCAAAAAGGCAGAAATTTCTCATATTTTGGGGCAAAAATGCAGAAATTCCCCTTATTTTGAGGTAAAAAGGCTGAAATTCCCATTATTTGGGGGCAAAAGGCAGAAATTTCCCTTATTTTGGGGCAAAATTGCAGAAATTTCACTTACTTTAGGGTAATAAGTCAGAAATTTTCTTTATTTTGGGGCAAAAAGACAGAAATTCCTTTTGTTTTGTGGGAAAAAGACAGATATTCCACTTATTTAGAGGCAAAAATGCAGAAATTCCCCTTATTTTGGAGCAAAAATGAAGAAATTTTCCTTTTTTATGGCAAAAAGGTATGCATTCTTCTTATTTTCGAGCAAAAAGGCAGAAATTCCTTGTATTTTGAAGCAAAATTGCAGAAATTCCCCCAATTGTGGGGCAAAAAGGCAGAAATTCCCTATATTTGGGCACAAAGACAGAAATTCTCCTTATTTTGGGGCAAAACTCAGAAATTCCACTTATTTTGGGGCAAAATTCCAGAAATTTCTCTTATTTTGGGGCAAAATTGAAGAAATTTGACTTATTTCAGAAAAAAGCAGAAATTTTCTTATTTTAGGGCAAAAAGGCAGAAATTATTTTTTATTTTGGTACAAAATTGCAAAAATTTTTCTTATTTTGGGACAAAAAGGCAGAAATTTCCCTTATTTTGAGGTAAAATGGCTGAAATTCCCCTTATTTGGGGGCAAAAATGCAGAAATTTCCCTTATTTTGGGGCAAAATTGCAGAAATTTCACTTATTTCAGGGTAATAAGTCAGAATTTTTTCTTTATTTTGGGGCAAAAAAGACAGAAATTCCCTTTGTTTTGAGGGAAAAAGACAGAAATTCCACTTATTTAGAGGCAAAAATGCAGAAATTCCCCTTAATTTGGAGCAAAAATGAAGAAATTTCTCTTTTTTATGGCAAAAAGGTATGCATTCTTCTTATTTTCGGGTAAAATGGCAGAAATTCCCCGTATTTTGGAGCAAAATTGCAGAAATTCCCCTAATTGTGGGGCAAAAAGGCAGAAATTCCCTATATCTTGGGGCAAAAAGATAGAAATTCTCCTTTGTTTGGGGCAAAACTCAGAAATTCCACTTATTTTGGGGCAAAATTCCAGAAATTTCCCTAATTTTGGGGCAAAATTGCAGAAATTTGACTTTTTTTGAGGCAAAATTGCAGAAATTTCACTTATTTCCAAAAAAAGCAGAATCTTTCTTATTTTGGGGCAAAAGGCAGAAATTTCTTTTGTTTTGGTACAAAATTGCAGAAATTTTTCTTATTTTGGGGCAAAAAGGCAGAAATTTCCCATATTTTGGAGCAAAAAGGCAGAAATTCCCCTTATTTTGAGGTAAAAAGGCTGAAATTCCTTTTATTTGGGGGCTAAAAGGCAGAAATTTCCCTTATTTTCGGGCAAAATTCCTAAAATTTCACTTATTTCAGGGTAATAAGTCAGAAATTTTCCTTATTTTGGGGCAAAAGAGACAGAAATTCCCTTTCTTTTGGGGGAAAAATACAGAAATTACAATTATTTAGAGGCAAAAAAGCAGAAATTCTTTTTATTTTGGAGCAAAAATGAAGAAATTTCCATTTTTATGGCAAAAAGGTATGCATTCTTCTTATTTTCGGGCAAAAAGGCAGAAATTCACCGTATTTTGGAGCAAAATTGCCGAAATCCCCCTAATTGTCGGTCAAAAAAACAGAAATTCCCTATATCTTGGAGCAAAAAGACAGAAATTCTCCTTATTTTGGGGCAAATCTCAGAAATTCCACTTATTTTGGGGCAAAATTCCAGAAATTTCACTTATTTTGGGGCAAAATTGCATAAATTTCAATTATTTTGGGGCAAAATTGCAGAAATTTCACTTATTTCAGGGAAAAAAGGCAGAAATTTTCCTTATTTTGGGGCAAAAAATCTGAAATTCCTAATATTTTGTGGCAAAAATGCAGAAATTCCCCTTATTTTGAGGTAAAAAGGCTGAAATTCCCATTATTTGGGGGCAAAAAGGCAGAAATTTCCCTAATTTTTGTGCAAAATTGGAGAAATTTCACTTACTTCAGGGTAATAAGTCAGAATTTTTCCTTATTTTGGGGCAAAAAAGACAGAACTTCTTTTTGTTTTGCGGGAAAAAGACAGAAATTCCACTTATTTAGAGGCAAAAATGCAGAAATTCCCTTTATTTTGGAGCAAAAATGAAGAAATTTTTCTTTTTTATGGCAAAAAGGTATGCATTCTTCTAATTTTCGGGCAAAAAGACAGAAATTCCCTGTATTTTGGAGCAAAATTGCAGAAATTCCCCTAATTGTGGGGCAAAAAGGCAGAAATTCCCTATATGTTGGGGCAAAAAAACAGAAATTCTCCTTATTTTGGGGCAAAACTCAGAAATTCCACTTATTTTGGGGCAAAATTCCAGAAATTTCCCTTATTTTGGGGCAAAATTGTAGAAACTTCACTTATTTTGGGGCAAAATTTCAGAAATTTCACTTATTTCAGGGAAAAAAACAGAAATTTTCTTATTTTGGGGCAAAAAGGCAGAAATTCCTAATATTTTGTGGCAAAAGTGCAGAAATTCCCTTTATTTTGAGGTAAAAAATCTGAAATTCACCTTATTTGGGGGCAAAAAGTTAAAAATTTCCCTTATTTTGGGGCAAAATTGCAGAAATTTCACTTATTTTAGGGTAATAAGTCAGAAATTTTCCTTATTTTGCGGCAAAAAAAAAAAAAACCAGGAATTCCCTTTGTTTTGGGGGAAAAAGACAGAAATTCCACTTATTTAGAGGCAAAAAAGCAGAAATTCCCCTTATTTTGGAGAAAAAATGAAGAAATTTCCCTTTTTTATGGCAAAAAGGTATGCATTCTTTTTATTTTCGGGCAAAAAGGCAGAAATTCCCCGTATTTTGGAGCAAAATTGCAGAAATTCCCCTAATTGTGGGGCAAAAAGGCAGAAATTCCACGTGTTTTGGGGCAAAATTCCAGAAATTTTCATTATTTTGTGGCAAAATTGGAAAAATTTTACTTATTTAAGGGAAAAAAGGCAGAAATATTTCTTATTTTGGGGCAAAAAGGCCGAAATTTCCCTTATTTGGGGGCAAAAATGCAGAAATTCCCCTTCTTTTGTGGTAAAATGGCTGAAATTCCCCATATTTGGGGGCAAAAAGGCAGAAATTTCCCTTATTTTGGGGCAAAATTGCAGAAATTTCACTTATTTCAGGGTAATAAGTCAAAATTTTTTCTTTATTTTGGGGCAAAAAAGACAGAAATTCCCTTTGTTTTGGGGGAAAAAGACAGAAATTCCACTTATTTAGAGTCAAAAATGCAGAAATTCCCCTTATTTTGGAGCAAAAATGAAATTTCCCTTTTTTATGGCAAAAAGGTATGCATTCTTCTTATTTTCGGGCAAAAAGGCAGAAATTCCTCGTATTTTGGAGCCAAATTGCAGAAATTCCTTTAATTGTGGGGCAAAAAGGCAGAAATTTCCTATATCTTAGGGCAAAAAGACAGAAATTCTCCTTATTTTGGGGCAAAACTCAGAAATCCCACTTATTTAGGTCAAAATTCCTGAAATTTCCCTTATTTTTGGGCCAAAATGCAGAAATTTCACTAATTTCAGGGTAAAACGCAGAAATTTTCCTTATTTGGGGCAAAAACGCCAAAATTTCCCTTATTTTTGGGCAAAAATTCAGAAATTCCTTTTATTTTGAGGTAAAATGGCTGAAATTCCCCTTATTTGGGGGCAAAAATGCAGAAATTTCCCTTATTTTGGGGCAAAATTGCAGAAATTTCACTTATTTCAGGGTAATAAGTCAGAATTTTTTCTTTATTTTGGGGCAAAAAAGACAGAAATTCCCTTTGTTTTGAGGGAAAAAGACAGAAATTCCACTTATTTAGAGGCAAAAATGCAGAAATTCCCCTTAATTTGGAGCAAAAATGAAGAAATTTCTCTTTTTTATGGCAAAAAGGTATGCATTCTTCTTATTTTCGGGTAAAATGGCAGAAATTCCCCGTATTTTGGAGCAAAATTGCAGAAATTCCCCTAATTGTGGGGCAAAAAGGCAGAAATTCCCTATATCTTGGGGCAAAAAGATAGAAATTCTCCTTTGTTTGGGGCAAAACTCAGAAATTCCACTTATTTTGGGGCAAAATTCCAGAAATTTCCCTAATTTTGGGGCAAAATTGCAGAAATTTGACTTTTTTTGAGGCAAAATTGCAGAAATTTCACTTATTTCCAAAAAAAGCAGAATCTTTCTTATTTTGGGGCAAAAGGCAGAAATTTCTTTTATTTTGGTACAAAATTGCAGAAATTTTTCTTATTTTGGGGCAAAAAGGCAGAAATTTCCCATATTTTGGAGCAAAAAGGCAGAAATTCCCCTTATTTTGAGGTAAAAAGGCTGAAATTCCTTTTATTTGGGGGCTAAAAGGCAGAAATTTCCCTTATTTTCGGGCAAAATTCCTAAAATTTCACTTATTTCAGGGTAATAAGTCAGAAATTTTCCTTATTTTGGGGCAAAAGAGACAGAAATTCCCTTTCTTTTGGGGGAAAAATACAGAAATTACAATTATTTAGAGGCAAAAAAGCAGAAATTCTTTTTATTTTGGAGCAAAAATGAAGAAATTTCCATTTTTATGGCAAAAAGGTATGCATTCTTCTTATTTTCGGGCAAAAAGGCAGAAATTCACCGTATTTTGGAGCAAAATTGCCGAAATCCCCCTAATTGTCGGTCAAAAAAACAGAAATTCCCTATATCTTGGAGCAAAAAGACAGAAATTCTCCTTATTTTGGGGCAAATCTCAGAAATTCCACTTATTTTGGGGCAAAATTCCAGAAATTTCACTTATTTTGGGGCAAAATTGCATAAATTTCAATTATTTTGGGGCAAAATTGCAGAAATTTCACTTATTTCAGGGAAAAAAGGCAGAAATTTTCCTTATTTTGGGGCAAAAAATCTGAAATTCCTAATATTTTGTGGCAAAAATGCAGAAATTCCCCTTATTTTGAGGTAAAAAGGCTGAAATTCCCATTATTTGGGGGCAAAAAGGCAGAAATTTCCCTAATTTTTGTGCAAAATTGGAGAAATTTCACTTACTTCAGGGTAATAAGTCAGAATTTTTCCTTATTTTGGGGCAAAAAAGACAGAACTTCTTTTTGTTTTGCGGGAAAAAGACAGAAATTCCACTTATTTAGAGGCAAAAATGCAGAAATTCCCTTTATTTTGGAGCAAAAATGAAGAAATTTTTCTTTTTTATGGCAAAAAGGTATGCATTCTTCTAATTTTCGGGCAAAAAGACAGAAATTCCCTGTATTTTGGAGCAAAATTGCAGAAATTCCCCTAATTGTGGGGCAAAAAGGCAGAAATTCCCTATATGTTGGGGCAAAAAAACAGAAATTCTCCTTATTTTGGGGCAAAACTCAGAAATTCCACTTATTTTGGGGCAAAATTCCAGAAATTTCCCTTATTTTGGGGCAAAATTGTAGAAACTTCACTTATTTTGGGGCAAAATTTCAGAAATTTCACTTATTTCAGGGAAAAAAACAGAAATTTTCTTATTTTGGGGCAAAAAGGCAGAAATTCCTAATATTTTGTGGCAAAAGTGCAGAAATTCCCTTTATTTTGAGGTAAAAAATCTGAAATTCACCTTATTTGGGGGCAAAAAGTTAAAAATTTCCCTTATTTTGGGGCAAAATTGCAGAAATTTCACTTATTTTAGGGTAATAAGTCAGAAATTTTCCTTATTTTGCGGCAAAAAAAAAAAAACCAGGAATTCCCTTTGTTTTGGGGGAAAAAGACAGAAATTCCACTTATTTAGAGGCAAAAAAGCAGAAATTCCCCTTATTTTGGAGAAAAAATGAAGAAATTTCCCTTTTTTATGGCAAAAAGGTATGCATTCTTTTTATTTTCGGGCAAAAAGGCAGAAATTCCCCGTATTTTGGAGCAAAATTGCAGAAATTCCCCTAATTGTGGGGCAAAAAGGCAGAAATTCCACGTGTTTTGGGGCAAAATTCCAGAAATTTTCATTATTTTGTGGCAAAATTGGAAAAATTTTACTTATTTAAGGGAAAAAAGGCAGAAATATTTCTTATTTTGGGGCAAAAAGGCCGAAATTTCCCTTATTTGGGGGCAAAAATGCAGAAATTCCCCTTCTTTTGTGGTAAAATGGCTGAAATTCCCCATATTTGGGGGCAAAAAGGCAGAAATTTCCCTTATTTTGGGGCAAAATTGCAGAAATTTCACTTATTTCAGGGTAATAAGTCAAAATTTTTTCTTTATTTTGGGGCAAAAAAGACAGAAATTCCCTTTGTTTTGGGGGAAAAAGACAGAAATTCCACTTATTTAGAGTCAAAAATGCAGAAATTCCCCTTATTTTGGAGCAAAAATGAAATTTCCCTTTTTTATGGCAAAAAGGTATGCATTCTTCTTATTTTCGGGCAAAAAGGCAGAAATTCCTCGTATTTTGGAGCCAAATTGCAGAAATTCCTTTAATTGTGGGGCAAAAAGGCAGAAATTTCCTATATCTTAGGGCAAAAAGACAGAAATTCTCCTTATTTTGGGGCAAAACTCAGAAATCCCACTTATTTAGGTCAAAATTCCTGAAATTTCCCTTATTTTTGGGCCAAAATGCAGAAATTTCACTAATTTCAGGGTAAAACGCAGAAATTTTCCTTATTTGGGGCAAAAACGCCAAAATTTCCCTTATTTTTGGGCAAAAATTCAGAAATTCCTTTTATTTTGAGGTAAAATGGCTGAAATTCCCCTTATTTGGGGGCAAAAATGCAGAAATTTCCCTTATTTTGGGGCAAAATTGCAGAAATTTCACTTATTTCAGGGTAATAAGTCAGAATTTTTTCTTTATTTTGGGGCAAAAAAGACAGAAATTCCCTTTGTTTTGAGGGAAAAAGACAGAAATTCCACTTATTTAGAGGCAAAAATGCAGAAATTCCCCTTAATTTGGAGCAAAAATGAAGAAATTTCTCTTTTTTATGGCAAAAAGGTATGCATTCTTCTTATTTTCGGGTAAAATGGCAGAAATTCCCCGTATTTTGGAGCAAAATTGCAGAAATTCCCCTAATTGTGGGGCAAAAAGGCAGAAATTCCCTATATCTTGGGGCAAAAAGATAGAAATTCTCCTTTGTTTGGGGCAAAACTCAGAAATTCCACTTATTTTGGGGCAAAATTCCAGAAATTTCCCTAATTTTGGGGCAAAATTGCAGAAATTTGACTTATTTCAGGAAAAAAGCAGAATTTTTTTTATTTTGGAACAAAAAGGCAGAAATTTCTTTATTTTGGTACAAAATTGCAGAAATTTTTCTTATTTTCGGGCAAAAAGGCAGAAATTTCTCATATTTTGGGGCAAAAATGCAGAAATTCCCCTTATTTTGAGGTAAAAAGGCTGAAATTCCCATTATTTGGGGGCAAAAGGCAGAAATTTCCCTTATTTCGGGCAAAATTGCAGAAATTTCACTTACTTCATGGTAATAAGTCAGAAATTTTCCTTATTTTGGGGCAAAAAGACAGAAATTCCCTTTGTTTTGGGGGAAAAAGACAGAAATTCCACTTATTTAGAGGCAAAAAGGCAGAAATTCCCTTTATTTTGAAGCAAAAATGAAGAAATTTCCCTTTTTTATGGCAAAATGGTATGCATTCCCCTTATTTTCGGGCAAAAAGGCAGAAATTCCTCGTATTTTAGAGCAAAATTGCAGAAATTCCCGTAATTGTGTGGCAAAAAGGCAGAAAATCTCTATATGTTGGGGCAAAAAGACAGAAATTCTCCTTATTTTGGGGCAAAACTCAGAAATTCCACTTATTTTGGGGCAAAATTGCAGAAATTTGACTTATTTTAGAGCAAAATTGCAGCAATTTCACTTATTTCTGAAAAAAAGCAGAAATTCTCTTATTTTGGGGCAAAAAAGCAGAAATTTCTTTTATTTTGGTACAAATTGCAAAAATTATTCCTATTTCGGGCAAAAAGACAGAAATTTCTCTTATTTGGGGGCAAAATTGCAGAAATTTCACTTATTTCAGGGTAATAAGTCAGATATTTTCCTTATTTTGGGGCAAAAAAGAGAGAAATTCCCTTTGTTTTGGGGAAAAAGACAGAAATTCCACTTATTTAGAGGCAAAAAAGCAGAAATTCCCCTTATTTGGAGCAAAAATGAAAAAATTTCCCTTTTTTATGGCAAAAAGCTATGCATTCTTCTTATTTTCGGCAAAAAAGCAGAAATTCCCTGTATTTTGCAGCAAAATTGCAGAAATTCCCCTAATTGTGGGGCAAAAAGGCAGAAATTCCCTATATGTTGGAGCAAAAAAACAGAAATTCTCCTTATTTTGGGGCAAAATTCAGAAATTCCACTTATTTTGGTGCAAAATTGCAGAAATTTCACTTATTTCAGAAAAAAAGCAGAAATTTTCTTATTTTGGGGAAAAAAGGTAGAAATTTCTTTTACTTTGGTACAAAATTGCAGAAATTTTTCTTATTTTGGTGCAATAAGGGAGAAATTTCCCATATTTTGGTGGAAAAATGCAGAAATTCCCCTTATTTTGAGGTAAAAAGGCTGAAATTCCCCTTATTTGGGGGCAAAAAGACAGAAATTTCCCTTATTTGGAGGCAAAATTGCAGAAATTTCACTTATTTCAGGGAAATAAGTCAGAAATTTTCCTTATTTTGGGGCAAAAAAGACAGAAATTCCCTTTGTTTTGGGGGAAAAAGACAGAAATTCCACTTATTTAGAGGCAAAAAGGCAGAAATTCCCCTTATTTTGAAGCAAAAATGAAGAAATTTCCCTTTTTTATGGCAAAAAGGTATGCATTCCCCTTATTTTCGGGCAAAAAGGCAGAAATTCCTCGTATTTTAGAGCAAAATTGCAGAAATTCCCGTAATTGTGTGGCAAAAAGGCAGAAAATCTCTATATGTTGGGGCAAAAAGACAGAAATTCTCCTTATTTTGGGGCAAAACTCACAAATTCCACTTATTTTGGGGCAAAATTGCAGAAATTTGACTTATTTTAGAGCAAAATTGCAGCAATTTCACTTATTTCTGAAAAAAAGCAGAAATTCTCTTATTTTGGGGCAAAAAGGCAGAAATTTCTTTTATTTGGGTACAAATTGCAAAAATTATTCCTATTTTGGGGCAAAAAGGCAGAATTTTCCCATATTTTGTGGCAAAAATCCCCCTTATTTTGAGGTAAAAAGGTTAAAATTCCCCTTATTTGGGGGCAAAAATACAGAAATTTCTCTTATTTTGGGGCAAAATTGCAGAAATTTCACTTATTTCAGGGTAATAAGTCAGATATTTTCCTTATTTTGGGGCAAAAAAGAGAGAAATTCCTTTTATTTTGGGGAAAAAAGACAGAAATTCCACTTATTTAGAGGCAAAAAAGCAGAAATTCCCCTTATTTGGAGCAAAAATGAAGAAATTTCCCTTTTTTATGGCAAAAAGCTATGCATTCTTCTTATTTTCGGGCAAAAAAGCAGAAATTCCCTGTATTTTGGAGCAAAATTGCAGAAATTCCTCTAATTGTGGGGCAAAAAGGCAGAAATTCCCTATATGTTGGAGCAAAAAAACAGAAATTCTCCTTATTTTGGGGCAAAACTCAGAAATTCCACTTATTTTGGTGCAAAATTGCAGAAATTTCACTTATTTCAGAAAAAAAGCAGAAATTTTCTTATTTTGGGGAAAAAAGGTAGAAATTTCTTTTACTTTGGTACAAAATTTCAGAAATTTTTCTTATTTTGGGGCAATAAGGGAGAAATTTCCCATATTTTAAGGGAAAAATGCAGAAATTCCCCTTATTTTGAGGTAAAAAGGCTGAAATTCCCCTTATTTGGGGGCAAAAAAACAGAAATTTCCCTTATTTGGGGGCAAAATTGCAGAAATTTCACTTATTCCAGGGTAATAAGTCAGAAATTTTCCTTATTTTGGGGCAAAAAAGACAGAAATTCCCTTTGTTTTGGGGGAAAAAGTCAGAAATTCCACTTATTTAGAGGCAAAAATGCAGAAATTCCCCTTATTTTGGAGCAAAATGAAGAAATTTCCCTTTTTTATGGCAAAAAGGTATGCATTCTTCTTATTTTCGGGCAAAAAGGCAGAAATTCCCCGTATTTTGGAGCAAAATTGCAGAAATTCCTCTAATTGTGGGACAAAAAGGCAGAAATTCCCTCTATGTTGAGGCAAAAAGACAGAAATTTTTTTGTATTTTGGGGCAAAACTAAGAAATTTAACTTATTTTGGGGCAAAATTCCATAAATTTCCCTTATTTTGGGGCAAAATTGCAGAAATTTGACTTATTCTAGAAAAAAAGCAGAAATTTTTTTATTTTGGAACAAAAAGGCAGAAATTTCTTTATTTTGGTACAAAATTGCAGAAGTTTTTCTTATTTTGGGGCAAAAAGGCAGAAATTTCCCATAATTTGGGGAAAAATGCAGAAATTCCCCTTATTTTGAGGTAAAAAGGCTGAAATTCCCCTTATTTGGGGACAAAAATGCAGAAATTTCCCTTATTTTGGGGAGAAATTGCAGAAATTTCACTTATTTCAGGGTAATAAGTCAGAAATTTTCCTTATTTTGGGGAAAAAAGACAGAAATTCCCTTTGTTTTGGGGGAAAAAGACAGAAATTCCACTTATTTAGAGGCAAAAAAGCAGAAATTCCCCTTATTTTGGAGCAAAAATGAAGAAATTTCCCTTTTTTATGGCAAACAGGTATGCATTCTTTTTATTTTCGGGCAAAAAAGCAGAAATTTCCCATATTTTTGAGCAAACTTCAGAAATTCCCCTAATTGTGTGGCAAAAAGGCAGAAATTCCCTACATGTTGGGGCAAAAAGACAGAAATTCTCCTTATTTTGGGGCAAAACTCAGAAATTTCACTTATTCTTGGGCAAAATTGCAGAAAATTCACTTATTTCAGAAAAAAAGCAGAAATTTTCTTATTTTGCGGCAAAAAGGCAGAAATTTCTTTCATTTTGGTACAAAATTGCAGAAATTTTTCTTATTTTGGGGCAAAAAGACAGAAATTTCTCATATTTTGGGGCAAAAATGCAGAAATTTCCCTTATTTTGAGGTAAACAGGCTGAAATTCCAATTATTTGGGGGCAAAAGGCAGAAATTTCACTTATTTTGGGGCAAAATTGCAGAAATTTCACTTACTTTAGGGTAATAAATCAGAAATTTTCTTTATTTTGGGGCAAAAAGACAGAAATTCCCTTTGTTTTGGGGGAAAAAGACAGATATTCCACTTATTTAGAGGCAAAAATGCAGAAATTCCCCTTATTTTGGAGCAAAAATGAAGAAATTTCCTTTTTTTATGGCAAAAAGGTATGCATTCTTCTTATTTTCGGGCAAAAAGTCAGAAATTCCCCGTATTTTGGAGCAAAATTGCAGATATTCCCCTAATTGTGGGGCAAAAAGGCAGAAATTCCCTATATGTTGGGGCAAAAAGATAGAAATTCTCCTTATTTTGGGGCAAAACTAAGAAATTCCACTTATTTTTGGGCAAAATTCCAGAAATTTTCCTTATTTTGGGGCAAAATTGCAGAAATTTGACTTATTTCAGAAAAAAAGCAGAATTTTTTTTATTTTGGAACAAAAAGGCAGAAATTTCTTTTATTTTGGTACAAAATTGCAGAAATTTTTCTTATTTTCGGGCAAAAAGGCAGAAATTTCTCATATTTTGGGGCAAAAATGCAGAAATTCCCCTTATTTTGAGGTAAAAAGGCTGAAATTCCCATTATTTGGGGGCAAAAGGCAGAAATTTCCCTTATTTCGGGCAAAATTGCAGAAATTTCACTTACTTCATGGTAATAAGTCAGAAATTTTCCTTATTTTGGGGCAAAAAGACAGAAATTCCCTTTGTTTTGGGGGAAAAAGACAGAAATTCCACTTATTTAGAGGCAAAAAGGCAGAAATTCCCTTTATTTTGAAGCAAAAATGAAGAAATTTCCCTTTTTTATGGCAAAATGGTATGCATTCCCCTTATTTTCGGGCAAAAAGGCAGAAATTCCTCGTATTTCAGAGCAAAATTGCAGAAATTCCCGTAATTGTGTGGCAAAAAGGCAGAAAATCTCTATATGTTGGGACAAAAAGACAGAAATTCTCCTTATTTTGGGGCAAAACTCAGAAATTCCACTTATTTTGGGGCAAAATTGCAGAAATTTGACTTATTTTAGAGCAAAATTGCAGCAATTTCACTTATTTCTGAAAAAAAGCAGAAATTCTCTTATTTTGGGGCAAAAAAGCAGAAATTTCTTTTATTTGGGTACAAATTGCAAAAATTATCCCTATTTCGGGCATAAAGACAGAAATTTCTCTTATTTGGGGGCAAAATTGCAGAAATTTCACTTATTTCAGGGTAATAAGTCAGATATTTTTTTTATTTTGGGGCAAAAAAGAGAGAAATTCCTTTTGTTTTGGGGAAAAAGACAGAAATTCCACTTATTTAGAGGCAAAAAAGCAGAAATTCCCCTTATTTGGAGCAAAAATGAAAAAATTTCCCTTTTTTATGGCAAAAAGCTATGCATTCTTCTTATTTTCGGCAAAAAAGCAGAAATTCCCTGTATTTTGCAGCAAAATTGCAGAAATTCCCCTAATTGTGGGGCAAAAAGGCAGAAATTCCCTATATGTTGGAGCAAAAAAACAGAAATTCTCCTTATTTTGGGGCAAAACTCAGAAATTCCACTTATTTTGGTGCAAAATTGCAGAAATTTCACTTATTTCAGAAAAAAAGCAGAAATTTTCTTATTTTGGGGAAAAAAGGTAGAAATTTCTTTTACTTTGGTACAAAATTGCAGAAATTTTTCTTATTTTGGGGCAATAAGGGAGAAATTTCCCATATTTTGGGGGAAAAATGCAGAAATTCCCCTTATTTTGAGGTAAAAAGGCTGAAATTCCCCTTATTTGGGGGCAAAAAGACAGAAATTTCCCTTATTTGGGGGCAAAATTGCAGAAATTTCACTTATTTCAGGGAAATAATTCAGAAATTTTCCTTATTTTGTGGCAAAATAGACAGAAATTCCCTTTGTTTTGGGGGAAAAAGACAGAAATTCCACTTATTTAGAGGCAAAAATGCAGAAATTCCCCTTATTTTGAAGCAAAAATGAAGAAATTTCCCTTTTTTCTGGCAAAAAGGTATGCATTCCCCTTATTTTCGGGCAAAAAGGCATAAATTCCTCGTATTTTAGAGCAAAATTGCAGAAATTCCCCAAATTGTGGGGCAAAAAGGCAGAAATTTCCTATATGTTAGGGCAAAAAGACAGAAATTCTCCTTATTTTGGGGCAAAACTCAGAAATTCCACTTATTTTGGGGCAAAATTCCAGAAATTTCCCTTATTTTGGGGCAAAATTGCAGAAATTTCACTTATTTTGTGGCAAAATTTCAGAAATTTCACTTATTTCAGGGAAAGAAGGCAGAAATTTTTTTATTTTGGGGCAAAAAGGAAGAAATTCCTAATATTTTGTGGCAAAAATGCAGAAATTACCCTTATTTTGTGGTAAAAAGTCTGAAATTCCCCTTATTTGGGGGCAAATAGGCAGAAATTTCCCTTAATTTGGGGCTAAATTGCAGAAATTTCACTTATTTCAGGGTAATAAGTCACAAATTTTCCTTATTTTGGAGCAAAAAATACAGGAATCCCTTTGTTTTGTGGAAAAAGACAGAAATTCCACTTATTTAGAGGCAGAAAAGCAGAAATTCCCCTTATTTTGGAGCAAAAATGAAGAAATTTCCCTTTTTTATAGCAAAAAGTTATGCAATCTTCTTATTTTCGACAAAAAGGCAGAAGTTCCCCGTATTTTGGAGCAAAATTTCAGAAATTCCCCTAATTGTAAGGCAAAAAGGCAGAAATTCCCTATACGTTAGGGCAAAAAGACAGAAATTCTCCTTATTTTGGGGCAAAACTCAGAAATTCCACTTGTTTTGGGACAAAATTCCAGAAATTTCCATTATTTTGGGGCAAAATTGGAAAAATTTCAATTCTTTCAGGGAAAAAAGGCAGAAATTTTCCTCTTTTTGGGGGCAAAAACGCCAAAATTTCCCTTATTTTGGGGCAAAAATGCAGAAATTTTCCTTATTTTGAGGTAAAATGGCTGAAATTCCCCATATTTGGGGGCAAAAAGGCAGAAATTTCCCTTATTTTGGGGCAAAATTGCAGAAATTTCACTTATTTCAGGGTAATAAGTCAGAAATTTTTATTATTTTGGGGCAAAAAAGACAGAAATTCCCTTTGTTTTGTGGGAAAAAGACAGAAATTCCACTTATTTAGAGGCAAAAATGCAGAAATTCCCCTTATTTTGGAGCAAAAATGAAGAAATTTCTCTTTTTTATGGCAAAAAGGTATGCATTCTTCTTATTTTCGGGCAAAAAAAGCAGAAATTCCTCGTATTTTGGAGCAAAATTGCAGAAATTCCCCTAATTGTGGGGCAAAAGGCAGAAATTTCCTATATGTTAGGGCAAAAAGACAGAAATTCTCCTTATTTTGGGGCAAAACTCAGAAATCCCACTTAGTTTGGGGCCAAAATACCAGAAATTTCCTTTATTTTGGGGCAAAAATGCAGAAATTTCACTTATTTCAGAGTAAAAAGGCAGAAATTTTCCTTATTTTGGGGCAAAAACGCCAAAATTTCCCTTATTTTGGGGCAAAAATGCAGAAATTTCCCTTATTTTGAGGTAAAATGGTTGAAATTCCCCTTATTTGGAAGCAAAAATGCAGAAATTTCCCTTATTTTGGGGCAAAATTGCAGAAATTTCACTTATTTCAGGGTAATAAGTCAGAATTTTTTCTTTATTTTGGGGCAAAAAAGAAAGAAATTCCCTTTGTTTTGAGGGAAAAAGACTGAAATTCCACTCATTTAGAGGCAAAAATGCAGAAATTCCCCTTAATTTGGAGCAAAAATGAAGAAATTTTTCTTTTTTATGGCAAAAATGTATGCATTCTTCTTATTTTCGGGCAAAATGGCAGAAATTCCTCGTATTTTGGAGCAAAATTGCAGAAATTCCCCTAATTGTGGGGCAAAAGCAGAAATTCCCTATATGTTGGGGCAAAAAGATAGAAATTCTCCTTAGTTTGGGGCAAAACTCAGAAATCCCACTTATTTTGAGGCAAAATTCCAGAAATTTCCCTAATTTTGGGGCAAAATTGCAGAAATTTGACTTATTTCCAAAAAAAGCAGAATCTTTCTTATTTTGGGGCAAAAAGGCAGAAATTTCTTTTATTTTGGTACAAAATTGCAGAAATTTTTCTTATTTTGGGGCAAAAAGGCAGAAATTTCCCATATTTTGGGGAAAAATGCAGAAATTCCCCTTATTTTGAGGTAAAAAGGCTGAAATTCCTTATATTTGGGGACAAAAATGCAGAAATTTCCCTTATTTTGGGGCGAAATTTCACTTATTTCAGGGTAATAAGTCAGAAATTTTCCTTATTTTGGGGCAAAAAAGACAGAAATTCTTTTTGTTTTGGGGGAAAAAGACAGAAATTCCACTTATTTAGAGGCAAAAATGCAGAAATTCCCCTTATTTTGGAGCAAAAATGAAGAAATTTCCCTTTTTTTATGGCAAACAGGTATGCATTCTTTTTATTTTCGGGCAAAAAAGCAGAAATTTCCCATATTTTTGAGCAAAATTGCAGAAATTCCCCTAATTGTGTGGCAAAAAGGCAGAAATTCCCTATATGTTGGGGCAAAAAGAAAGTAATTCTCCTTATTTTGGGGCAAAACTCAGAAATTTCGCTTATTCTTGGGCAAAATTGCAGAAAATTCACTTATTTCAGAAAAAAAAGCAGAAATTTTCTTATTTTGGGGCAAAAAGGCAGAAATTTCTCATATTTTGGGGCAAAAATGCAGAAATTCCCCTTATTTTGAGGTAAAAAGGCTGAAATTCCCATTATTTGGGGGAAAAGGCAGAAATTTTCCTTATTTTGGGGCAAAATTGCAGAAATTTCACTTACTTTAGGGTAATAAGTCAGAAATTTTCTTTATTTAGGGGCAAAAAGACAGAAATTCCCTTTGTTCTGGGGGAAAAAGACAGATATTCCACTTATTTAGAGGCAAAAATGCAGAAATTCCCCTTATTTTGGAGCAAAAATGAAGAAATTTCCCTTTTTTATGGCCAAAAGATATGCATTCTTCTTATTTTTGAGCAAAAAGGCAGAAATTCCTTGTATTTTGAAGCAAAATTGCAGAAATTCCCCCAATTGTGGGGCAAAAAGGCAGAAATTCCCTATATTTGGGCAAAAAGACAGAAATTCTCCTTATTTTGGGACAAAACTCAGAAATTCCACTTATTTTGGGGCAAAATTCCAGAAATTTCTCTTATTTTGGGGCAAAATTAAAGAAATTTCACTTATTTCAGAAAAAAGCAGAAATTTTCTTATTTTAGGGCAAAAAGGCAGAAATTTTTTTTATTTTGGTACAAAATTGCAAAAATTTTTCTTATTTTGGACAAAAAGGCAGAAATTTCCCATATTTTGGGGCAAAAATGCAGAAATTCCCCTTATTTTGAGGTAAAAATGCTGAAATTCCCCTTATTTGGGGGCAAAAATGCAGAAATTTCTTTTATTTTGGGGCAAAATTGCAGAAATTTCACTTACTTCAGGGTAATAAGTCAGAAATTTTCCTTATTTTGGGGCAAAAGAGACAGAAATTTTTTTTTTGGGGGGAAAAAGACAGCAATTCCACTTATTTAGAGGCAAAAAAGCAGAAATTCCTTTTATTTTGGAGCAAAAATGAAGAAATTTCCCTTTTTATGGCAAAAAGGTATGCATTCTCCTATTTTCCGGCAAAAAGGAAGAAATTCCCCGTATTTTGGAGCAAAATTGCAGAAATTCCCCTAATTGTGGGGCAAAAAGGCAGAAATTCCCTGTATGTTGGGGCAAAAAGACAGAAATTCTCCTTATTTTGGGGCAAAACTCAGAAATTCCACTTATTTTGGGGCAAAATTGCAGAAATTTGACTTATTTTAGAGCAAAATTGCAGAAATTTCACTTATTTCTGAAAAAAAGCAGAAATTTTCTTATTTTGGGGCAAAAAGGCAGAAATTTCTTTTATTTTGGTACAAAATTGCAGAAATTTTTCTTATTTTGGGGCAAAAAGGCAGAAATTTCCCATATTTTGGGGAAAAATGCAGAAATTCCCCTTATTTTGAGGTAAAAAGGCTGAAATTCCTTATATTTGGGGACAAAAATGCAGAAATTTCCCTTATTTTGGGGCGAAATTTCACTTATTTCAGGGTAATAAGTCAGAAATTTTCCTTATTTTGGGGCAAAAAAGACAGAAATTCTTTTTGTTTTGGGGGAAAAAGACAGAAATTCCACTTATTTAGAGGCAAAAATGCAGAAATTCCCCTTATTTTGGAGCAAAAATGAAGAAATTTCCCTTTTTTTATGGCAAACAGGTATGCATTCTTTTTATTTTCGGGCAAAAAAGCAGAAATTTCCCATATTTTTGAGCAAAATTGCAGAAATTCCCCTAATTGTGTGGCAAAAAGGCAGAAATTCCCTATATGTTGGGGCAAAAAGAAAGTAATTCTCCTTATTTTGGGGCAAAACTCAGAAATTTCGCTTATTCTTGGGCAAAATTGCAGAAAATTCACTTATTTCAGAAAAAAAAGCAGAAATTTTCTTATTTTGGGGCAAAAAGGCAGAAATTTCTCATATTTTGGGGCAAAAATGCAGAAATTCCCCTTATTTTGAGGTAAAAAGGCTGAAATTCCCATTATTTGGGGGAAAAGGCAGAAATTTTCCTTATTTTGGGGCAAAATTGCAGAAATTTCACTTACTTTAGGGTAATAAGTCAGAAATTTTCTTTATTTAGGGGCAAAAAGACAGAAATTCCCTTTGTTCTGGGGGAAAAAGACAGATATTCCACTTATTTAGAGGCAAAAATGCAGAAATTCCCCTTATTTTGGAGCAAAAATGAAGAAATTTCCCTTTTTTATGGCCAAAAGATATGCATTCTTCTTATTTTTGAGCAAAAAGGCAGAAATTCCTTGTATTTTGAAGCAAAATTGCAGAAATTCCCCCAATTGTGGGGCAAAAAGGCAGAAATTCCCTATATGTTGGGGCAAAAAGACAGAAATTCTCCTTATTTTGGGGCAAAACTCAGAAATTCCACTTATTTTGGGGCAAAATTGCAGAAATTTGACTTATTTTAGAGCAAAATTGCAGAAATTTCACTTATTTCTGAAAAAAAGCAGAAATTTTCTTATTTTGGGGCCAAAAGGCAGAAATTTCGTATATTTTGGTACAAAATTGCAGAAATTTTTCTTATTTTGGGGAAAAAAGGCAGAAATTTCCCATATTATGGGGCAAAAATGCAGAAATTCCCGTTATTTTGAGGTTAAAAGGCTGAAATTCCCCTTTTTTGGGTGCAAAAAGGCAGAAATTTCCATTATTTTGGGGAAAAATTGCAGAAATTTCAGTAATTTCAGGGTAATAAGTCAGAAATTTTCCTTATTTGGGGCAAAAAAGACAGAAATTCCCTTTGTTTTGGGGGAAAAAGTCAGAAATTCGACTTATTTCGAGGCAAAAAAGCAGAAGTTCCCCTTATTTTGGAGCAAAAATGAAGAAATTTCCCTTTTTTATGGCAAAAAGCTATGCATTCTTCTTATTTTCGGGCAAAAAAGCAGAAATTACCCGTATTTTGGAGCAAAATTGCAGAAATTCCCCTAATTGTGGGGCAAAAAGGCAGAAATTCCCTATATGTTAGGGCAAAAAGATAGAAATTCTCCTTATTTTGGGGCAAAACTCAGAAATTCCACTTATTTTGGGGCAAAATTCCAAAAAGTTTCCTTATTTTGGGGCAAAATTGCAGAAAGTTGACTTATTTTGGGGCAAAATTGCTGAAATTTCACTTATTTCAGAGAAAAAAGGCAGAAATTTTCCTCATTTTGGGGCAAAAAGGCAGAAATTTTTTATAATTTGTGGCATAAATGCAGAAATTCCTCTTATTTTGAGGTAAAAAGTCTGAAATTCCCTTATTTGGAGGCAAAAAGGCAGAAATTTCCCTTATTTTGGGGCAAAATTGCAGAAATTTCACTTATTTCAGGGTAATAAGTTAGAAATTTTTCTTATTTTGGGGCAATAAAGACAGAAATTCCCTTTGTATTGTGGGAAAAAGACAGAAATTCCACTTATTTGGAGGCAAAAATGCAGAAATTCCCCTTATTTTGGAGCAAAAATGAAGAAATTTCATTTTTTTTATACCAAAAAGGTATGCATTCTTCTTATTTTCGGGCAAAAAGGAAGAAATTCCCCGTATTTTGGAGCAAAATTGCAGAAATTCCGCTAATTGTCTGGCAAAAAGGCAGAAATTTCCTATATGTTAGGGCAAAAAGACAGAAATTCTCCTTATTTTGGGGCAAAACTCAGAAATTCCACTTATTTTGGGGCAAAATTCCAGAAATTTCCCTTATTTTGGGGTAAAATTGCAGAAATTTCACTTATTTTGGGCAAAATTTCAGAAATTTCACTTATTTCAGGGAAAGAAGGCAGAAATTTTTTTATTTTGGGGCAAAAAGGAAGAAATTCCTAATATTTTGTGGCAAAAATGCAGAAATTACCCTTATTTTGTGGTAAAAAGTCTGAAATTCCCCTTATTTGGGGGCAAAAAGGCAGAAATTTCCCTTAATTTGGGGCTAAATTGCAGAAATTTCACTTATTTCAGGGTAATAAGTCACAAATTTTCCTTATTTTGGAGCAAAAAAGACAGGAATCCCTTTGTTTTGTGGGAAAAAGACAGAAATTCCACTTATTTAGAGGCAGAAAAGCAGAAATTCCCCTTATTTTGGAGCAAAAATGAAGAAATTTCCCTTTTTTATGGCAAAAAGGTATGCATTCTTCTTATTTTCGACAAAAAGGCAGAAGTTCCCCGTATTTTGGAGCAAAATTTCAGAAATTCCCCTAATTGTAAGGCAAAAAGGCAGAAATTCCCTATACGTTAGGGCAAAAAGACAGAAATTCTCCTTATTTTGGGGCAAAACTCAGAAATTCCACTTGTTTTGGGACAAAATTCCAGAAATTTCCATTATTTTGGGGCAAAATTGGAAAAATTTCAATTCTTTCAGGGAAAAAAGGCAGAAATTTTCCTCTTTTTGGGGGCAAAAAGGCCAAAATTTCCCTTATTTTGGGGCAAAAATGCAGAAATTTTCCTTATTTTGAGGTAAAATGGCTGAAATTCCCCATATTTGGGGGCAAAAAGGCAGAAATTTCCCTTATTTTGGGGCAAAATTGCAGAAATTTCACTTATTTCAGGGTAATAAGTCAGAAATTTTTATTATTTTGGGGCAAAAAAGACAGAAATTCCCTTTGTTTTGGGGGAAAAAGACAGAAATTCCATTTATTTAGAGGCAAAAATGCAGAAATTCCCCTTATTTTGGAGCAAAAATGAAGAAATTTCTCTTTTTTATGGCAAAAAGTTATGCATTCGTCTTATTTTCGGGCAAAAAAAGCAGAAATTCCTCGTATTTTGGAGCAAAATTGCAGAAATTCCCCTAATTGTGGGGCAAAAAGGCAGAAATTTCCTATATGTTAGGGCAAAAAGACAGAAATTCTCCTTATTTTGGGGCAAAACTCAGAAATCCCACTTATTTTTGGAAAAAATACCAGAAATTTCCCTTATTTTGGGGCAAAAATGCAGAAATTTCACTTATTTCAGGGTAAAAAGGCAGAAATTTTCCTTATTTTGGGGCAAAAACGCCAAAATTTCCCTTATTTTGGGGCAAAAATGCAGAAATTTCCCTTATTTTGAGGTAAAATGGCTGAAATTCCCCTTATTTGAGGGCAAAAACGCCAAAATTTCCCTTATTTTGGGGAAAAAATGCAGAAATTTCCCTCATTTTGAGGTAAAATTGCTGAAATTCCTCTTATTTGGAGGCAAAAAGGCAGAAATTTCCCTTATTTTGGGGCAAAATTGCAGAAATTTCACTTATTTCAGGGTAATAAGTCAGAAATTTTTCTTATTTTGGGGCAAAAAAGACAGAAATTCCCTTTGTTTTGGGGGAAAAAGACAGAAATTCCACTTATTTAGAGGCAAAAATGCAGAAATTCCCCTTATTTTGGAGCAAAAATGAAGAAATTTCTCTTTTTTATGGCAAAAAGTTATGCATTCGTCTTATTTTCGGGCAAAAAAAGCAGAAATTCCTCGTATTTTGGAGCAAAATTGCAGAAATTCCCCTAATTGTGGGGCAAAAAGGCAGAAATTTCCTATATGTTAGGGCAAAAAGACAGAAATTCTCCTTATTTTGGGGCAAAACTCAGAAATCCCACTTATTTTGGGGCAAAATACCAGAAATTTCCCTTATTTTGGGGCAAAAATGCAGAAATTTCACTTATTTCAGTGTAAAAAGGCAGAAATTTTCCTTATTTTGGGGCAAAAACGCCAAAATTTCCCTTATTTTGGGGCAAAAATGCAGAAATTTCCCTTATTTTGAGGTAAAATGGCTGAAATTCCCCTTATTTGGGGGCAAAAATGCAGAAATTTCCCTTATTTTGGGGCAAAATTGCAGAAATTTCACTTATTTCAGGGTAATAAGTCAGAAATTTTCCTTATTTTGAGGCAAAAAAGACAGAAATTCCCTTTGTTTTGGGGGAAAAAGTCAGAAATTCCACTTATTTAGAGGCAAATATGCAGAAATTCCCCTTATTTTGGAGCAAAAATGAAGAAATTTCTCTTTTTTATGGCAAAAAGGTATGCATTCTTCTTATTTTCGGGCAAAAAGGCAGAAATTCCCCGTATTTTGGAGCAAAATTGCAGAAATTCCTCTAATTGTAGGGCAAAAAGGCAGAAATTCCCTCTATGTTGGGGCAAAAAGACAGAAATTCTTTTTATTTTGGGGCAAAACTAAGAAATTTCACTTATTCTGGGGCAAAATTCCAGAAATTTCCCTTATTTTGGGGCAAAATTGCAGAAATTTGACTTATTTCAGAAAAAAAGCAGAAATTTTTTTATTTTGGAACAAAAAGGCAGAAATTTCTTTTATTTTGGTACAAAATTGCAGAAATTTTTCTTATTTTTGGGCACAAAGGCAGAAATTTCCCATATTTTGGGGAAAAAGGCAGAAATTCCCCTTATTTTGAGGTAAAAATGCTGAAATTCCCCTTATTTAGGGACAAAAATGCAGAAATTTCCCTTATTTTGGGGCGAAATTGCACAAATTTCACTTATTTCAGGGTAACAAGTTAGAAATTTTCCTTATTTTGGGGCAAAAAGACAGAAATTCCCTTTGTTTTGGGGGAAAAAGACAGAAATTCCACTTATTTAGAGGCAAAAAAGCAGAAATTCCCCTTATTTTGGAGCAAAAATGAAGAAATTTCCCTTTTTTATGGCCAAAAGCTATGCATTCTTCTTATTTTCGGGCAAAAAAGCAGAAATTCCCCGTATTTTGCAGCAAAATTGCCGAAATTCCCCTAATTGTGGGGCAAAAAGGCAGAAATTCCCTATATGTTGGAGCAGAAAAACAGAAATTCTCCTTATTTTGGGGCAAAACTCAGAAATTTCACTTATTCTTGGGCAAGATTGCAGAAAATTCACTTATTTCAGAAAAAAAACAGAAATTTACTTATTTTGGGGCAAAAAGGCAGAAATTTCTTTTATTTTGGTACAAAATTGCAGAAATTTTCCTTATTTTGGGGCAAAAAGGCAGAAATTTCTCATATTTTGGGGCAAAAATGCAGAAATTCCCCTTATTTTGAGGTAAAAAGGCTGAAATTCCCATTATTTGGGGGCAAAAGGCAGAAATTTCCCTTATTTTGGTGCAAAATTGCAGAAATTTCACTTACTTTAGGGTAATAAGTCAGAAATTTTCTTTATTTTGGGGCAAAAAGACAGAAATTCCTTTTGTTTTGTGGGAAAAAGACAGATATTCCACTTATTTAGAGGCAAAAATGCATAAATTCCCCTTATTTTGGAGCAAAAATGAAGAAATTTCCCTTTTTTATGGCAAAAAGGTATGCATTCTTATTTTCGAGCAAAAAGGCAGAAATTCTTTGTATTTTGAAGCAAAATTGCAGAAATTCCCCCAATTGTGGGGCAAAAAGTCAGAAATTCCCTATATTTGGACAAAAAGACAGAAATTCTCCTTATTTTGGGGCAAAATTCAGAAATTCCACTTATTTTGGGGCAAAATTCCAGAAATTTCTCTTATTTTGGGGCAAAATTGAAGAAATTTGACTTATTTCAGAAAAAAGCAGAAATTTTCTTATTTTAGGGCAAAAAGGCAGAAATTATTTTTTATTTTGGTACAAAATTGCAAAAATTTTTCTTATTTATGACAAAAAGGCAGAAATTTCCCATAGTTTGGGGCAAAAATGCAGAAATTCCCGTTATTTTGAGGTAAAAAGGCTGAAATTCCCCTTATTTGGGGGCAAAAAGGCAGAAATTTCCCTTATTTTGGGGCAAAATTGCAGAAATTTCCCATATTTTGGGCAAAAATGCAGAAATTCCCCTTATTTTGAGGTAAAAAGTCTGAAATTTTCCTTATTTGGTGGCAAAAAGGCAGAAATTTCCCTTATTTTGGGGCAAAATTGCAGAAATTTCACTTACTTCAGGGTAATAAGTCAGAAATTTTCCTTATTTTGGGGAAAAAAAAACAGAAAATCTTTTTGTTTTGGGGGAAAAAGACAGAAATTCCACTTACTTAGAGGCAAAAAAGCAGAAATTCCTTTTATTTTGGAGCAAAAATGAAGAAATTTCCCTTTTTTATGGCAAAAGGTATGCATTCTTCTTATTTTCCGGCAAAAAGAAGAAATTCCCCGTATTTTGGAGCAAAATTGCAGAAATTCCCCTAATTGTGGGGCAAAAAGGCAGAAATTCCCTCTATGTTGGGGCAAAAAGATAGAAATTCTTTTTATTTTGGGGCAAAACTCAGATATTTCACTTATTTTTGGGCAAAATTGCAGAAATTTCACTTATTTCAGAAAAAAAGCAGAAATTTTCTTATTTTGGGGCAAAAAGGCAGAAATTTCTTTTATTTTGGTACAAAATTGCAGAAATTTTTCTTATTTTCGGGCAAAAAGGGAATAATTTCTCATATTTTGGGGCAAAAATGCAGAAATTCCCCTTATTTTGAGGTAAAAAGGCTGAAATTCCCATTATTTGGGGGCAAAAGGCAGAAATTTCCCTTATTTCGGGCAAAATTGCAGAAATTTCACTTACTTCATGGTAATAAGTCAGAAATTTTCCTTATTTTGGGGCAAAAAGACAGAAATTCCCTTTGTTTTGGGGGAAAAAGACAGATATTCCACTTATTTAGAGGAAAAAAGGCAGAAATTCCCTTTATTTTGGGGCAAAAATGAAGAAATTTTCCTTTTTTATGGCAAAAAGTTATGCATTCCCTTTATTTTCGGGCAAAAAGGCAGAAATTCCTCGTATTTTAGAGCAAAATTGCAGAAATTCCCGTAATTGTGTGGCTAAAAGGCAGAAAATCTCTATATGTTGGGGCAAAAAGACAGAAATTTTTTTTATTTTGGGGCAAAACTCAGAAATTCCTCTTATTTTGAGGCAAAACTCAGAAATTCCACTTATTTTGGTGCAAAATTGCAGAAATTTCACTTATTTCAGAAAAAAGCAGAAATTTTCTTATTTTGGGGCAAAAAGGTAGAAATTTCTTTTACTTTGATACAAAATTGCAGAAATTTTTCTTATTTTGGGGCAATAAGGGAGAAATTTCCCATATTTTGGGGGAAAACGCAGAAATTCCCCTTATTTTGAGGTAAAAAGGCTGAAATTCCCCTTATTTGGGGGCAAAAAGACAGAAATTTCCCTTATTTGGGGGCAAAATTGCAGAAATTTCACTTATTTCAGGGAAATAAGTCAGAAATTTTCCGTATTTTGGGGCAAAAAAGAAAGAAATTCCCCTTATATTGGAGCAAAAATGAAGAAATTTTCCTTTTTTGTGGCAAAAGGTATACATTCTCCATATTTTGGGGCAAAATTCCAAAAATGTTCCTTATTTTGGGGCAAAATTGCAGAAACTTCACTTATTTTGAGGCAAAATTGCAGAAATTTCACTTATTTCAGAGAAAAACAGGCAGAAATTTTCCTTATTTTGGGGCAAAAAGGCAGAAATTTTTTATATTTTGTGGCAAAAATGCAGAAATTCCTCTTATTTTGAGGTAAAAAGGCTGAAATTCCCCTTATTTGGGGGCAAAAAGGCAGAAATTTCCCTTAATTTGGGGCTAAATTGCAGAAATTTCACTTATTTCAGGGTAATAAGTCACAAATTTTCCTTATTTTGGAGCAAAAAAGACAGGAATCCCTTTGTTTTGTGGAAAAAAGACAGAAATTCCACTTATTTAGAGGCAGAAAAGCAGAAATTCCCCTTATTTTGGAGCAAAAATGAAGAAATTTCCCTTTTTTATAGCAAAAAGTTATGCATTCTTCTTATTTTCGACAAAAAGGCAGAAGTTCCCTGTATTTTGGAGCAAAATTTCAGAAATTCCCCTAATTGTAAGGCAAAAAGGCAGAAATTCCCTATATGTTAGGGCAAAAAGACAGAAATTCTCCTTATTTTGGGGCAAAACTCAGAAATTCCACTTGTTTTGGGACAAAATTCTAGAAATTTCCATTATTTTGGGGCAAAATTGGAAAAATTTCAATTCTTTCAGGGAAAAAAGGCAGAAATTTTCCTCTTTTTGGGGGCAAAAAGGC
Source organism: Micromys minutus (assembly GCF_963924665.1). NCBI lineage: Eukaryota > Metazoa > Chordata > Mammalia > Rodentia > Muridae > Micromys > Micromys minutus. Next base: position 866,055 of record NW_027667679.1, on the reverse strand, counting down.
CGAAATTTCCCTTATTTTGGGGCAAAAATGCAGAAATTCCCCTTATTTTGTGGTATAATGGCTGAAATTCCCCATATTTGGGGGCAAAAAGGCAGAAATTTCCCTTATTTTGGGGCAAAATTGCAGAAATTTCACTTATTTCAGGGTAATAAGTCAGAAATTTTTCTTATTTTGGGGCAAAAAAGACAGAAATTCCCTTTGTTTTGGGGGAAAAAGACAGAAATTCCACTTATTTAGAGGCAAAAATGCAGAAATTCCCCTTATTTTGGAGCAAAAATGAAGAAATTTCTCTTTTTTATGGCAAAAAGGTATGCATTCTTCTTATTTTCGGGCAAAAAAAGCAGAAATTCCTCGTATTTTGGAGCAAAATTGCAGAAATTCCCCTAATTGTGGGGCAAAAGGCAGAAATTTCCTATATGTTAGGGCAAAAAGACAGAAATTCTCCTTATTTTGGGGCAAAAATCAGAAATCCCACTTAGTTTGGGGCAAAAATACCAGAAATTTCCTTTATTTTGGGGCAAAAATGCAGAAATTTCACTTATTTCAGAGTAAAAAGGCAGAAATTTTCCTTATTTTGGGGCAAAAAACGCCAAAATTTCCCTTATTTTGGGGCAAAAATGCAGAAATTTCCCTTATTTTGAGGTAAAATGGCTGAAATTCCCCTTATTTGGAAGCAAAAATGCAGAAATTTCCCTTATTTTGGGGCAAAATTGCAGAAATTTCACTTATTTCAGGGTAATAAGTCAGAATTTTTTCTTTATTTTGGGGCAAAAAAGACAGAAATTCCCTTTGTTTTGAGAAAAAAAGACTGAAATTCCACTTATTTAGAGGCAAAAATGCAGAAATTCCCCTTAATTTGGAGCAAAAATGAAGAAATTTTTCTTTTTTATGGCAAAAAGGTATGCATTCTTCTTATTTTCGGGCAAAATGGCAGAAATTCCTCGTATTTTGGAGCAAAATTGCAGAAATTCCCCTAATTGTGGGGCAAAAGCAGAAATTCCCTATATGTTGGGGCAAAAAGATAGAAATTCTCCTTAGTTTGGGGCAAAACTCAGAAATCCCACTTATTTTGAGGCAAAATTCCAGAAATTTCCCTAATTTTGGGGCAAAATTGCAGAAATTTCACTTATTTCCAAAAAAAGCAGAATCTTTCTTATTTTGGGGCAAAAAGGCAGAAATTTCTTTTATTTTGGTACAAAATTGCAGAAATTTTTCTTATTTTGGGGCAAAAAGGCAGAAATTTCCCATATTTTGGGGAAAAATGCAGAAATTCCCCTTATTTTGAGGTAAAAAGGCTGAAATTTCTTATATTTGGGGACAAAAATGCAGAAATTTCCCTTATTTTGGGGCGAAATTTCACTTATTTCAGGGTAATAAGTCAAAAATTTTCCTTATTTTGGGGAAAAAAAGACAGAAATTCTTTTTGTTTTGGGGGAAAAAGACAGAAATTCCACTTATTTAGAGGCAAAAATGCAGAAATTCCCTTTATTTTGGAGCAAAAATGAAGAAATTTCCCTTTTTTTATGGCAAACAGGTATGCATTCTTTTTATTTTCGGGCAAAAAAGCAGAAATTTCCCATATTTTTGAGCAAAATTGCAGAAATTCCCCTAATTGTGTGGCAAAAAGGCAGAAATTCCCTATATGTTGGGGCAAAAAGAAAGTAATTCTCCTTATTTTGGGGCAAAACTCAGAAATTTCGCTTATTCTTGGGCAAAATTGCAGAAAATTCACTTATTTCAGAAAAAAAAGCAGAAATTTTCTTATTTTGGGGCAAAAAGGCAGAAATTTCTCATATTTTGGGGCAAAAATGCAGAAATTCCCCTTATTTTGAGGTAAAAAGGCTGAAATTCCCATTATTTGGGGGAAAAGGCAGAAATTTTCCTTATTTTGGGGCAAAATTGCAGAAATTTCACTTACTTTAGGGTAATAAGTCAGAAATTTTCTTTATTTAGGGGCAAAAAGACAGAAATTCCCTTTGTTCTGGGGGAAAAAGACAGATATTCCACTTATTTAGAGGCAAAAATGCAGAAATTCCCCTTATTTTGGAGCAAAAATGAAGAAATTTCCCTTTTTTATGGCCAAAAGATATGCATTCTTCTTATTTTTGAGCAAAAAGGCAGAAATTCCTTGTATTTTGAAGCAAAATTGCAGAAATTCCCCCAATTGTGGGGCAAAAAGGCAGAAATTCCCTATATTTGGGCAAAAAGACAGAAATTCTCCTTATTTTGGGGCAAAATTCAGAAATTCCACTTATTTTGGGGCAAAATTCCAGAAATTTCTCTTATTTTAGGGCAAAATTGAAGAAATTTGACTTATTTCAGAAAAAAGCAGAAATTTTCTTATTTTAGGGCAAAAAGGCAGAATTTTTTTTTATTTTGGTACAAAATTGCAAAAATTTTTCTTATTTTGGACAAAAAGGCAGAAATTTCCCATATTTTGGGGCAAAAATGCAGAAATTCCCCTTATTTTGAGGTAAAAATGCTGAAATTCCCCTTATTTGGGGGCAAAAAGGCAGAAATTTCCCTTATTTTGGGGCAAAATTGCAGAAATTTCCCATATTTTGGGCAAAAATGCAGAAATTCCCCTTATTTTGAGGTAAAAAGGCTGAAATTTTCCTTATTTGGTGGCAAAAAGGCAGAAATTTCCCTTATTTTGGGGCAAAATTGCAGAAATTTCACTTACTTCAGGGTAATAAGTCAGAAATTTTCCTTATTTTGGGGAAAAAAAACAGAAAATCTTTTTGTTTTGGGGGAAAAAGACAGAAATTCCACTTACTTAGAGGCAAAAAAGCAGAAATTCCTTTTATTTTGGAGCAAAAATGAAGAAATTTCCCTTTTTTATGGCAAAAGGTATGCATTCTTCTTATTTTCCGGCAAAAAGAAGAAATTCCCGTATTTTGGAGCAAAATTGCAGAAATTCCCCTAATTGTGGGGCAAAAAGGCAGAAATTCCCTCTATGTTGGGGCAAAAAGATAGAAATTCTTTTTATTTTGGGGCAAAACTCAGATATTTCACTTATTTTTGGGCAAAATTGCAGAAATTTCACTTATTTCAGAAAAAAAGCAGAAATTTTCTTATTTTGGGGCAAAAAGGCAGAAATTTCTTTTATTTTGGTACAAAATTGCAGAAATTTTTCTTATTTTCGGGCAAAAAGGGAGAAATTTCTCATATTTTGGGGCAAAAATGCAGAAATTCCCCTTATTTTGAGGTAAAAAGGCTGAAATTCCCATTATTTGGGGGCAAAAGGCAGAAATTTCCCTTATTTCGGGCAAAATTGCAGAAATTTCACTTATTTCATGGTAATAAGTCAGAAATTTTCCTTATTTTGGGGCAAAAAGACAGAAATTCCCTTTGTTTTGGGGGAAAAAGACAGATATTCCACTTATTTAGAGGAAAAAAGGCAGAAATTCCCTTTATTTTGGGGCAAAAATGAAGAAATTTTCCTTTTTTATGGCAAAAAGTTATGCATTCCCTTTATTTTTGGGCAAAAAGGCAGAAATTCCTCGTATTTTAGAGCAAAATTGCAGAAATTCCCGTAATTGTGTGGCAAAAAGGCAGAAAATCTCTATATGTTGGGGCAAAAAGACAGAAATTTTTTTTATTTTGGGGCAAAACTCAGAAATTCCTCTTATTTTGGGGCAAAACTCAGAAATTCCACTTATTTTGGTGCAAAATTGTAGAAATTTCACTTATTTCAGAAAAAAGCAGAAAATTTCTTATTTTGGGGCAAAAAGGTAGAAATTTCTTTTACTTTGATACAAAATTGCAGAAATTTTTCTTATTTTGGGGCAATAAGGGAGAAATTTCCCATATTTTGGGGGAAAAATGCAGAAATTCCCCTTATTTTGAGGTAAAAAGGCTGAAATTCCCCTTATTTGGGGGCAAAAAGACAGAAATTTCCCTTATTTGGGGGCAAAATTGCAGAAATTTCACTTATTTCAGGGAAATAAGTCAGAAATTTTCCGTATTTTGGGGCAAAAAAGACAGAAATTCCCCTTATATTGGAGCAAAAATGAAGAAATTTTCCTTTTTTGTGGCAAAAGGTATACATTCCCCATATTTTGGGGCAAAATTCCAAAAATGTTCCTTATTTTGGGGCAAAATTGCAGAAACTTCACTTATTTTGAGGCAAAATTGCAGAAATTTCACTTATTTCAGAGAAAAACAGGCAGAAATTTTCCTTATTTTGGGGCAAAAAGGCAGAAATTTTTTATATTTTGTGGCAAAAATGCAGAAATTCCTCTTATTTTGAGGTAAAAAGGCTGAAATTCCCCTTATTTGGGGGCAAAAAGGCAGAAATTTCCCTTATTTTGGGGCAAAATTGCAGAAATTTCACTTATTTCAGAGAAAAACAGGCAGAAATTTTCCTTATTTTGGAGCAAAAAGGCAGAAATTTTTTATATTTCGTGGCAAAAATGCAGAAATTTCTCTTATTTTGAGGTAAAAAGGCTGAAATTTCACTTATTTCAGAATAAGAAGTCAGAAATTTTTCTTATTTTGGGGCAAAAAAGACAGAAATTCCCTTTTTTTGGGGGAAAAAGTCAGAAATTCCACTTATTTAGAGGCAAAAACGCAGAAATTCCCCTTATTTTGGAGCAAAAATGAAGAAATTTCCCTTTTTTATGGCAAAAAGGTATGCATTCTTCTTATTTTCGGGCAAAAAGGCAGAAATTCCCCGTATTTTGGAGCAAAATTGCAGAAATTCCTCTAATTGTGGGGCAAAAAGGCAGAAATTCCCTCTATGTTGGGGCAAAAAGACAGAAATTCTTTTTATTTTGGGGCAAAACTAAGAAATTTCACTTATTCTGGGGCAAAATTCCAGAAATTTCCCTTATTTTGGGGCAAAATTGCAGAAATTTGACTTATTTCAGAAAAAAAGCAGAAATTTTTTTATTTTGGAACAAAAAGGCAGAAATTTCTTTTATTTTGGTACAAAATTGCAGAAATTTTTCTTATTTTGGGGCACAAAGGCAGAAATTTCCCATATTTTGGGGAAAAATGGAGAAATTCCCTTTATTTTGAGGTAAAAAGGCTGAAATTCCCCTTATTTGGGGACAAAAATGCAGAAATTTCCCTTATTTTGGGGCGAAATTGCAGAAATTTCACTTATTTCAGGGTAATAATTTAGAAATTTTCCTTATTTTGGGGCAAAAAAGACAGAAATTCCCTTTGTTTTGGGAGAAAAAGACAGAAAGTCCACTTATTTAGAGGCAAAAAAGCAGAAATTCCCCTTATTTTGGAGCAAAAATGAAGAAATTTCCCTTTTTTATGGCAAACAGTTATGCATTCTTTTTATTTTCGGGCAAAAAAGCAGAAATTTCCCATATTTTTGAGCAAAATTGCAGAAATTCCCCTAATTGTGGGGCAAAAAGGCAGAAATTCCCTATATGTTGGGGCAAAAAGACAGAAATTCTACTTATTTTGGGGCAAAACTCAGAAATTTCACTTATTCTTGGGCAAAATTGCAGAAAATTCACTTATTTCAGAAAAAAAAACCAGAAATTTTCTTATTTTGGGGCAAAAAGGCAGAAATTTCTTTTATTTTGGTACAAAATTGCAGAAATTTTTCTTATTTTGGGGCAAAAAGGCAGAAATTTCTCATATTTTGGGGCAAAAATGCAGAAATTCCCCTTATTTTGAGGTAAAAAGGCTGAAATTCCCATTATTTGGGGGCAAAAGGCAGAAATTTCCCTTATTTTGGGGCAAAATTGCAGAAATTTCACTTACTTTAGGGTAATAAGTCAGAAATTTTCTTTATTTTGGGGCAAAAAGACAGAAATTCCCTTTGTTTTGTGGGAAAAAGACAGATATTCCACTTATTTAGAGGCAAAAATGCATAAATTCCTTTTATTTTGAAACAAAAATGAAGAAATTTCCCTTTTTTATGGCAAAAAGGTATGCATTCTTCTTATTTTCGAGCAAAAAGGCAGAAATTCCTTGTATTTTGAAGCAAAATTGCAGAAATTCCTCCAATTGTGGGGCAAAAAGGCAGAAATTCCCTATATTTGGGCAAAAAGACAGAAATTCTTTTTATTTTGGGGCAAAACTCAGAAATTCCACTTATTTTGGGGCAAAATTCCAGAAATTTCTCTTATTTTGGGGCAAAATTGAAGAAATTTGACTTATTTCAGAAAAAAGCAGAAATTTTCTTATTTTAGGGCAAAAAGGCAGAAATTATTTTTTATTTTGGTACAAAATTGCAAAAATTTTTCTTATTTTGGGACAAAAAGGCAGAAATTTCCCATAGTTTGGGGCAAAAATGCAGAAATTCCCCCTATTTTGAGGTAAAAAGGCTGAAATTCCCCTTATTTGGGGTCAAAAAGGCAGAAATTTCCCTTATTTTGGGGCAAAATTGCAGAAATTTCACTTACTTCAGGATAATAAGTCAGAAATTTTCTTTATTTTGGGGCAAAAAAGACAGAAATTCCCTTTGTTTTGGGAGAATAAGACAGAAATTCCACATATTTAGAGGCAAAAAAGCAGAAATTCCTTTTATTTTGGAGCAAAAATGAAGAAATTTCTCTTTTTTATGGCAAAAAGGTATGCATTCTTTTTATTTTCGGGCAAAAAGGCAGAAATTCCTCATATTTTGGAGCAAAATTTCAGAAATTCCCCTAATTTTGGGGCAAAAAGGCAGAAATTTCCTATATGTTAGGGCAAAAAGACAGAAATTCTTTTTATTTTGGGGCAAAACTCAGAAATTCCACTTATTTTGGGGCAAAATTCCAGAAATTTCTCTTATTTTGGGGCAAAATTGCAAAAATTTCACTTATTTTGGGGAAAAATTTCAGAAATTTCACTTATTTCAGGGAAAGAAGGCAGAAATTTTCCTTATTTTGGGGCAAAAAGGAAGAAATTCCTAATATGTTGTGGCAAAAATGCAGAAATTCTCCTTATTTTGTGGTAAAAAGTCTGAAATTCCCCTTATTTGGGGGCAAAAAGGCAGAAATTTCCCTTAATTTGGGGCAAAATTGCAGAAATTTCACTTATTTCAGGGTAATAAGTCAGAAATTTTCCTTATTTTGGAGCAAAAAAGACAGGAATCCCTTTGTTTTGTGGGAAAAAGACAGAAATTCCACTTATTTATAGGCAGAAAAGCAGAAATTCCCCTTATTTTGGAGCAAAAATGAAGAAATTTCCCTTTTTTATGGCAAAAAGGTATGCATTCTTCTTATTTTCGGGGAAAAAGGCAGAAATTCCCCGTATTTTGGATCAAAATTGCAGAAATTCCCCTAATTGTGGGGCAAAAAGGCAGAAATTCCCTATATGTTAGGGCAAAAAGACAGAAATTCTCCTTATTTTGGGGCAAAACTCAGAAATTCCACTTGTTTTGGTATAAAATTCCAGAAATTTCCATTATTTTGGGGCAAAATTGGAAAAATTTCAATTCTTTAAGGGAAAAAAGGCAGAAATTTTCCTCTTTTTGGGGCAAAAAGGCCGAAATTTCCCTTATTTTGGGGCAAAAATGCAGAAATTCCCCTTATTTTGTGGTAAAATGGCTTAAATTCCCCATATTTGGGGGCAAAAAGGCAGAAATTTCCCTTATTTTGGGGCAAAATTGCAGAAATTTCACTTATTTCAGGGTAATAAGTCAGAAATTTTTCTTATTTTGGGGCAAAAAAGACAGAAATTCCCTTTGTTTTGGGGGAAAAAGACAGAAATTCCACTTATTTAGAGGCAAAAATGTAGAAATTCCCCTTATTTTGGAGCAAAAATGAGGAAATTTCCCTTTTTTATGGCAAAAAGGTATGCATTCTTCTTATTTTCGGGCAAAAAAAGCAGAAATTCCTCGTATTTTGGAGCAAAATTGCAGAAATTCCCCTAATTGTGGGGCAAAAAGGCAGAAATTTCCTATATGTTAGGGCAAAAAGACAGAAATTCTCCTTATTTTGGGGCAAAACACAGAAATCCTACTTATTTTGGGGCAAAATTCCAGAAATTTCCCTTATTTTGGGGCAAAAATTCAGAAATTTCACTTATTTCAGGGTAAAAATGCAGAAATTTTCTTTATTTTGGGGCAAAAACGCCAAAATTTCCCTTATTTTGGGGCAAAAATGCAGAAATTTCCCTTATTTTGAGGTAAAATGGCTCAAATTCCCCTTATTTGGGGGCAAAAATGCAGAAATTTCCCTTATTTTGGGGCAAAATTGCAGAAATTTCACTTATTTCAGGGTAATAAGTCAGAATTTTTTCTTTATTTTGGGGCAAAAAAGACAGAAATTCCCTTTGTTTTGAGGGAAAAAGACAGAAATTCCACTTATTTAGAGGCAAAAATGCAGAAATTCCCCTTAATTTGGAGCAAAAATGAAGAAATTTCTCTTTTTTATGGCAAAAAGGTATGCATTCTTCTTATTTTCGGGTAAAATGGCAGAAATTCCCCGTATTTTGGAGCAAAATTGCAGAAATTCCCCCAATTGTGGGGCAAAAAGGCAGAAATTCCCTATATTTGGGCAAAAAGACAGAAATTCTCCTTATTTTGGGGCAAAACTCAGAAATTCCACTTATTTTGGGGCAAAATTCCAGAAATTTCTTTTATTTGGGGGCAAAATTGAAGAAATTTGACTTATTTCAGAAAAAAGCAGAAATTTTCTTATTTTAGGGCAAAAAGGCAGAAATTATTTTTTATTTTGGTACAAAATTGCAAAAATTTTTCTTATTTTGGGACAAAAAGGCAGAAATTTCCCATAGTTTGGGGCAAAAATGCAGAAATTCCCCTTATTTTGAGGTAAAAAGGCTGAAATTCCCCTTATTTAGGGGCAAAAAGGCAGAAATTTCCCTTATTTTGGGGCAAAATTGCAGAAATTTCACTTACTTCAGGGTAATAAGTCAGAAATTTTCCTTATTTTGGGGCAAAAGAGACAGAAATTCCCTTTGTTTTGGGGGAAAAAGACAGAAATTCCACTTATTTAGAGGCAAAAAAGCAGAAATTCCTTTTATTTTGGAGCAAAAATGAAGAAATTTCCCTTTTTTATGGCAAAAGGTATGCATTCTTCTCATTTCCGGCAAAAAAAAGAAATTCCCCGTATTTTGGAGCAAAATTGCAGAAATTCCCCTAATTGTGGGGCAAAAAGGCGGAAATTTCCTATATGTTGGGGCAAAAAGACAGAAATTCTCCTTATTTTGGGGCAAAACTCAGAAATTCCACTTATTTTGGGGCAAAATTGCAGAAATTTGACTTATTTTAGAGCAAAATTGTAGAAATTTAACTTATTTCTGAAAAAAAGCAGAAATTCTCTTATTTTGGGGCCAAAAGGCAGAAATTTCGTTTATTTTGGTACAAAATTGCAGATATTTTTCTTATTTTGGGGCAAAAAGGCAGAAATTTCCCATATTATGGGGCAAAAATGCAGAAATTCCTGTTATTTTGAGGTAAAAAGGCTGAAATTCCCCTTCTTTGGGTGCAAAAAGGCAGAAATTTCCATTATTTTGGGGAAAAATTGCAGAAATTTCAGTAATTTCAGGGTAATAAGTCAGAAATTTTCCTTATTTTGGGGCAAAAAAGACAGAAATTCTTTTTGTTTTGGGGGAAAAAGACAGAAATTCCACTTATTTAACGGCAAAAAAGCAGAAATTCCCCTTATTTTGGAGCAAAAATAAAGAAATTTCCCTTTTTTATGGCAAAAAGCTATGCATTCTTCTTATTTTCGGGCAAAAAAGCAGAAATTACCCGTATTTTGGACCAAAATTGCAGAAATTCCCCTAATTGTGGGGCAAAAAGGCAGAAATTCCCTATATGTTAAGGCAAAAAGACAGAAATTCTCCTTATTTTGGGGCAAAACTCAGAAATTCCACTTATTTTGGGGCAAAATTCCAGAAATTTCCCTTATTTTGGGGCAAAATTGCAGAAATTTCACTTATTTTGGGGCAAAATTTCAGAAATTTCACTTATTTCAGGGAAAAAAGGCAGAAATTTTTTTATTTTGGGGCAAAAAGGATGAAATTCCTAATATTTTGTGGCAAAAATTCAGAAATTCTCCTTATTTTGTGGTAAAAAGTCTGAAATTCCCCTTATTAGGGGGCAAAAAGACAGAAATTTCTCTTATTTTGGGGCAAAATTGCAGAAATTTCACTTATTTCAGGGTAATAAGTCAGATATTTTCCTTATTTTGGGGCAAAAAAGACAGAAATTCCCTTTGTTTTGGGGGAAAAAGACAGAAATTTCACTTATTTAAAGGCAAAAAAGCAGAAATTCCCCTTATTTGGAGCAAAAATGAAGAAATTTCCCTTTTTTATGGCAAAAAGCGATGCATTCTTCTTATTTTCGGGAAAAAAGCAGAAATTCCCCGTATTTTGCAGCAAAATTGCAGAAATTCCCCTAATTGTGGGGCAAAAAGGCAGAAATTCCCTATATGTTGGAGCAAAAAAACAGAAATTCTCCTTATTTTGGGGTAAAACTCAGAAATTCCACTTATTTTGGTGCAAAATTGCAGAAATTTTACTTATTTCAGAAAAAAAGCAGAAATTTTCATATTTTGGGGCAAAAAGGTAGAAATTTCTTTTACTTTGGTACAAAATTGCAGAAATTTTTCTTATTTTGGGGCAATAAGGGAGAAATTTCCCATATTTTGGGGGAAAAATGCAGAAATTCCCCTTATTTTGAGGTAAAAAGGCTGAAATTCCCCTTATTTGGGGGCAAAAAGACAGAATTTTTCCTTATTTTGGGACAAAATTGCAGAAATTTCACTTATTTCAGGGAAATAAGTCAGAAATTTTCCTTATTTTGGGGCAAAAAAGACAGAAATTCCCTTTGTTTTGGGGGAAAAAGACAGAAATTCCACTTATTTAGAGGCAAAAAAGCAGAAATTCCCTTATTTTGGGGCAAAAATGAAGAAATTTCCCTTTTTTGTGGCAAAAGGTATACATTCCCCTTATTTTGGGGCAAAATTCCAAAAATTTTCCTTATTTTGGGGCAAAATTGCAGAAACTTCACTTATTTTGGGGCAAAATTGCAGAAATTTCACATATTTCAGAGAAAAAAAGGCAGAAATTTTCCTTATTTTGGGGCAAAAAGGCAGAAATTTTTTATATTTTGTAGCAAAAATGTAGAAATTCCTCTTATTTTGAGGTAAAAAGGCTGAAATTCCCCTTATTTTGGGGCAAAATTGCAGAAATTTCACTTATTTCAGGGAAATAAGTCAAAAATTTTCCTTATTTTGTGGCAAAAAAGACAGAAATTCCCTTTGTTTTGGGGGAAAAAGACAGAAATTCCACTTATTTAGAGGCAAAAAAGCAGAAATTCCCCTTATATTGGAGCAAAAATGAAGAAATTTCCCTTTTTTGTGGCAAAAGGTATACAATCCCCTTATTTTGGGGCAAAATTCCAAAAATGTTTCTTATTTTGGGACAAAATTGCAGAAACTTCACTTATTTTGGGGCAAAATTGCAGAAATTTCACTTGTTTCAGAGAAAAAAAGGCAGAAATTTTCCTTATTTTGGGGCAAAAAGGCAGAAATTTTTTAAATTTTCTGGCAAAAATGCAGAAATTCCTCTTATTTTGAGGTAAAAAGGCTGAAATTCCACTTATTTTGGGGCAAAATTGCAGAAATTTCACTTATTTCAGGGTAATAAGTCAAAAATTTTCCTTATTTTGGGGCTAAAAAGACAGAAATTCCCTTTGTTTTGGGGGAAAAACACAGAAATTCCACTTATTTAGAGGCAAAAACGCAGAAATTCCCCTTATTTTGAAGAAAAAATGAAGAAATTTCCCTTTTTTATGGCAAAAAGGTATGCATTCTTCTTATTTTTGGACAAAAAGGCAGAAATTCCCCGTATTTTGGAGCAAAATTGCAGAAATTCCTCTAATTGTGGGGCAAAAAGGCAGAAATTCCCTCTATGTTGGGGCAAAAAGACAGAAATTCTTTTTATTTTGGGGCAAAACTAAGAAATTTCACTTATTCTGGGGCAAAATTCCAGAAATTTCCTATATTTTGGGGTAAATTGCAGAAATTTGACGTATTTCAGAAAAAAAGCAGAAATTTTTTTATTTTGGAACAAAAAGGCAGAAATTTCTTTTATTTTGGTACAAAATTGCAGAAATTTTTCTTATTTTGGGGCACAAAGGCAGAAATTTCCCATATTTTGGGGAAAATGGAGAAATTCCTTTTATTTTGAGGTAAACAGGCTGAAATTCCCCTTATTTGGGGATAAAAATGCAGAAATTTCCCTTATTTTGGGGCGAAATTGCAGAAATTTCACTTATTTCAGGGTAATAAGTTAGAAATTTTTCTTATTTTGGGGCAAAAAAGACAGAAATTCCCTTTGTTTTGGGGGAAAAAGACAGAAATTCCACTTATTTAAAGGCAAAAAAGCAGAAATTCCCCTTATTTTGGAGCAAAAATGAAGAAATTTTCCTTTTCTATGGCAAACAGGTATGCATTCTTCTTATTTTCGGGCAAAGAGGCAGAAATTCCCCGTATTTTGGAGCAAAATTGCAGAAATTCCCCTAATTGTGGGGCAAAAAGGCAGAAATTCCCTATATGTTGGGGCAAAAAGAGAGAAATTCTCCTTAGTTTGGGGCAAAACTCAGAAATTCCACTTATTTTGGGGCAAAATTCCAGAAATTTCCCTAATTTTAGGGCAAAATTGCAGAAATTTGACTTATTTTGGGGCAAAATTGCAGAAATTTCACTTATTTCCAAAAAAAGCAGAATCTTTCTTATTTTGGGGCAAAAAGGCAGAAATTTCTTTTATTTTGGTACAAAATTGCAGAAATTTTTCTTATTTTGGGGCAAAAAGGCAGAAATTTCCCATATTTTGGAGCAAAAAGGCAGAAATTCCCCTTATTTTGAGGTAAAAAGGCTGAAATTCCTTTTATTTGGGGGCTAAAAGGCAGAAATTTCCCTTATTTTCGGGCAAAATTGCTAAAATTTCACTTATTTCATGGTAATAAGTCAGAAATTTTCCTTATTTTGGGGCAAAAGAGACAGAAATTCCCTTTGTTTTGGGGGAAAAATACAGAAATTCCAATTATTTAGAGGCAAAAAAGCAGAAATTCCCCTTATTTTGGTGCAAAAATGAAGAAATTTCCATTTTTATGGCAAAAAGGTATGCATTCTTCTTATTTTCGGGCAAAAAGGCAGAAATTCACCGTATTTTGGAGCAAAATTGCCGAAATCCCCCTAATTGTTGGTCAAAAAAACAGAAATTCCCTATATCTTGGGGCAAAAAGACAGAAATTCTCCTTATTTTGGGACAAATCTAAGAAATTCCACTTATTTTGGGGCAAAATTCCAGAAATTTCACTTTTTTGGGGCAAAATTGCATAAATTTCAATTATTTTGGGGCAAAATTGCAGAAATTTCACTTATTTCAGGGAAAAAAGGCAGAAATTTTCCTTATTTTGGGGCAAAAAGGCAGAAATTCCTAATATTTTGTGGCAAAAATGCAGAAATTCCCCTTATTTTGAGGTAAAAAGGCTGAAATTCCCATTATTTGGGGGCAAAAAGGCAGAAATTTCCCTAATTTTCGTGCATAATTGCAGAAATTTCACTTACTTCATGGTAATAAGTCAGAAATTTTCCTTATTTTGGGGCAAAAAAGACAGAACTTCCTTTTGTTTTGCGGGAAAAAGACAGAAATTCCACTTATTTAGAGGCAAAAATGCAGAAATTCCCTTTATTTTGGATCAAAAAGGAAGAAATTTTTCTTTTTTATGGCAAAAAGGTATGCATTATTCTAATTATCGGGCAAAAAGACAGAAATTCCCTGTATTTTGGAGCAAAATTTCAGAAATTCCCCTAATTGTGGGGCCAAAATTCAGAAATTCCCTATATCTTGGGGCAAAAAGACAGAAATTCTCCTTATTTTGGGGCAAAACTCAGAAATTCCACTTATTTTGGGGCAAAATTCCAGAAATTTCCCTTATTTTGGGGCAAAATTGTAGAAATTTCACTTATTTTGGGGCAAAATTGCAGAAATTTCACTTATTTCAGGGAAAAAAAACAGAAATTTTCTTATTTTGAGGCAAAAAGGCAGAAATTCCTAATATTTTGTGGCAAAAGTGCAGAAATTCCCTTTATTTTGAGGTAAAAAATCTGAAATTCACCTTATTTGGGGGCAAAAAGTCAAAAATTTCCCTTATTTTGGGGCAAAATTGCAGAAATTTCACATATTTTAGGGTAATAAGTCAGAAATTTTCCTTATTTTGAGGCAAAAAAGACAGGAATTCCCTTTGTCTAGGGGAAAAAAGAGAGAAATTCCACTTATTTAGAGGCAAAAAAGCAAAAATTTCCCTTATTTTGGAGAAAAAATGAAGAAATTTCCCTTTTTTATGGCAAAAAGGTATGCATTCTTTTTATTTTCGGGCAAAAAGGCAGAAATTCCCCATATTTTGGAGCAAAATTGCAGAAATTCCCCTAATTGTGGGGCAAAAAGGCAGAAATTCCACGTGTTTTGGGGCAAAATTCCAGAAATTTTCATTATTTTGTGGCAAAATTGGAAAAATTTCACTTATTTAAGGGAAAAAAGGCAGAAATTTTTCTTATTTTGGGGCAAAAAGGCCGAAATTTCCCTAATTTGGGGGCAAAAATGCAGAAATTCCCCTTATTTTGTGGTAAAATGGCTGAAATTCCCTATATTTGGGGGCAAAAAGGCAGAAATTTCCCTTATTTTGGGGCAAAATTGCAGAAATTTCACTTATTTCAGGGTAATAAGTCAGAAATTTTTCTTATTTTCGGGCAAAAAAGACAGAAATTCTTTTTGTTTTGGGGGAAAAAGACAGAAATTCCACTTATTTAGAGTCAAAAATGCAGAAATTCCCCTTATTTTGGAGCAAAAATGAAATTTCCCTTTTTTATGGCAAAAAGGTATGCATTCTTCTTATTTTCGGGCAAAAAGGCAGAAATTCCTCGTATTTTGGAGCCAAATTGCAGAAATTCCTTTAATTGTGGGGCAAAAAGGCAGAAATTTCCTATATCTTAGGGCAAAAAGACAGAAATTCTCCTTATTTTGGGGCAAAACTCAGAAATCCCACTTATTTAGGTCAAAATTCCTGAAATTTCCCTTATTTTTGGGCCAAAATGCAGAAATTTCACTTTTTTCAGGGTAAAAACGCAGAAATTTTCCTTATTTGGGGCAAAAACGCCAAAATTTCCCTTATTTTGAGGCAAAAATTCAAAATTCCTTTTATTTTGAGGTAAAATGGCTGAAATTTCCCTTATTTGGGGGCAAAAATGCAGAAATTTCCTTTATTTTGGGGCAAAATTGCAGAAATTTCACTTATTTCAGGGTAATAAGTCAAAATTTTTTCTTTATTTTGGGGCAAATAAGACAGAAATTCCCTTTGTTTTGGGGGAAAAAGACAAAAATTCCACTTATTTAGAGGCAAAAATGCAGAAATTCCCCTTATTTTGGAGCAAAAATGAAGAAATTTCCCTTTTTTATGGCAAAAAGGTATGCATTCTTCTTATTTTCGGGCAAAAAGGCAGAAATTCCCCATATTTTGGAGCGAAATTGCATATATTCCCCTAATTGTGGGGCAAAAAGGCAGAAATTCCCTATATGTTGGGGCAAAAAGATAGAAATTCTCCTTATTTTGGGGCAAAATTCAGAAATTCCACTTATTTTGGGCAAAATTCCAGAAATTTCCCTTATTTTAGGGCAAAATTGCAGAAATTTTACTTATTTTCGGGCAAAATTGCAGAAATTTCACTTATTTCAAAAAAAAGCAAAAATTTTCTTATTTTTGGGCAAAAAGGCAGAAATTTCTTTTATTTTGGTACAAAATTGCAGAAATTTTTCTTATTTTCGGGCAAAAAGGCAGAAATTTCTCATATTTTGGGGCAAAAATGCAGAAATTCCCCTTATTTTTAGGTAAAAAGGCTGAAATTCCCATTATTTGGGGGCAAAAGGCAGAAATTTCCCTTATTTCGGGCAAAATTGCAGAAATTTCACTTACTTCATGGTAATAAGTCAGAAATTTTCCTTATTTTGGGGCAAAAAGACAGAAATTCCCTTTGTTTTGGGGGAAAAAGACAGATATTTCACTTATTTAGAGGCAAAAAGGCAGAAATTCCCTTTATTTTGGAGCAAAAATGAAGAAATTTCCCTTTTTTATGGCAAAAAGGTATGCATTCCTCTTATTTTCGGGCAAAAAGGCAGAAATTCCTCTTATTTTAGAGCAAAATTGCAGAAATTCCCGTAATTGTGTGGCAAAAAGGCAGAAAATCTCTATATGTTGGGGCAAAAAGACAGAAATTTTTTTTATTTTGGGACAAAACTCAGAAATTCCACTTATTTTGGGGCAAAATTGCAGAAATTTGACTTATTTTAGAGCAAAATTGCAGAAATTTCACTTATTTCTGAAAAAAAGCAGAAATTCTCTTATTTTGGGGCAAAAAGGCAGAAATTTCTTTTATTTTGGTACAAATTGCAAAAATTATTCTTATTTTAGGGCAAAAAGGCAGAATTTTCATATATTTTGGGGCAAAAATGCAGAAATCCCCCTAATTTTTAGGTAAAAAGGCTGAAATTCCCCTTATTAGGGGGCAAAAAGACAGAAATTTCTCTTATTTTGGGGCAAAATTGCAGAAATTTCACTTATTTCAGGGTAATAAGTCAGATATTTTCCTTATTTTGGGGCAAAAAAGACAGAAATTCCCTTTGTTTTGGGGGAAAAAGACAGAAATTTCACTTATTTAAAGGCAAAAAAGCAGAAATTCCCCTTATTTGGAGCAAAAATGAAGAAATTTCCCTTTTTTATGGCAAAAAGCGATGCATTCTTCTTATTTTCGGGAAAAAAGCAGAAATTCCCCGTATTTTGCAGCAAAATTGCAGAAATTCCCCTAATTGTGGGGCAAAAAGGCAGAAATTCCCTATATGTTGGAGCAAAAAAACAGAAATTCTCCTTATTTTGGGGCAAAACTCAGAAATTCCACTTATTTTGGTGCTAAATTGCAGAAATTTCACTTATTTCAGAAAAAAAGCAGAAATTTTCTTATTTTGGGGCAAAAAGGTAGAAATTTCTTTTACTTTGGTACAAAATTGCACAAATTTTTCTTATTTTGGGGCAATAACGGAGAAATTTCCCATATTTTGGGGGAAAAATGCAGAAATTCCCCTTATTTTGAGGTAAAAAGGCTGAAATTCCCCTTATTTGGGGGCAAAAAGACAGAAATTTCCCTTATTTGGGGGCAAAATTGCAGAAATTTCACTTATTTTAGGGAAATAAGTCAGAAATTTTCCTTATTTTGGGGCAAAAAAGACAGAAATTCCCTTTGTTTTGGGACAAAAAGACAGAAATTCCACTTATTTAGAGGCAAAAAAGCAGAAATTCCCCTTATATTGGAGCAAAAATGAAGAAATTTCCCTTTTTTGTGGCAAAAGGTATACATTCCCCTTATTTTGGAGCAAAATTTCAAAAATTTTCCTTATTTTGGGGCAAAATTGCAGAAACTTCACTTATTTTGGGGCAAAATTGCAGAAATTTCACTTATTTCAGAGAAAAAAGGCAGAAATTTTCCTTATTTTAGGGCAAAAAGGCAGAAATTTTTTATATTTTGTGGCAAAAATGCAGAAATTCCTCTTATTTTGAGGTAAAAAGGCTGAAATTCCCCTTATTTGGGGGCAAAAAGGCAGAAATTTCCCTTATTTTGGGGCAAAATTGCAGAAATTTCACTTATTTCAGGGTAATAAGTCAGAAATTTTCCTTATTTTGGGGCAAAAAAGACAGAAATTCCCTTTGTTTTGGGGGAAAAAGTCAGAAATTCCACTTATTTAGAGGCAAAAAAGCAGAAATTCCCCTTATTTTGGAGCAAAAATGAAGAAATTTCCCCTTTTTATGGCAAAAAGTTATGCATTCTTCTTATTTTCGGGCAAAAAGGCAGAAATTCCCCGTATTTTGGAGCAAAATTGCAGAAATTCCTCTAATTGTTGGGCAAAAAGGCAGAAATTCCCTCTATGTTGGGGCAAAAAGACAGAAATTCTTTTTATTTTGGGGCAAAACTAAGAAATTTCACTTATTCTGGGGCAAAATTCCAGAAATTTCCCTTATTTTGGGGCAAAATTGCAGAAATTTGACTTATTTCAGAAAAAAAGCAAAATTTTTTTTATTTTGGAACAAAAAGGCAGAAATTTCTTTTATTTTGGTACAAAATTGCAGAAATTTTTCTTATTTTGGGGCACAAAGGTAGAAATTTCCCATATTTTGGAGAAAATTCCAGAAATTCCCCTTATTTTGAGGTAAAAAGGCTGAAATTCCCCTTATTTGTGGACAAAAATGCAGAAATTTCCCTTATTTTGGGGCGAAATTGCAAAAATATCACTTATTTTAGGGTAATAAGTTAGAAATTTTCCTTATTTTGGGGCAAAAAAGACAGAAATTCCCTTTGTTTTGGGGGAAAAAGACAGAAATTCCACTTATTTAGAGGCAAAAAAGCAGAAATTTCCCTTATTTTGGAGCAAAAATGAAGAAATTTCTTTTTATGGCAAACAGGTATGCATTCTTTTTATTTTTGGGCAAAAAAGCAGAAATTTCCCATACTTTTGAGCAAAATTGCAGAAATACACCTAATTGTGGGGCAAAAGGCAGAAATTCCCTATATGTTGGGGCAAAAAGACAGAAATTCTACTTATTTTGGGGCAAAACTCAGAAATTTCACTTATTCTTTGGCAAAATTGCAGAAAATTCACTTATTTCAGAAAAAAAGCAGAAATTTTCTTCTTTTGGGGTAAAAAGGCAGATATTTCTTTTATTTTGGTACAAAATTGCAAAAATTTTTCTCATTTTGGGGCAAAAAGGCAGAAATTTCTAATATTTTAAGGCAAAAATGCAGAAATTCCCCTTATTTTGAGGTAAAAAGGCTGAAATTCCCATTATTTGGGGCAAAAGGCAGAAATTTCCCTTATTTTGGGGCAAAATTGCAGAAATTTCACTTACTTTAGGGTAATAAGTCAAAAATTTTCTTTATTTTGGTGCAAAAAGACAGAAATTCTTTTGGTTTTGGGGGAAAAAGACAGATATTCCACTTATTTAGAGGCAAAAATGCAGGAATTCACCTTATTTTGGAGCAAAAATGAAGAAATTTTTTTTTATGGCAAAAAGTTATGCATTCTTCTTATTTTCGAGCAAAAAGGCAGAAATTCCTTGTATTTTGAAGCAAAATTGCAGAAATTCCCCCAATTGTGGGGCAAAAAGGCAGAAATTCCCTATATTTGGGCAAAAAGACAGAAATTCTCCTTATTTTGGGGCAAAACTCAGAAATTCCACTTATTTTGGGGCAAAATTCCAGAAATTTCTCTTATTTGGGGGCAAAATTGAAGAAATTTGACTTATTTCAGAAAAAAGCAGAAATTTTCTTATTTTAGGGCAAAAAGGCAGAAATTATTTTTTATTTTGGTACAAAATTGCAAAATTTTTTCATATTTTGGGACAAAAAGGCAGAAATTTCCCATAGTTTGAGGCAAAAATGCAGAAATTCCCCTTATTTTGAGGTAAAAAGGCTGAAATTCCCCTTATTTGGGGGCAAAAAGGCAGAAATTTCCCTTATTTTGGGGCAAAATTGCAGAAATTTCACTTACTTCAGGGCAATAAGTCAGAAATATTCCTTATTTTGGGGCAAAAGAGACAGAAATTCCCTTTGTTTTGGGGGAAAAAGACAGAAATTCCACATATTTAGAGGCAAAAAAGCAGAAATTCCTTTTATTTTGGAGCAAAAATTAAGAAATTTCCCTTTTTTATGGCAAAAAAGTATGCATTCTTCTTATTTTCCGGCAAAAAGGAAGAAATTCCCCGTATTTTGGAGCAAAATTGCAGAAATTAACCCTAATTGTGGTGCAAAAAGGCAGAAATTCCCTATATGTTGGGGCAAAAAGACAGAAATTCTCCTTATTTTGGGGCAAAACTCAGAAACTCCACTTATTTTGGGGCAAAATTGCAGAAATTTGACTTATTTTAGAGCAAAATTGCAGAAATTTTACTTATTTCTGAAAAAAAGCAGAAATTCTCTTATTTTGGGGCCAAAAGGCAGAAATTTCATTTATTTTGGTACAAAATTGCAGAAATATTTCTTATTTTTGGGCAAAAAGGCAGAAATTTCCCATATTATGGGGAAAAAATGCAGAAATTCCCGTTATTTTGAGGTAAAAAGGCTGAAATTCCCCTTTTTTGGGTGCAAAAAGGCAGAAATTTCCATTATTTTGGGGAAAAGTTGCAGAAATTTCAGTAATTTCAGGGTAATAAGTCAGAAATTTTCCTTATCTTGGGGCAAAAAGACAGAAATTCCCTTTGTTTTGGGGGAAAAAGACAGAAATTCCACTTATTTAGAGGCAAAAAAGCAGAAATTCCCCTTATTTTGGAGCAAAAATGAAGAAATTTCCCTTTTTTATGGCAAAAAGCTATGCATTCTTCTTATTTTCGGGCAAAAAAGCAGAAATTACCCGTATTTTGGAGCAAAATTGCAGAAATTCCTTTATTTGTGGGGCAAAAAGGCAGAAATTCCCTATATGTTAGGGCAAAAAGACAAAAATTCTCTTTATTTTGGGGCAAAACTCAGAAATTCCACTTATTTTGGGGCATAATTCCAAAAATTTTCCTTATTTTGGGGCAAAATTGCAGAAAGTTGACTTATTTTGTGGAAAAATTGCAGAAATTTCACTTATTTCAGGGATAAAAAGGCAAAAATTTTTTTCATTTTGGGGCAAAAAGGCAGAAATTTTTTATATTTTGTGGCAAAAATGCAGAAATTCCTCTTATTTTGAGGTAAAAAGTCTGAAATTCTCCTTATTTGGGGGCAAAAAGGCAGAAATTTCCCTTATTTTGGGGCAAAATTGCAGAAATTTCACTTATTTCAGGGTAATAAGTCAGAAATTTTTCTTATTTTGGGGCAATAAAGACAGAAATTCCCTTTGTTTTGGGGGAAAAAGACAGAAATTCCACTTATTTAGAGGCAAAAATGCAGAAATTCCCCTTATTTTGGAGCAAAAATGAAGAAATTTCCCTTTTTTATGGCAAAAAGGTATGCATTCTTCTTATTTTCGGGCAAAAAGGCAGAAATTCCTCGTATTTTGGAGCAAAATTGCAGAAAATCCCCTAATTGTGGGGCAAAAAGGCAGAAATTTCCAATATGTTAGGGCAAAAAGATAGAAATTTTCCTTATTTTGGGGCAAAACTCAGAAATTCCACTTATTTTGGGGCAAAATTCCAGAAATTTCCCTTATTTTGGGGCAAAATTGCAGAAATTTCACTTATTTTGGGGCAAAATTTCAGAAATTTCACTTATTTCAGGGAAAGAAGGCAGAAATTTTTTTATTTTGGGGCAAAAAGGAAGAAATTCCTAATATTTTGTGACAAAAATGCAGAAATTCTCCTTATTTTGTGGTAAAAATTCTGAAATTCCCCTTATTTGGGGGCAAAAAGGCAGAAATTTCCCTTAATTTGGGGCAAAATTGCAGAAATTTCACTTATTTCAGGGTAATAAGTCAGAAATTTTCCTTATTTTGGAGCAAAAAAGACAGGAATCCCTTTGTTTTGTGGGAAAAAGACAGAAATTCCACTTATTTAGAGGCAGAAAAGCAGAAATTCCCCTTATTTTGGAGCAAAAATGAAGAAATTTCCCTTTTTTATGGCAAAAAGGTATGCATTCTTCTTATTTTCGACAAAAAGACAGAAGTTCCCCGTATTTTGGAGCAAAATTGCAGAAATTCCCCTAATTGTGGGGCAAAAAGGCAGAAATTCCCTATATGTTTGGGCAAAAAGACAGAAATTCTCCTTATTTTGGGGCAAAACTCAGAAATTCCACTTGTTTTGGGATAAAATTCCAGAAATTTCCATTATTTTGGGGCAAATTGAAAAATTTCAATTCTTTCAGGGAAAAAAGGCAGAAATTTTCCTCTTTTTGGGGCAAAAAGGCCGAAATTTCCCTTATTTTGGGGCAAAAATGCAGAAATTCCCGTTATTTTGTGGTAAAATGGCTGAAATTCCCCATATTTGGGGGCAAAAAGGCAGAAATTTCCCTTATTTTGGGGCAAAATTGCAGAAATTTCACTTATTTCAGGGTAATAAGTCAGAAATTTTTCTTATTTTGGGGCAAAAAAGACAGAAATTCCTTTTGTTTTGGGGGAAAAAGACAGAAATTCCACTTATTTAGAGGCAAAAATGCAGAAATTCCTTTTATTTTGGAGCAAAAATGAAGAAGTTTCCCTTTTTTATGGCCAAAAGGTATGCATTCTTCTTATTTTCGGGCAAAAAAAGCAGAAATTCCTCGTATTTTGGAGCAAAATTGCAGAAATTCCCCTAATTGTGCGGCAAAAAGGCCGAAATTTCCTATATGTTAGGGCAAAAAGACAGAAATTCTCCTTATTTTGGGGCAAAACTCAGAAATCCCACTTATTTTGGGGCAAAATTCCAGAAATTTCCCTTATTTTGGGGCAAAAATGCAGAAATTTCACTTATTTCAGGGTAAAAAGGCAGAAATTTTCCTTATTTTGGGGCAAAACGCCAAAATTTCCCTTATTTTGGGGCAAAAATGCAGAAATTTCCCTTATTTTGAGGTAAAATGGCTGAAATTCCCCTTATTTGGGGGCAAAAATGCAGAAATTTCCCTTATTTTGGGGCAAAATTGCAGAAATTTCACTCATTTCAGGGTAATAAGTCAGAATTTTTTATTTATTTTGGGGCAAAAAAGACAGAAATTATCTTTGTTTTGAGGGAAAAAGACAGAAATTCCACTTATTTAGAGGCAAAAATGCAGAAATTTTCCTTAATTTGGAGCAAAAATGAAGAAATTTCTCTTTTTTATGGCAAAAAGGTATGCATTCTTCTTATTTTCGGGCAAAATGGCAGAAATTCCCCGTATTTTGGAGCGAAATTGCAGAAATTCCTCTAATTGTGGGGCAAAAAGGGAGAAATATCCTATATGTTGGGGCAAAAAGATAGAAATTCTCCTTAGTTTGGGGCAAAACTCATAAATTCCACTTATTTTGGGGCAAAATTCCAGCAATTTCCCTAATTTTAGGGCAAAATTGCAGAAATTTGACTTATTTTGGGCAAAATTGCAGAAATTTTACTTATTTCCAAAAAAAGCAGAATCTTTCTTATTTTGGGTCAAAAAGGCAGAAATTTCTTTTATTTTGGTACAAAATTGCAGAAATTTTTCTTATTTTGGGGCAAAAAGGCAGAAATTTCCAATATTTTGGAGCAAAAAGGCAGAAATTCCCCTTATTTTGAGGTAAAAAGGCTGAAATTCCTTTTATTTGGGGGCTAAAAGGCAGAAATTTCCCTTATTTTCGGGCAAAATTGCTAAAATTTCACTTATTTCAGGGTAATAAGTCAGAAATTTTCCTTATTCTGGGGCAAAAGAGACAGAAATTCTTTTTCTTTTGGGGGAAAAATACAGAAATTCCAATTATTTAGAGGCAAAAAAGCAGAAATTCCACTTATTTTGGATCAAAAATGAAGAAATTTCCATTTTTATGGCAAAAAGGTATGCATTCTTCTTATTTTCGGGCAAAAAGGCAGAAATTCACCGTATTTTGGAGCAAAATTGCAGAAATCCCCCTAATTTTCGGTCAAAAAAACGAAAAATTCCCTATATCTTGGGGCAAAAAGACAGAAATTCTCCTTATTTTGGGGCAAATCTCAGAAATTCCACTTATTTTGGGGCAAAATTCCCGAAATTTCACTTATTATGGGGCAAAATTGCATAAATTTCAATTATTTTGGGGTAAAATTGCAGAAATTTCACTTATTTTAGGGAAAAAAGGGAGAAATTTTCCTTATTTTGGGGCAAAAAGGCAGAAATTCCTAATATTTTGTGGCAAAAATGAAGAAATTCCCCTTATTTTTAGGTAAAAAGGCTGAAATACCCATAATTTGGGGGCAAAAAAGCAGAAATTTCCCTAATTTTCGTGCAAAATTGCAGAAATTTCACTTAATTCAGGGTAATAAGTCAGAAATTTTCCTTATTTTGGGGCAAAAAAGACAGAACTTCCTTTTGTTTTGCGGGAAAAAGACAGAAATTCCACTTATTTAGAGGCATAAAAGCAGAAATTCCCTTTATTTTGGTGCAAAAATGAAGAAATTTCCCTTTTTTATGGCAAAAAGGTATGCATTCTTCTAATTTTCGGGCAAAAAGACAGAAATTCCCTGTATTTTGGAGCAAAATTGCAGAAATTCCCCTAATTGTGGGGCAAAAAGGCAGAAATTCCCTATATGTTGGGGCAAAAAGACAGAAATTCTCTTTATTTTGGGGTAAAACTCAGAAATTCCACTTATTTTGGGGCAAAATTCCAGAAATTTCCTTTATTTTGGGGCAAAATTGTAGAAACTTCACTTATTTTGGGGCAAAATTTCAGAAATTTCACTTATTTCAGGGAAAAAAAAAACAGAAATTTTCTTATTTTGGGGCAAAAAAAGAGAAATTCCTAATATTTTGTGGCAAAAGTGCAGAAATTCCCTTTATTTTGAGGTAAAAAATCTGAAATTCACCTTATTTGAGGGCAAAAAGTCAAAAATTTCCCTTATTTTGGTGCAAAATTGCAGAAATTTCACTTATTTTAGGGTAATAAGTCAGAAATTTTTTTTATTTTGCGGCAAAAAAAAAGGAATTCCCTTTGTTTTGGGGGAAAAAGACAGAAATTTCACTTATTTAGAGGCAAAAAAGCAGAAATTCCCCTTATTTTGGAGAAAAAATGAAGAAATTTCCCTTTTTTATGGCAAAAAGGTATGCATTTTTTTTATTTTCGGGCAAAAAGGCAGAAATTCCCCGTATTTTGGAGCAAAATTGCAGAAATTCCTCTAATTGTGGGGCAAAAAGGCAGCAATTCCACGTGTTTTGGGGCAAAATTCCAGAAATTTCCATTATTTTGGGGCAAAATTGGAAAAATTTCACTTATTTAAGAGAAAAAACACAGAAATTTTTCTTATTTTGGGGCAAAAAGGCCGAAATTTTCCTTATTTGGGGGCAAAAATGCAGAAATTCCCCTTATTTTGTGGTAAAATGGCTGAAATTCCCCATATTTGGGGGCAAAAAGGCAGAAATTTCCCTTATTTTGGGGCAAAATTGCAGAAATTTCACTTATTTCAGGGTAATAAGTCAGAAATTTTTCTTATTTTGGGGCAAAAAAGGCAGAAATTCCCTTTGTTTTGGGGGAAAAAGACAGAAATTCTACTTATTTAGAGTCAAAAATGCAGAAATTCCCTTTATTTTGGAGCAAAAATGAAATTTCCCTTTTTTATGGCAAAAAGGTATGCATTCTTCTTATTTTCGGGCAAAAAGGCAGAAATTCCTCGTATTTTGGAGCAATATTGCAGAAATTCCTTTAATTGTGTGGCAAAAAGGCAGAAATTTCCTATATCTTAGGGCAAAAAGACAGAAATTCTCCTTATTTTGGGGCAAAACTCAGAAATCCCACTTATTTAGGTCAAAATTCCTGAAATTTCCCTTATTTTTGGGCCAAAATGCAGAAATTTCACTTATTTCAGGGTAAAAACGCAGAAATTTTTCTTATTTGGGGCAAAAACGCCAAAATTTCCCTTATTTTGGGGCAAAAATTCAGAAATTCCTTTTATTTTGAGGTAAAATGGCTGAAATTCCCCTTATTTGGGGGCAAAAATGCAGAAATTTCCCTTATTTTGGGGCAAAAAGGCAGAAATTTCACTTATTTCAGGGTAATAAGTCAAAATTTTTTCTTTATTTTGGGGCAAATAAGACAGAAATTCCCTTTGTTTTGGGGGAAAAAGACAGAAATTCCACTTATTTAGAGGCAAAAATGCAGAAATTCCCCTTATTTTGGAGCAAAAATGAAGAAATTTCCCTTTTTTATGGCAAAAAGGTATGCATTCTTCTTATTTTCGGTCAAAAAGGTAGAAATTCCCCGTATTTTGGAGAAAAATTCTAGAAATTCCCCTAATTGTGGGGCAAAAAGGCAAAAATTCCCTATATGTGTGGCAAAAAGACAGAAATTCTCCTTATTTTGGGGCAAAATTCAGAAAGTCCACTTATTTTAGGGCAAAATTCCAGAAATTTCTCTTATTTTGGGGCAAAATTGCAGAAATTTCACTTATTTCAGGGTAATAAGACAGAAATTATCTTTATTTTGGGGCAAAAAATCCCAGAAATTCCCTTTGTTTTGGGGGAAAAAGACAGAAATTCCACTTATTTAGAAGTAAAAAAGCAGAAATTCCCTTTATTTTGGAGCAAAATTTCAGAAATTCCCCTAATTGTGGGTCAAAAAGGCAGAAATTCCCTATATGTTGGGGCAAAAAGACAGAAATTCTCATTATTTTGGGGCAAATCTCAGAAATTCCACTTATTTTGGGGCAAAATTCCAGAAATTTCACTTATTTTGGGGCAAAATTGCAGAAATTTCACTTATTTTGTGGCAAAATTGCAGAAATTTCACTTATTTCAGAGAAAAAAGGTAGAAATTTTCCATATTTTGGGGCAAAAAGTTAGAAATTCCTAATATTTTGTGGCAAAAATGCAGAAATTCCTTTTATTTTGAGGTAAAAAGGCTGAAATTCCCCTTATTTGGGGGCAAAAAGGCAGAAATTTCCCTTATTTTGGAACAAAATTGCATAAATTTCACTTACTTCAGGGTAATAAGTCAGAATTTTTCTTTTTTTGGGGCAAAAAAGACAGAAATTCCCTTTGTTTTGGGGAAAAAGGCAAAAATTCCACTTATTTAGAGGCAAAAACAGAAATTCCCCTTATTTTGGAGCAAAAATGAAGAAATTTCCCTTTTTTATGGCAAAAAGGTATGCATTCTTCTTATTTTCGGGCAAAAAGGCAGAAATTCCCTGTATTTTGGAGCAAAATTGCAGATATTCCCTTAAATGTGGGGCAAAAAGGCAGAAATTCCCTATATGTTGGGGCAAAAAGACAGAAATTCTCCTTATTTTGGGACAAAACTCAAAAATTCCACTTAATTTGGGGCAAAATTCCAGAAATTTCCCTTATTTTGGGGCAAAATTGCAGAAATTTCACTTATTTTGGGGCAAAATTGCAGAAATTTCACTTATTTCAAAAAAAAGCAGAATCTTTCTTATTTTGGGGCAAAAAGGCAGAAATTTCGTTTATTTTGGTACAAAATTGCAGAAATTTTTCTTATTTGGGGCAAAAAGGCAGAAATTTCCCATATTTTGGAGCAAAAAGGCAGAAATTCCCGTTATTTTGAGGTAAAAAGGCTGAAATTCCTTTTATTTGGGGGCAAAAAGGCAGAAATTTCACTTATTTTGGGGCAAAATTGCAGAAATTTCACTTATTTCAGGGTTATAAATCAGAAATTTTTCTTATTTTGGGCCAAAAATACAGAAATTCCCTTTGTTTTGGAGGAAAAAGACAGAAATTCCACTTATTTAGAGGCAAAAAAGCAGAAATTCCCCTTATTTTGGAGCAAAAATGAAGAAATTTCCCTTTTTTATGGCAAAAAGGTATGCATTCTTCCTATTTTTTGGCAAAAAGGCAGAAATTCCTCGTATTTTGGAGCAAAATTGCAGAAATTCTTTTAATTGTGGGGCAAAAAGGCAGAAATTTCCTATATCTTAGGGCAAAAAGACAGAAATTCTCCTTATTTTGGGGCAAAACTCAGAAATCCCACTTATTTAGGTCAAAATTCCTGAAATTTCCCTTATTTTTGGGCCAAAATGCAGAAATTTCACTTATTTCAGGGTAAAAACGCAGAAATTTTCCTTATTTGGGGCAAAAACGCCAAAATTTTCCTTATTTTGGGGCAAAAATTCAGAAATTCCCCTTATTTTGAGGTAAAATGGCTGAAATTCCCCTTATTTGGGGGCAAAAATGCAGAAATTTCCCTTATTTTGGGGCAAAAAGGCAGAAATTTCACTTATTTCAGGGTAATAAGTCAAAATTTTTTCTTTATTTTGGGGCAAATAAGACAGAAATTCCCTTTGTTTTGGGGGAAAAAGACAGAAATTCCACTTATTTAGAGGCAAAAATGCAGAAATTCCCCTTATTTTGGAGCAAAAATGAAGAAATTTCCCTTTTTTATGGCAAAAAGGTATGCATTCTTCTTATTTTCGGTCAAAAAGGTAGAAATTCCCCGTATTTTGGAGAAAAATTCTAGAAATTCCCCTAATTGTGGGGCAAAAAGGCAAAAATTCCCTATATGTGTGGCAAAAAGACAGAAATTCTCCTTATTTTGGGGCAAAATTCAGAAAGTCCACTTATTTTAGGGCAAAATTCCAGAAATTTCTCTTATTTTGGGGCAAAATTGCAGAAATTTCACTTATTTCAGGGTAATAAGACAGAAATTATCTTTATTTTGGGGCAAAAAATCCCAGAAATTCCCTTTGTTTTGGGGGAAAAAGACAGAAATTCCACTTATTTAGAAGTAAAAAAGCAGAAATTCCCTTTATTTTGGAGCAAAATTTCAGAAATTCCCCTAATTGTGGGTCAAAAAGGCAGAAATTCCCTATATGTTGGGGCAAAAAGACAGAAATTCTCATTATTTTGGGGCAAATCTCAGAAATTCCACTTATTTTGGGGCAAAATTCCAGAAATTTCACTTATTTTGGGGCAAAATTGCAGAAATTTCACTTATTTTGTGGCAAAATTGCAGAAATTTCACTTATTTCAGAGAAAAAAGGTAGAAATTTTCCATATTTTGGGGCAAAAAGTTAGAAATTCCTAATATTTTGTGGCAAAAATGCAGAAATTCCTTTTATTTTGAGGTAAAAAGGCTGAAATTCCCCTTATTTGGGGGCAAAAAGGCAGAAATTTCCCTTATTTTGGAACAAAATTGCATAAATTTCACTTACTTCAGGGTAATAAGTCAGAATTTTTCTTTTTTTGGGGCAAAAAAGACAGAAATTCCCTTTGTTTTGGGGAAAAAGGCAAAAATTCCACTTATTTAGAGGCAAAAACAGAAATTCCCCTTATTTTGGAGCAAAAATGAAGAAATTTCCCTTTTTTATGGCAAAAAGGTATGCATTCTTCTTATTTTCGGGCAAAAAGGCAGAAATTCCCTGTATTTTGGAGCAAAATTGCAGATATTCCCTTAAATGTGGGGCAAAAAGGCAGAAATTCCCTATATGTTGGGGCAAAAAGACAGAAATTCTCCTTATTTTGGGACAAAACTCAAAAATTCCACTTAATTTGGGGCAAAATTCCAGAAATTTCCCTTATTTTGGGGCAAAATTGCAGAAATTTCACTTATTTTGGGGCAAAATTGCAGAAATTTCACTTATTTCAAAAAAAAGCAGAATCTTTCTTATTTTGGGGCAAAAAGGCAGAAATTTCGTTTATTTTGGTACAAAATTGCAGAAATTTTTCTTATTTGGGGCAAAAAGGCAGAAATTTCCCATATTTTGGAGCAAAAAGGCAGAAATTCCCGTTATTTTGAGGTAAAAAGGCTGAAATTCCTTTTATTTGGGGGCAAAAAGGCAGAAATTTCACTTATTTTGGGGCAAAATTGCAGAAATTTCACTTATTTCAGGGTTATAAATCAGAAATTTTTCTTATTTTGGGCCAAAAATACAGAAATTCCCTTTGTTTTGGAGGAAAAAGACAGAAATTCCACTTATTTAGAGGCAAAAAAGCAGAAATTCCCCTTATTTTGGAGCAAAAATGAAGAAATTTCCCTTTTTTATGGCAAAAAGGTATGCATTCTTCCTATTTTTTGGCAAAAAGGCAGAAATTCCTCGTATTTTGGAGCAAAATTGCAGAAATTCTTTTAATTGTGGGGCAAAAAGGCAGAAATTTCCTATATCTTAGGGCAAAAAGACAGAAATTCTCCTTATTTTGGGGCAAAACTCAGAAATCCCACTTATTTAGGTCAAAATTCCTGAAATTTCCCTTATTTTTGGGCCAAAATGCAGAAATTTCACTTATTTCAGGGTAAAAACGCAGAAATTTTCCTTATTTGGGGCAAAAACGCCAAAATTTTCCTTATTTTGGGGCAAAAATTCAGAAATTCCCCTTATTTTGAGGTAAAATGGCTGAAATTCCCCTTATTTGGGGGCAAAAATGCAGAAATTTCCCTTATATTGGGGCAAAATTGCAGAAATTTCACTTATTTCAGGATAATAAGTCAAAATTTTTTCTTTATTTTGGGGCAAATAAGACAGAAATTCCCTTTGTTTTGGGGGAAAAAGACAGAAATTCCACTTATTTAGAGGCAAAAATGCAGAAATTCCCCTTATTTTGGAGCAAAAATGAAGAAATTTCCCTTTTTTATGGCAAAAAGATATGCATTCTTCTTATTTTCGGGCAAAAAGGTAGAAATTCCCCGTATTTTGGAGAAAAATTCTAGAAATTCCCCTAATTGTGGGGCAAAGAGGCAAAAATTCCCTATATGTGTGGCAAAAAGACAGAAATTCTCCTTATTTTGGGGCAAAATTCAGAAAGTCCACTTATTTTAGGGCAAAATTCCAGAAATTTCTCTTATTTTGGGGCAAAATTGCAGAAATTTCACTTATTTCAGGGTAATAAGACAGAAATTATCTTTATTTTGGGGCAAAAAATCCCAGAAATTCCCTTTGTTTTGGGGGAAAAAGACAGAAATTCCACTTATTTAGAAGTAAAAAAGCAGAAATTCCCTTTATTTTGGAGCAAAATTTCAGAAATTCCCCTAATTGTGGGTCAAAAAGGCAGAAATTCCCTATATGTTGGGGCAAAAAGACAGAAATTCTCATTATTTTGGGGCAAATCTCAGAAATTCCACTTATTTTGGGGCAAAATTCCAGAAATTTCACTTATTTTGGGGCAAAATTGCAGAAATTTCACTTATTTTGTGGCAAAATTGCAGAAATTTCACTTATTTCAGAGAAAAAAGGTAGAAATTTTCCATATTTTGGGGCAAAAAGTTAGAAATTCCTAATATTTTGTGGCAAAAATGCAGAAATTCCTTTTATTTTGAGGTAAAAAGGCTGAAATTCCCCTTATTTGGGGGCAAAAAGGCAGAAATTTCCCTTATTTTGGAACAAAATTGCATAAATTTCACTTACTTCAGGGTAATAAGTCAGAATTTTTCTTTTTTTGGGGCAAAAAAGACAGAAATTCCATTTGTTTTGGGGAAAAAGGCAAAAATTCCACTTATTTAGAGGCAAAAACAGAAATTCCCCTTATTTTGGAGCAAAAATGAAGAAATTTCCCTTTTTTATGGCAAAAAGGTATGCATTCTTCTTATTTTCGGGCAAAAAGGCAGAAATTCCCTGTATTTTGGAGCAAAATTGCAGATATTCCCTTAAATGTGGGGCAAAAAGGCAGAAATTCCCTATATGTTGGGGCAAAAAGACAGAAATTCTCCTTATTTTGGGACAAAACTCAAAAATTCCACTTATTTTGGGGCAAAATTCCAGAAATTTCCCTTATTTTGGGGCAAAATTGCAGAAATTTCACTTATTTTGGGGCAAAATTGCAGAAATTTCACTTATTTCAAAAAAAAACCGAATCTTTCTTATTTTTGGGCAAAAAGGCAGAAATTTCGTTTATTTTGGTACAAAATTGCAGAAATTTTTCTTATTTGGGGCAAAAAGGCAGAAATTTCCCATATTTTGGAACAAAAAGGAAGAAATTCCCGTTATTTTGAGGTAAAAAGGCTGAAATTCTTTTTATTTGGGGGCAAAAAGGCAGAAATTTCACTTATTTTGGGGCAAAATTGCAGAAATTTCACTTATTTCAGGGTTATAAATCAGAAATTTTTCTTATTTTGGGACAAAAAAGACAGAAATTCCCTTTGTTTTGGGGGAAAAATACAGAAATTCCACTTATTTAGAGGCAAAAATGCAGAAATTCCCCTTATTTTGGAGCAAAAATGAAGAAATTTCCCTTTTTTATGGCAAAAAGGTATGCATTCTTCCTATTTTTTGGCAAAAAGACAGAAATTCCTCGTATTTTGGAGCAAAATTGCAGAAATTCCTTTAATTGTGGGACAAAAAGGCAGAAATTTCCTATATCTTAGGGCAAAAAGACAGAAATTCTCCTTATTTTGGGGCAAAACTCAGAAATCCCACTTATTTAGGTCAAAATTCCTGAAATTTCCCTTATTTTTGGGCCAAAAAGCAGAAATTTCACTTATTTAAGGGTAAAAACGCAGAAATTTTCCTTATTTGGGGCAAAAACGGCAAAATTTTCCTTATTTTGGGGCAAAAATTCAGAAATTCCCCTTATTTTGAGGTAAAATGGCTGAAATTCCCCTTATTTGGGGGCAAAAATGCAGAAATTTCCCTTATATTGGGGCAAAATTGCAGAAATTTCACTTATTTCAGGATAATAAGTCAAAATTTTTTCTTTATTTTGGGGCAAATAAGACAGAAATTCCCTTTGTTTTGGGGGAAAAAGACAGAAATTCCACTTATTTAGAGGCAAAAATGCAGAAATTCCCCTTATTTTGGAGCAAAAATGAAGAAATTTCCCTTTTTTATGGCAAAAAGGTATGCATTCTTCTTATTTTCGGGCAAAAAAGCAGAAATTCCCCGTATTTTGGAGCAAAATTGCAGAAATTTCCCTAATTGTGGGGCAAAAAGACAGAAATTCCCTATATGTTGGGGCAAAAAGATAGAAATTCTCCTTATTTTGGGGCAAAATTCAGAAATTCCACTTATTTTGGGGCAAAATTCCAGAAATTTCCCTTATTTTAGGGCAAAATTGCAGAAATTTTACTTATTTTCGGGCAAAATTGCAGAAATTTCACTTATTTCAAAAAAAAGCAGAAATTTTCTTATTTTGGGGCAAAAAGGCAGAAATTTCTTTTATTTTGGTACAAAATTGCAGAAATTTTCCTTATTTTGGGGCAAAAAGGCAGAAATTTCCCATATTTTGGGGCAAAAATGCAGAAATTCCCCTTATTTTGAGGTAAAAATGCTGAAATTCCTTTCTTTAGGGGAAAAATGCAGAAACTCTCCTTATTTTGGGGCAAAAATGCAGAAATTCCACTTATTTTGAGGTAAAAAGGCTAAAATTCCCATTATTTGGGGAGAAAAAAGCAGAAATTTCCCTTATTTTGTGGCAAAATTGCAGAAATTTCACTTATTTTAGGGTAATAAGACAGAAATTTTCTTTATTTTGGGGCAAAAAAACCCAGAAATTCCCTTTGTTTTGGGGGAAAAAGACAGCAATTCCACTTATATAGAGGCAAAAAAGCAGATATTTTCCTTATTTTGGAGCAAAATTTCAGAAATTCCCCTAATTGTGGGTCAAAAAGGCAGAAATTCCCTATATGTTGGGGCAAAAATACAGAAATTCTCATTATTTTGGGCAAATCTCAGAAATTCCACTTATTTTGGGGCAAAATTCCAGAAATTTCACTTATTTTGGGGCAAAATTGCAGAAATTTCACTTATTTTGTGGCAAAATTGATGAAATTTCACTTATTTCATGGAAAAAAGGTAGAAATTTTCCATATTTTGGGGCAAAAAGTTAGAAATTCCTAATATTTTGTGGCAAAAATGCAGAAACTCCTTTTATTTTGAGGTAAAAAGGCTGAAATTTCCCTTATTTGGGGGCAAAAAGGCAGAAATTTCCCTTATTTTGGAACAAAATTGCATAAATTTCAGTTACTTCAGGGTAATAAGTCAGAATTTTTCTTTTTTTGGGGCAAAAAAGACAGAAATTCCCTTTCTTTTGGGGAAAAAGGCAAAAATTCCACTTATTTAAAGGCAAAAAAGCAGAAATTCCCCTTATTTTGGAGCAAAAATGAAGAAATTTCCCTTTTTTATGGCAAAAAGGTATGCATTCTTCTTATTTTCGGGCAAAAAGGCAGAAATTCCCTGTATTTTGGAGCAAAATTGCAGAAATTCCTCTAATTGTGGGGCAAAAAGGCAGAAATTCCCTATATGTTGGGGCAAAAAGTCAGAAATTATCCGTATTTTTGGGCAAAACTCAGAAATTCCACTTATTTTGGGGCAAAATTCCAGAAATTTCCCTTATTTTGGGGCAAAATTGCAGAAATTTCACTTATTTTGGGGCAAAAATGAAGAAATTTCCCTTTTTTATGGCAAAAAGGTATGCATTCTTCTTATTTTCGGGCAAAAAGGCAGAAATTCCCCGTATTTTGGAGAAAAATTCTAGAAATTCCCCTAATTGTGGGGCAAAAAGGCAAAAATTCCCTATATGTGTGGCAAAAAGACAGAAATTCTCCTTATTTTGGGGCAAAATTCAGAAAGTCCACTTATTTTAGGGCAAAATTCCAGAAATTTCACTTATTTTGGGGCAAAATTGCATAAATTTCAATTATTTTGGGGCAAAATTGCAGAAATTTCACTTATTTCAGGAAAAAAGGCAGAAATTTTCCTTATTTTGGGGCAAAAAGGCAGAAATTCCTAATATTTTGTGGCAAAAATGCAGAAATTCCCCTTATTTTGAGGGAAAAAAGGCTGAAATTCCCATTATTTGGGGGCAAAAAGGCAGAAGTTTCTCTCATTTTCGGGCAAAATTGCAGAAATTTCACTTACTTCAGGGTAATAAGTCAGAAATTTTCTTTATTTTGGGGCAAAAAAGACAGAACTTCCTTTTGTTTTGTGGGAAAAATACAGAAATTCCACTTATTTAGAGGCAAAAAAGCAGAAATTCCCTTTATTTTGGAGCAAAAATGAAGAAATTTCCCTTTTTTATGGCAAAAAGGTATGCATTCTTCTAATTGTCGGGCAA
The DNA here is from genome assembly GCF_963924665.1 of Micromys minutus. Lineage (NCBI taxonomy): Eukaryota > Metazoa > Chordata > Mammalia > Rodentia > Muridae > Micromys > Micromys minutus. The sequence continues at coordinate 831,511 of NW_027667679.1, read as the reverse complement.
AAAGACAGAAATTCCCCGTATTTTGGAGCAAAATTGCAGAAATTCCCCTCATTGTGGGGCAAAAAGGCAGAAATTCCCTATATGTTTGGGCAAAAAGACAGAAATTCCACTTATTTTGGGGCAAAATTCCAGAAATTTCTCTTATTTTGGGGCAAAATTGCAGAAATTTTACTTATTTCGGGCAAAATTGCAAAAATTTCACTTATTTCAAAAAAAAGCAGAAATTTTCTTATTTTGGGGCAAAAAGGCAGAAATTTCTTTTATTTTGGTACAAAATTGCAGAAATTTTTCTTATTATGGGTCAAAAAGGCAGAAATTTCCCTTATTTTGGGGCAAAATGCAGAAATTCCACTTATTTTGAGATAAAAAGGCTGAAATTCCCATTATTTGGGGACAAAAAAGCAGAAATTTCCCTTATTTTGGGGCAAAATTGTAGAAATTTCACTTATTTCATGGTAATAAGACAGAAATTTTCTTTATTTTGGGGTAAAAAAAAACAGAAATTCTCTTTGTTTTGGGGGCAAAATACAGAAATTCCACTAATTTAGAGGCAAAAAAGCAGAAATTCCACTTATTTTGGAGCAAAATTTCAGAAATTCCCCTAATTGTGGGTCAAAAAGGCAGAAATTCCCTATATGTTGGGGCAAAAAGACAGAAATTCTCCTTATTTTGGGGCAAAACTCAGAAATTCCACTTATTTTCGGGCAAAATTCCAGAAATTTCACTTATTTTGGGGCAAAATTGCAGAAATTTCACTTATTTTGTGGCAAAATTGCAGAAATTTCACTTATTTCAGAGAAAAAAGGCAGAAATTTTCCTTATTTTGGGGCAAAAATTTAGAAATTCCTAATATTTTGTGGCAAAAATGCAGAATTTCCTTTTATTTTGAGGTAAAAAGGCTGAAATTCCCCTAATTTGGGGGCAAAAAGGCAGAAATTTCCCTTATTTTGGAACAAAATTGCATAAATTTCAGTTACTTCAGGGTAATAAGTCAGAATTTTTCTTTTTTTGGGACAAAAAAGACAGAAATTTACTTTGTTTTGGGGAAAAAGGCAAAAATTCCACTTATTTAGAGGCAAAAAATCAGAAATTCCCCTTATTTTGGAGCAAAAATGAAGAAATTTCCCTTTTTTATGGCAAAAAGATATGCATTCTTCTTATTTTCGGGCAAAAAGGCAGAAATTCACCGTATTTTGGAGCAAAATTGCAGAAATTCCCCTAATTGTGGGTCAAAAAGGCAGAAATTCCCTATATCTTGGGGCAAAAAGACAGAAATTCTCCTTATTTTGGGGCAAATCTCAGAAATTCCACTTATTTTGGGGCAAAATTCCAGAAATTTCACTTATTTTGGGGCAAAATTGCATAAATTTCAATTACTTTGGGGCAAAATTGCAGAAATTTCACTTATTTCAGGGAGAAAAGGCAGAAATTTTCCTTATTTTGGGGCAAAAAGGCAGAAATTCCTAATATTTTGTGTCAAAAATGCAGAAATTCCCCTTATTTTGAGGGAAAAAAGGCTGAAATTCCCATTATTTGGGGACAAAAAAGCAGAAATTTTCCTTATTTTGGGGCAAAACTCAGAAATTCCACTTATTTTGGGGCAAAATTCCAGAAATTTCCCTTATTTTGGGGCAAAATTGCAGAAATTTTACTTATTTTCGGGCAAAATTGCCGAAATTTCACTTATTTCAAAAAAAAGCAGAAATTTTCTTATTTTGGGGCAAAAAGGCAGCAATTTCTTTTATTTTGGTACAAAATTGCAGAAATTTTTCTTATTTTGGGGCAAAAAGGCAGAAATTTCCCTTATTTTGGGGCAAAAATGCAGAAATTCCACTTATTTTGAGGTAAAAAGGCTGAAATTCTCATTATTTGGGGACAAAAAAGCAGAAATTTTCCTTATTTTTGGGCAAAATTGCAATAATTTCACTTATTTCATGGTAATAAGACAGAAATTTTCTTTATTTTGGGGCAAAAAAAAAACAGAAATTCCCTTTGTTTTGGGGGAAAAAGACAGAAATTCTACTTATTTGGAGGCAAAAAAGCAGAAATTCCTCTTATTTTGGAGCAAAATTTCAGAAATTTCCCTAATTGTGGGTCAAAAAGGCAGAAATTCCCTATATGTTGGGGCAAAAAGACAGAAATTCTCCTTATTTTGGGGAAAAACTCAGAAATTCCACTTATTTTGGGGCAAAATTCCAGAAATTTCACTTATTTTGGGGCAAAATTGAGGAAATTTCACTTATTTTGTGGTAAAATTGCAGAAATTTCACTTATTTCAGAGAAAAAAGTCAGAAATTTTCCTTATTTTGGGGCAAAAAGGCAGAAATTCCCCGTATTTTGGAGCAAAATTGCAGAAATTCCCATAATTGTGGGGCAAAAAGGCAGAAATTCCCTATATGTTGGGGCAAAAAGACAGAAATTCTCCTTATTTTGGGGCAAAACTCAGAAATTCCACTTATTTTGGGGCAAAATTCCAGAAATTTCCCTTATTTTGGGGCAAAATTGCAGAAATTTCACTTATTTTGGGGCAAAATAGCAGAAATTTCACTTATTTCAAAAAAAGCAGAATCTTTCTTATTTTGAGTCAAAAAGGCAGAAATTTCATTTATTTTGGTATATAATTGCAGAAATTTTTCTTATTTTGGGGCAAAATGGCAGAAATTTCCCATATTTTGGAGCAAAAAGGCAGAAATTCCCCTTATTTTGAGGTAAAAAGGCTGAAATTCCTTTTATTTGGGGGCAAAAAGGCAGAAATTTCCTTTATTTTCGGGCAAAATTGCAGAAATTTCACTTATTTCAGGGTAATAAGTCAGAAATTTTCCTTATTTTGGGGCAAAAAAGACAAAAATTCCCTTTGTTTTGGGGGAAAAATACAGAAATTCCAATTATTTAAAGGCAAAAAAGCAGAAATTCTCCTTAGTATGGAGCAAAAATGAAGAAATTTCCATTTTTATGGCAAAAAGTTATGCATTCTTCTTATTTTCGGGCAAAAAGGCAGAAATTCACCGTATTTTGGAGCAAAATTGCAGAAATTCCCCTAATTGTGGGTCAAAAAGGCAGAAATTCCCTATATCTTGGGGCAAAAAGACAGAAATTCTCCTTATTTTGGGGCAAATCTCAGAAATTCCACTTATTTTGGGGCAAAATTCCAGAAATTTCACTTATTTTGGGGCAAAATTGCATAAATTTCAATTATTTTGGGGCAAAATTGCAGAAATTTCACTGATTTCAGGAAAAAAGGCAGAAATTTTCCTTATTTTGGGGCAAAAAGGCAGAAATTCCTAATATTTTGTGGCAAAAATGCAGAAATTCCCCTTATTTTGAGGGAAAAAAGGCTGAAATTCCCATTATTTGGGGGCAAAAAGGCAGAAGTTTCTCTCATTTTCGGGCAAAATTGCAGAAATTTCACTTACTTCAGGGTAATAAGTCAGAAATTTTCTTTAGTTTGGGGCAAAAAAGACAGAACTTCCTTTTGTTTTGTGGGAAAAAGACAGAAATTCCACTTATTTAGAGGCAAAAAAGCAGAAATTCCCCTTATTTTGGAGCAAAAATGAAGAAATTTCCCTTTTTTATGGCAAAAACGTATGCATTCTTCTAATTGTCGTGCAAAAAGACAGAAATTCCCCGTATTTTGGAGCAAAATTGCAGAAATTCCCCTCATTGTGGGGCAAAAAGGCAGAAATTCCCTATATGTTTGGGCAAAAAGACAGAAATTCTCCTTATTTTGGGGCAAAACTCAGAAATTCCACTTATTTTGGGGCAAAATTCCAGAAATTTTTCTTATTTTGGGGCAAAATTGCAGAAATTTTACTTATTTTCGGGCAAAATTGCAAAAATTTCACTTATTTCAAAAAAAGCAGAAATTTTCTTATTTTGGGGCAAAAAGGCAGAAATTTCTTTTATTTTGGTACAAAATTGCAGAAATTTTTCTTATTTTGGGGCAAAAAGGCAGAAATTTCCCTTATTTTGGGGCAAAAATGCAGAAATTCCACTTATTTTGAGGTAAAAAGGCTGAAATTCCCATTATTTGGGGACAAAAAAGCAGAAATTTCCCTTATTTTGGGGAAAAAATTGTAGAAATTTCACTTATTTCATGGTAATAAGACAGAAATTTTCTTTATTTTGGGGTAAAAAAAACAGAAATTCCCTTTGTTTTGGGGGAAAAAGACAGAAATTTCACTTATTTAGAGGCAAAAAAGCAGAAATTCCTTTTATTTTGGAGCAAAATTTCAGAAATTCCCCTAATTGTGGGTCAAAAAGGCAGAAATTCCCTATATGTTGGGGCAAAAAGACAGAAATTCTCCTTATTTTGGGGCAAAACTCAGAAATTCCACTTATTTTCGGGCAAAATTCCAGAAATTTCACTTATTTTGGGGCAAAATTGCAGAAATTTCACTTATTTTGTGGCAAAATTGCAGAAATTTCACTTATTTCAGAGAAAAAAGGCAGAAATTTTCTTTATTTTGGGGCAAAAAGTTAGAAATTCCTAATATTTTGTGGCAAAAAAGCAGAAATTCCTTTTATTTTGAGGTAAAAAGGCTGAAATTCCCCTAATTTGGGGGCAAAAAGGCAGAAATTTCCCTTATTTTGGAACAAAATTGCATAAATTTCAGTTACTTCAGGGTAATAAGTCAGAATTTTTCTTTTTTTGGGACAAAAAAGACAGAAATTTACTTTGTTTTGGGGAAAAAGGCAAAAATTCCACTTATTTAGAGGCAAAAAATCAGAAATTCCCCTTATTTTGGAGCAAAAATGAAGAAATTTCCCTTTTTTATGGCAAAAAGATATGCATTCTTCTTATTTTTGGGCAAAAAGGCAGAAATTCACCGTATTTTGGAGCAAAATTGCAGAAATTCCTCTAATTGTGGGTCAAAAAGGCAGAAATTCCCTATATCTTGTGGCAAAAAGACAGAAATTCTCCTTATTTTGGGCAAATCTCAGAAATTCCACTTATTTTGGGGCAAAATTCCAGAAATTTCACTTATTTTGGGGCAAAATTGCATAAATTTCAATTATTTTGGGGCAAAATTGCAGAAATTTCACTTATTTCAGGGAAAAAAGGCAGAAATTTTCCTTATTTTGGGGCAAAAAGGCAGAAATTCCTAATATTTTGTGGCAAAAATGCAGAAATTCCCCTTATTTTGAGGGAAAAAAGGATGAAATTCCCATTATTTGGTGACAAAAAAGCAGAAATTTTCCTTATTTTGGGGCAAAACTCAGAAATTCCTCTTATTTTGGGGCAAAATTCCAGAAATTTCCCTTAATTTGGGGCAAAATTGCAGAAATTTTACTTATTTTCGGGCAAAATTGCCGAAATTTCACTTATTTCAAAAAAAAGCAGAAATTTTCTTATTTTGGGGCAAAAAGGCAGAAATTTCTTTTATTTTGGTACAAAATTGCAGAAATTTTTCTTATTTTGGGGCAAAAAGGCAGAAATTTCCCTTATTTTGGGGCAAAAATGCAGAAATTCCACTTATTTTAGGTAAAAAGGCTGAAATTCCCATTATTTGGGGACAAAAAAGCAGAAATTTTCCTTATTTTTGGGCAAAATTGCAATAATTTCACTTATTCATGGTAATAAGACAGAAATTTTCTTTATTTTGGGGCAAAAAAAAAAAAACAGAAATTCCCTTTGTTTTGGGGGAAAAAGACAGAAATTCTACTTATTTGGAGGCAAAAAAGCAGAAATTCCTCTTATTTTGGAGCAAAATTTCAGAAATTTCCCTAATTGTGGGTCAAAAAGGCAGAAATTCCCTATATGTTGGGGCAAAAAGACAGAAATTCTCCTTATTTTGGGGCAAAACTCAGAAATTCCACTTATTTTGGGGCAAAATTCCAGAAATTTCACTTATTTTGGGGCAAAATTGAGGAAATTTCACTTATTTTGTGGTAAAATTGCAGAAATTTCACTTATTTCAGAGAAAAAATCAGAAATTTTCCTTATTTTAGGGCAAAAAGGCAGAAATTCCCCGTATTTTGGAGCAAAATTGCAGAAATTCCCCTAATTGTGGGGCAAAAAGGCAGAAATTCCCTATATGTTGGGGCAAAAAGATAGAAATTCTCCTTATTTTGGGGCAAAACTCAGAAATTCCACTTATTTTGGGGCAAAATTCCAGAAATTTCCCTTATTTTGGGGCAAAATTGCAGAAATTTCACTTATTTTGGGGCAAAATAGCAGAAATTTCACTTATTTCAAAAAAAAGCAGAATCTTTCTTATTTTGGGTCAAAAAGGCAGAAATTTCATTTATTTTGGTATATAATTGCAGAAATTTTTCTTATTTTGGGGCAAAAAGGCAGAAATTTCCCATATTTTGGAGCAAAAAGGCAGAAATTCCCCTTATTTTGAGGTAAAAAGGCTGAAATTCCTTTTATTTGGGGGCAAAAAGGCAGAAATTTCCTTTATTTTCGGGCAAAATTGCAGAAATTTCACTTATTTCAGGGTAATAAGTCAGAAATTTTCCTTATTTTGGGGCAAAAAAGACAAAAATTCCCTTTGTTTTGGGGGAAAAATACAGAAATTCCAATTATTTAGAGGCAAAAAAGCAGAAATTCCCCTTATTATGGAGCAAAAATGAAGAAATTTCTATTTTTATGGCAAAAAGGTATGCATTCTTCTTATTTTCGGGCAAAAAGGCAGAAATTCACCGTATTTTGGAGCAAAATTGCAGAAATTCCCCTAATTGTGGGTCAAAAAGGCAGAAATTCCCTATATCTTGGGGCAAAAAGACAGAAATTCTCCTTATTTTGGGGCAAATCTCAGAAATTCCACTTATTTTGGGGCAAAATTCCAGAAATTTCACTTATTTTGGGGCAAAATTGCTTAAATTTCAATTATTTTGGGGCAAAATTGCAGAAATTTCACTGATTTCAGGAAAAAAGGCAGAAATTTTCCTTATTTTGGGGCAAAAAGGCAGAAATTCCTAATATTTTGTGGCAAAAATGCAGAAATTCCCCTTATTTTGAGGGAAAAAAGGCTGAAATTCCCATTATTTGGGGGCAAAAAGGCAGAAGTTTCTCTCATTTTCGGGCAAAATTGCAGAAATTTCACTTACTTCAGGGTAATAAGTCAGAAATTTTCTTTAGTTTGGGGCAAAAAAGACAGAACTTCCTTTTGTTTTGTGGGAAAAAGACAGAAATTCCACTTATTTAGAGGCAAAAAAGCAGAAATTCCCCTTATTTTGGAGCAAAAATGAAGAAATTTCCCTTTTTTATGGCAAAAACGTATGCATTCTTCTAATTGTCGTGCAAAAAGACAGAAATTCCCCGTATTTTGGAGCAAAATTGCAGAAATTCCCCTCATTGTGGGGCAAAAAGGCAGAAATTCCCTATATGTTTGGGCAAAAAGACAGAAATTCTCCTTATTTTGGGGCAAAACTCAGAAATTCCACTTATTTTGGGGCAAAATTCCAGAAATTTTTCTTATTTTGGGGCAAAATTGCAGAAATTTTACTTATTTTCGGGCAAAATTGCAAAAATTTCACTTATTTCAAAAAAAGCAGAAATTTTCTTATTTTGGGGCAAAAAGGCAGAAATTTCTTTTATTTTGGTACAAAATTGCAGAAATTTTTCTTATTTTGGGGCAAAAAGGCAGAAATTTCCCTTATTTTGGGGCAAAAATGCAGAAATTCCACTTATTTTGAGGTAAAAAGGCTGAAATTCCCATTATTTGGGGACAAAAAAGCAGAAATTTCCCTTATTTTGGGGAAAAAATTGTAGAAATTTCACTTATTTCATGGTAATAAGACAGAAATTTTCTTTATTTTGGGGTAAAAAAAAACAGAAATTCCCTTTGTTTTGGGGGAAAAAGACAGAAATTTCACTTATTTAGAGGCAAAAAAGCAGAAATTCCTTTTATTTTGGAGCAAAATTTCAGAAATTCCCCTAATTGTGGGTCAAAAAGGCAGAAATTCCCTATATGTTGGGGCAAAAAGACAGAAATTCTCCTTATTTTGGGGCAAAACTCAGAAATTCCACTTATTTTCGGGCAAAATTCCAGAAATTTCACTTATTTTGGGGCAAAATTGCAGAAATTTCACTTATTTTGTGGCAAAATTGCAGAAATTTCACTTATTTCAGAGAAAAAAGGCAGAAATTTTCCTTATTTTGGGGCAAAAAGTTAGAAATTCCTAATATTTTGTGGCAAAAAAGCAGAAATTCCTTTTATTTTGAGGTAAAAAGGCTGAAATTCCCCTAATTTGGGGGCAAAAAGGCAGAAATTTCCCTTATTTTGGAACAAAATTGCATAAATTTCAGTTACTTCAGGGTAATAAGTCAGAATTTTTCTTTTTTTGGGACAAAAAAGACAGAAATTTACTTTGTTTTGGGGAAAAAGGCAAAAATTCCACTTATTTAGAGGCAAAAAATCAGAAATTCCCCTTATTTTGGAGCAAAAATGAAGAAATTTCCCTTTTTTATGGCAAAAAGATATGCATTCTTCTTATTTTTGGGCAAAAAGGCAGAAATTCACCGTATTTTGGAGCCAAATTGCAGAAATTCCTCTAATTGTGGGTCAAAAAGGCAGAAATTCCCTATATCTTGTGGCAAAAAGACAGAAATTCTCCTTATTTTGGGCAAATCTCAGAAATTCCACTTATTTTGGGGCAAAATTCCAGAAATTTCACTTATTTTGGGGCAAAATTGCATAAATTTCAATTATTTTGGGGCAAAATTGCAGAAATTTCACTTATTTCAGGGAAAAAAGGCAGAAATTTTCCTTATTTTGGGGCAAAAAGGCAGAAATTCCTAATATTTTGTGGCAAAAATGCAGAAATTCCCCTTATTTTGAGGGAAAAAAGGATGAAATTCCCATTATTTGGGGACAAAAAAGCAGAAATTTTCCTTATTTTGGGGCAAAACTCAGAAATTCCTCTTATTTTGGGGCAAAATTCCAGAAATTTCCCTTATTTTGGGGCAAAATTGCAGAAATTTTACTTATTTTCGGGCAAAATTGCCGAAATTTCACTTATTTCAAAAAAAAGCAGAAATTTTCTTATTTTGGGGCAAAAAGGCAGCAATTTTTTTTATTTTGGTACAAAATTGCAGAAATTTTTCTTATTTTGGGGCAAAAAGGCAGAAATTTCCCTTATTTTGGGGCAAAAATGCAGAAATTCCACTTATTTTGAGGTAAAAAGGCTGAAATTCCCATTATTTGGGGACAAAAAAGCAGAAATTTTCCTTATTTTTGGGCAAAATTGCAATAATTTCACTTATTCATGGTAATAAGACAGAAATTTTCTTTATTTTGGGGCAAAAAAAAAACAGAAATTCCCTTTGTTTTGGGGGAAAAAGACAGAAATTCTACTTATTTGGAGGCAAAAAAGCAGAAATTCCTCTTATTTTGGAGCAAAATTTCAGAAATTTCCCTAATTGTGGGTCAAAAAGGCAGAAATTCCCTATATGTTGGGGCAAAAAGACAGAAATTCTCCTTATTTTGGGGCAAAACTCAGAAATTCCACTTATTTTGGGGCAAAATTCCAGAAATTTCACTTATTTTGGGGCAAAATTGAGGAAATTTCACTTATTTTGTGGTAAAATTGCAGAAATTTCACTTATTTCAGAGAAAAAATCAGAAATTTTCCTTATTTTAGGGCAAAAAGGCAGAAATTCCCCGTATTTTGGAGCAAAATTGCAGAAATTCCCCTAATTGTGGGGCAAAAAGGCAGAAATTCCCTATATGTTGGGGCAAAAAGACAGAAATTCTCCTTATTTTGGGGCAAAACTCAGAAATTCCACTTATTTTGGGGCAAAATTCCAGAAATTTCCCTTATTTTGGGGCAAAATTGCAGAAATTTCACTTATTTTGGGGCAAAATAGCAGAAATTTTACTTATTTCAAAAAAAAGCAGAATCTTTCTTATTTTGGGTCAAAAAGGCAGAAATTTCATTTATTTTGGTATATAATTGCAGAAATTTTTCTTATTTTGGGGCAAAAAGGCAGAAATTTCCCATATTTTGGAGCAAAAAGGCAGAAATTCCCCTTATTTTGAGGTAAAAAGGCTGAAATTCCTTTTATTTGGGGGCAAAAAGGCAGAAATTTCCTTTATTTTCGGGCAAAATTGCAGAAATTTCACTTATTTCAGGGTAATAAGTCAGAAATTTTCCTTATTTTGGGGCAAAAAAGACAAAAATTCCCTTTGTTTTGGGGGAAAAATACAGAAATTCCAATTATTTAAAGGCAAAAAAGCAGAAATTCTCCTTATTATGGAGCAAAAATGAAGAAATTTCCATTTTTATGGCAAAAAGGTATGCATTCTTCTTATTTTCGGGCAAAAAGGCAGAAATTCACCGTATTTTGGAGCAAAATTGCAGAAATTCCCCTGATTGTGGGTCAAAAAGGCAGAAATTCCCTATATCTTGGGGCAAAAAGACAGAAATTCTCCTTATTTTGGGGCAAATCTCAGAAATTCCACTTATTTTGGGGCAAAATTCCAGAAATTTCACTTATTTTGGGGCAAAATTGCATAAATTTCAATTATTTTGGGGCAAAATTGCAGAAATTTCACTTATTTCAGGAAAATAGGCAGAAATTTTCCTTATTTTGAGGCAAAAAGGCAGAAATTCCTAATATTTTGTGGCAAAAATGCAGAAATTCCCCTTATTTTGAGGGAAAAAAGGCTGAAATTCCCATTATTTGGGGGCAAAAAGGCAGAAGTTTCTCTCATTTTCGGGCAAAATTGCAGAAATTTCACTTACTTCAGGGTAATAAGTCAGAAATTTTCCTTATTTTGGGGCAAAAAAGACAGAACTTCCTTTTGTTTTGTGGGAAAAAGACAGAAATTCCACTTATTTAGAGGCAAAAAAGCAGAAATTCCCTTTATTTTGGAGCAAAAATGAAGAAATTTCCCTTTTTTATGGCAAAAAGGTATGCATTCTTCTAATTGTCGGGCAAAAAGACAGAAATTCCCCGTATTTTGGAGCAAAATTGCAGAAATTCCCCTCATTGTGGGGCAAAAAGGCAGAAATTCCCTATATGTTTGGGCAAAAAGACAGAAATTCTCCTTATTTTGGGGCAAAACTCAGAAATTCCACTTATTTTGGGGCAAAATTCCAGAAATTTTTCTTATTTTGGGGCAAAATTGCAGAAATTTTACTTATTTTCGGGCAAAATTGCAAAAATTTCACTTATTTCAAAAAAAAGCAGAAATTTTCTTATTTTGGGGCAAAAAGGCAGAAATTTCTTTTATTTTGGTACAAAATTGCAGAAATTTTTCTTATTTTGGGGCAAAAAGGCAGAAATTTCCCTTATTTTGGGGCAAAAATGCAGAAATTCCACTTATTTTGAGGTAAAAAGGCTGAAATTCCCATTATTTGGAAACAAAAAAGCAGAAATTTCCCTTATTTTGGGGCAAAATTGTAGAAATTTCACTTATTTCATGGTAATAAGACAGAAATTTTCTTTATTTTGGGATAAAAAAAACAGAAATTCCCTTTGTTTTGGGGGAAAAAGACAGAAATTTCACTTATTTAGAGGCAAAAAAGCAGAAATTCCTTTTATTTTGGAGCAAAATTTCAGAAATTCCCCTAATTGTGGGTCAAAAAGGCAGAAATTCCCTATATGTTGGGGCAAAAAGACAGAAATTCTTTTTATTTTGGGGCAAAATTCAGAAATTCCACTTATTTTCGGGCAAAAATCCAGAAATTTCACTTATTTTGGGGCAAAATTGCAGAAATTTCACTTATTTTGTGGCCAAATTGCAGAAATTTCACTGATTTCAGGAAAAAAGGCAGAAATTTTCCTTATTTTGGGGCAAAAAGGCAGAAATTCCTAATATTTTGTGGCAAAAATGCAGAAATTCCCCTTATTTTGAGGGAAAAAAGGCTGAAATTCCCATTATTTGGGGGCAAAAAGGCAGAAGTTTCTCTCATTTTCGGGCAAAATTGCAGAAATTTCACTTACTTCAGGGTAATAAGTCAGAAATTTTCTTTAGTTTGGGGCAAAAGAGACAGAACTTCCTTTTGTTTTGTGGGAAAAAGACAGAAATTCCACTTATTTAGAGGCGAAAAAGCAGAAATTCCCTTTATTTTGGAGCAAAAATGAAGAAATTTCCCTTTTTTATGGCAAAAACGTATGCATTCTTCTAATTGTCGTGCAAAAAGACAGAAATTCCCCGTATTTTGGAGCAAAATTGCAGAAATTCCCCTCATTGTGGGGCAAAAAGGCAGAAATTCCCTATATGTTTGGGCAAAAAGACAGAAATTCTCCTTATTTTGGGGCAAAACTCAGAAATTCCACTTATTTTGGGGCAAAATTCCAGAAATTTTTCTTATTTTGGGGCAAAATTGCAGAAATTTTACTTATTATCGGGCAAGAATGCAAAAATTTCACTTATTTCAAAAAAAAGCAGAAATTTTCTTATTTTGGGGCAAAAAGGCAGAAATTTCTTTTATTTTGGTACAAAATTGCAGAAATTTTTCTTATTTTGGGGCAAAAAGGCAGAAATTTCCCTTATTTTGGGGCAAAAATGCAGAAATTCCACTTATTTTGAGGTAAAAAGGCTGAAATTCCCATTATTTGGGGACAAAAAAGCAGAAATTTCCCTTATTTTGGGGCAAAATTGTAGAAATTTCACTTATTTCATGGTAATAAGACAGAAATTTTCTTTATTTTGGGATAAAAAAAACAGAAATTCCCTTTGTTTTGGGGGAAAAAGACAGAAATTTCACTTATTTAGAGGCAAAAAAGCAGAAATTCCTTTTATTTTGGAGCAAAATTTCAGAAATTCCCCTAATTGTGGGTCAAAAAGGCAGAAATTCCCTATATGTTGGGGCAAAAAGACAGAAATTCTCCTTATTTTGGGGCAAAACTCAGAAATTCCACTTATTTTCGGGCAAAATTCAAGAAATTTCACTTATTTTGGGGCAAAATTGCAGAAATTTCACTTATTTTGTGGCAAAATTGCAGAAATTTCACTTATTTCAGAGAAAAAAGGCAGAAATTTTCCTTATTTTGGGGCAAAAAGTTAGAAATTCCTAATATTTTGTGGCAAAAAAGCAGAAATTCCTTTTATTTTGAGGTAAAAAGGCTGAAATTCCCCTTATTTGGGGGCAAAAAGGCAGAAATTTCCCTTATTTTGGAACAAAATTGCATAAATTTCAGTTACTTCAGGGTAATAAGTCAGAATTTTTCTTTCTTTGGGACAAAAAAGACAGAAATTTACTTTGTTTTGGGGAAAAAGGCAAAAATTCCACTTATTTAGAGGCAAAAAATCAGAAATTCCCCTTATTTTGGAGCAAAAATGAAGAAATTTCCCTTTTTTATGGCAAAAAGATATGCATTCTTCTTATTTTCGGGCAAAAAGGCAGAAATTCACCGTATTTTGGAGCAAAATTGCAGAAATTCCTCTAATTGTGGGTCAAAAAGGCAGAAATTCCCTATATCTTGTGGCAAAAAGACAGAAATTCTCCTTATTTTGGGCAAATCTCAGAAATTCCACTTATTTTGGGGCAAAATTCCAGAAATTTCACTTATTTTGGGGCAAAATTGCATAAATTTCAATTATTTTGGGGCAAAATTGCAGAAATTTCACTTATTTCAGGGAAAAAAGGCAGAAATTTTCCTTATTTTGGGGCAAAAAGGCAGAAATTCCTAATATTTTGTGGCAAAAATGCAGAAATTCCTTTTATTTTGAGGGAAAAAAGGCTGAAATTCCCATTATTTGGGGACAAAAAAGCAGAAATTTTCCTTATTTTGTGGCAAAACTCAGAAATTCCACTTATTTTGGGGCAAAATTCCAGAAATTTCCCTTAATTTGGGGCAAAATTGCAGAAATTTTACTTATTTTCGGGCAAAATTGCCGAAATTTCACTTATTTCAAAAAAAAGCAGAAATTTTCTTATTTTGGGGCAAAAAGGCAGCAATTTCTTTTATTTTGGTACAAAATTGCAGAAATTTTTCTTATTTTGGGGCAAAAAGGCAGAAATTTCCCTTATTTTGGGGCAAAAATGCAGAAATTCCACTTATTTTGAGGTAAAAAGGCTGAAATTCCCATTATTTGGGAACAAAAAAGCAGAAATTTTCCTTATTTTTGGGCAAAATTGCAATAATTTCACTTATTTCATGGTAATAAGACAGAAATTTTCTTTATTTTGGGGCAAAAAAAAAAACCAGAAATTCCCTTTGTTTTGGGGGAAAAAGACAGAAATTCTACTTATTTGGAGGCAAAAAAGCAGAAATTCCTCTTATTTTGGAGCAAAATTTCAGAAATTTCCCTAATTGTGGGTCAAAAAGGCAGAAATTCCCTATATGTTGGGGCAAAAAGACAGAAATTCTCCTTATTTTGGGGCAAAACTCAGAAATTCCACTTATTTTGGGGCAAAATTCCAGAAATTTCACTTATTTTGGGGCAAAATTGAGGAAATTTCACTTATTTTGTGGTAAAATTGCAGAAATTTCACTTATTTCAGAGAAAAAAGTCAGAAATTTTCCTTATTTTGGGGCAAAAAGGCAGAAATTCCCCGTATTTTGGAGCAAAATTGCAGAAATTCCCCTAATTGTGGGGCAAAAAGGCAGAAATTCCCTATATGTTGGGGCAAAAAGACAGAAATTCTCCTTATTTTGGGGCAAAACTCAGAAATTCCACTTATTTTGGGGCAAAATTCCAGAAATTTCCCTTATTTTGGGGCAAAATTGCAGAAATTTCACTTATTTTGGGGCAAAATAGCAGAAATTTCACTTATTTCAAAAAAAAGCAGAATCTTTCTTATTTTGGGTCAAAAAGGCAGAAATTTCATTTATTTTGGTATATAATTGCAGAAATTTTTCTTATTTTGGGGCAAAAAGGCAGAAATTTCCCATATTTTGGAGCAAAAAGGCAGAAATTCCCCTTATTTTGAGGTAAAAAGGCTGAAATTCCTTTTATTTGGGGGCAAAAAGGCAGAAATTTCCTTTATTTTCGGGCAAAATTGCAGAAATTTCACTTATTTCAGGGTAATAAGTCAGAAATTTTCCTTATTTTGAGGCAAAAAAGACAAAAATTCCCTTTGTTTTGGGGGAAAAATACAGAAATTCCAATTATTTAGAGGCAAAAAAGCAGAAATTCCCCTTATTATGGAGCAAAAATGAAGAAATTTCCATTTTTATGGCAAAAAGGTATGCATTCTTCTTATTTTCGGGCAAAAAGGCAGAAATTCACCGTATTTTGGAGCAAAATTGCAGAAATTCCCCTAATTGTGGGTCAAAAAGGCAGAAATTCCCTAAATGTTGGGGCAAAAAGACAGAAATTCTCCTTATTTTGGGGCAAATCTCAGAAATTCCACTTATTTTGGGGCAAAATTCCAGAAATTTCACTTATTTTGGGGCAAATTTGCATAAATTTCAATTATTTTGGGGCAAAATTGCAGAAATTTCACTTATTTCAGGAAAATAGGCAGAAATTTTCCTTATTTTGAGGCAAAAAGGCAGAAATTCCTAATATTTTGTGGCAAAAATGCAGAAATTCCCCTTATTTTGAGGGAAAAAAGGATGAAATTCCCATTATTTGGGGGCAAAAATGCAGAAGTTTCTCTCATTTTCGGGCAAAATTGCAGAAATTTCACTTACTTCAGGGTAATAAGTCAGAAATTTTCCTTATTTTGGGGCAAAAAAGACAGAACTTCCTTTTGTTTTGTGGGAAAAAGACAGAAATTCCACTTATTTAGAGGCAAAAAAGCAGAAATTCCCTTTATTTTGGAGCAAAAATGAAGAAATTTCCCTTTTTTATGGCAAAAAGGTATGCATTCTTCTAATTGTCGGGCAAAAAGACAGAAATTCCCCGTATTTTGGAGCAAAATTGCAGAAATTCCCCTCATTGTGGGGCAAAAAGGCAGAAATTCCCTATATGTTTGGGCAAAAAGACAGAAATTCTCCTTATTTTGGGGCAAAACTCAGAAATTCCACTTATTTTGGGGCAAAATTCCAGAAATTTTTCTTATTTTGGGGCAAAATTGCAGAAATTTTACTTATTTTCGGGCAAAATTGCAAAAATTTCACTTATTTCAAAAAAAGCAGAAATTTTTTTATTTTGGGGCAAAAAGGCAGAAATTTCTTTTATTTTGGTACAAAATTGCAGAAATTTTTCTTATTTTGGGGCAAAAAGGCAGAAATTTCCCTTATTTTGGGGCAAAAATGCAGAAATTCCACTTATTTTGAGGTAAAAAGGCTGAAATTCCCATTATTTGGAAACAAAAAAGCAGAAATTTCCCTTATTTTGGGGCAAAATTGTAGAAATTTCATTTATTTCTTGGTAATAAGACAGAAATTTTCTTTATTTTGGTATAAAAAAAACAGAAATTCCCTTTGTTTTGGGGGAAAAAGACAGAAATTTCACTTATTTAGAGGCAAAAAAGCAGAAATTCCTTTTATTTTGGAGCAAAATTTCAGAAATTCCCCTAATTGTGGGTCAAAAAGGCAGAAATTCCCTATATGTTGGGGCAAAAAGACAGAAATTCTTTTTATTTTGGGGCAAAATTCCGAAATTCCACTTATTTTCGGGCAAAATTCCAGAAATTTCACTTATTTTGGGGCAAAATTGCAGAAATTTCACTTATTTTGTGGCAAAATTGCAGAAATTTCACTTATTTCAGAGAAAAAAGGCAGAAATTTTCCTTATTTTGGGGCAAAAAGTTAGAAATTCCTAATATTTTGTGGCAAAAATGCAGAAATTCCTTTTATTTTGAGGTAAAAAGGCTGAAATTCCCCTTATTTGGGGGCAAAAAGGCAGAAATTTTTCTTATTTTGGAACAAAATTGCATAAATTTCACTTACTTCAGGGTAATAAGTAGAATTTTTCTTTTTTTGGGGCAAAAAAGACAGAAATTTCCTTTGTTTTGGGGAAAAAGGCAAAAATTCCACTTATTTAGAGGCAAAAACAGAAATTCTCCTTATTTTGGAGCAAAAATGAAGAAATTTCCAATTTTTATGACAAAAAGGTATGCATTCTTCTTATTTTCGGGCAAAAAGGCAGAAATTCCCTGTATTTTGGAGCAAAATTGCAGAAATTCCCCTAATTGTGGGGCAAAAAGTCAGAAATTCCCTATATGTTGGGGAAAAAGACAGAAATTCTCCTTATTTTGGGGCAAAACTCAGAAATTCCCTCATTTTGGGGCAAAATTGCAGAAATTTCACTTATTTCATGGTAATAAGACAGAAATTTTCTTTATTTTGGGGCAAAAAAACCAGAAATTCCCTTTGTTTTGGGGGAAAAATACAGAAATTCCACTTATTTAGAGGTAAAAAAGCAGAAATTTCCCTTATTTTGGAGCAAAATTTCAGAAATTCCCCTAATTGTGGGTCAATAAGGCAGAAATTCCCTATATGTTGGGGCAAAAAGACAGAAATTCTCCTTATTTTGGGGCAAAACTCAGAAATTCCACTTATTTTGGGGCAAAATTCCAGAAATTTCACTTATTTTGGGGCAAAATTGCAGAAATTTCACTTATTTTGTGGCAAAATTGCAGAAATTTCACTTATTTCAGAGAAAAAAGGCAGAAATTTTTATTATTTTGGGGCAAAAATTAGAAATTCCTAATATTTTGTGGCAAAAATGCAGAAATTCCTTTTATTTTGAGGTAAAAAGGCTGAAATTCCCCTTATTTGGGGGCAAAAAGGCAGAAATTTCCCTTATTTTGGAACAAAATTGCAAAAATTTCACTTACTTCAGGGTAATAAGTCAGAATTTTTCCTTTTTTGGGGCAAAAAAGACAGAAATTCCCTTTGTTTTGGGGGAAAAATACAGAAATTCCACTTATTTAGAGGCAAAAAAGCAGAAATTCCCCTTATTATGGAGCAAAAATGAAGAAATTTCCATTTTTATGGCAAAAAGGTATGCATTCTTCTTATTTTCGGGCAAAAAGGCAGAAATTCACCGTATTTTGGAGCAAAATTGCAGAAATTCCCCTAATTGTGGGTCAAAAAGGCAGAAATTCCCTATATCTTGGGGCAAAAAGACAGAAATTCTCCTTATTTTGGGGCAAATCTCAGAAATTCCACTTATTTTGGGGCAAAATTCCAGAAATTTCACTTATTTTGGGGCAAAATTGCATAAATTTCAATTATTTTGGGGCAAAATTGCAGAAATTTCACTTATTTCAGGAAAATAGGCAGAAATTTTCCTTATTTTGAGGCAAAAAGGCAGAAATTCCTAATATTTTGTGGCAAAAATGCAGAAATTCCCCTTATTTTGAGGGAAAAAAGGCTGAAATTCCCATTATTTGGGGGCAAAAAGGCAGAAGTTTCTCTCATTTTCGGGCAAAATTGCAGAAATTTCACTTACTTCAGGGTAATAAGTCAGAAATTTTCCTTATTTTGGGGCAAAAAAGACAGAACTTCCTTTTGTTTTGTGGGAAAAAGACAGAAATTCCACTTATTTAGAGGCAAAAAAGCAGAAATTCCCTTTATTTTGGAGCAAAAATGAAGAAATTTCCCTTTTTTATGGCAAAAAGGTATGCATTCTTCTAATTGTCGGGCAAAAAGACAGAAATTCCCCGTATTTTGGAGCAAAATTGCAGAAATTCCCCTCATTGTGGGGCAAAAAGGCAGAAATTCCCTATATGTTTGGGCAAAAAGACAGAAATTCTCCTTATTTTGGGGCAAAACTCAGAAATTCCACTTATTTTGGGGCAAAATTCCAGAAATTTTTCTTATTTTGGGGCAAAATTGCAGAAATTTTACTTATTTTCGGGCAAAATTGCAAAAATTTCACTTATTTCAAAAAAAGCAGAAATTTTTTTATTTTGGGGCAAAAAGGCAGAAATTTCTTTTATTTTGGTACAAAATTGCAGAAATTTTTCTTATTTTGGGGCAAAAAGGCAGAAATTTCCCTTATTTTGGGGCAAAAATGCAGAAATTCCACTTATTTTGAGGTAAAAAGGCTGAAATTCCCATTATTTGGAAACAAAAAAGCAGAAATTTCCCTTATTTTGGGGCAAAATTGTAGAAATTTCATTTATTTCATGGTAATAAGACAGAAATTTTCTTTATTTTGGGATAAAAAAAACAGAAATTCCCTTTGTTTTGGGGGAAAAAGACAGAAATTTCACTTATTTAGAGGCAAAAAAGCAGAAATTCCTTTTATTTTGGAGCAAAATTTCAGAAATTCCCCTAATTGTGGGTCAAAAAGGCAGAAATTCCCTATATGTTGGGGCAAAAAGACAGAAATTCTTTTTATTTTGGGGCAAAATTCCGAAATTCCACTTATTTTCGGGCAAAATTCCAGAAATTTCACTTATTTTGGGGCAAAATTGCAGAAATTTCACTTATTTTGTGGCAAAATTGCAGAAATTTCACTTATTTCAGAGAAAAAAGGCAGAAATTTTCCTTATTTTGGGGCAAAAAGTTAGAAATTCCTAATATTTTGTGGCAAAAATGCAGAAATTCCTTTTATTTTGAGGTAAAAAGGCTGAAATTCCCCTTATTTGGGGGCAAAAAGGCAGAAATTTTTCTTATTTTGGAACAAAATTGCATAAATTTCACTTACTTCAGGGTAATAAGTAGAATTTTTCTTTTTTTGGGGCAAAAAAGACAGAAATTCCCTTTGTTTTGGGGAAAAAGGCAAAAATTCCACTTATTTAGAGGCAAAAACAGAAATTCTCCTTATTTTGGAGCAAAAATGAAGAAATTTCCCATTTTTATGACAAAAAGGTATGCATTCTTCTTATTTTCGGGCAAAAAGGCAGAAATTCCCTGTATTTTGGAGCAAAATTGCAGAAATTCCCCTAATTGTGGGGCAAAAAGTCAGAAATTCCCTATATGTTGGGGAAAAAGACAGAAATTCTCCTTATTTTGGGGCAAAACTCAGAAATTCCCTCATTTTGGGGCAAAATTGCAGAAATTTCACTTATTTCATGGTAATAAGACAGAAATTTTCTTTATTTTGGGGCAAAAAAACCAGAAATTCCCTTTGTTTTGGGGGAAAAATACAGAAATTCCACTTATTTAGAGGTAAAAAAGCAGAAATTTCCCTTATTTTGGAGCAAAATTTCAGAAATTCCCCTAATTGTGGGTCAATAAGGCAGAAATTCCCTATATGTTGGGGCAAAAAGACAGAAATTCTCCTTATTTTGGGGCAAAACTCAGAAATTCCACTTATTTTGGGGCAAAATTCCAGAAATTTCACTTATTTTGGGGCAAAATTGCAGAAATTTCACTTATTTTGTGGCAAAATTGCAGAAATTTCACTTATTTCAGAGAAAAAAGGCAGAAATTTTTATTATTTTGGGGCAAAAATTAGAAATTCCTAATATTTTGTGGCAAAAATGCAGAAATTCCTTTTATTTTGAGGTAAAAAGGCTGAAATTCCCCTTATTTGGGGGCAAAAAGGCAGAAATTTCCCTTATTTTGGAACAAAATTGCAAAAATTTCACTTACTTCAGGGTAATAAGTCAGAATTTTTCCTTTTTTGGGACAAAAAAGACAGAAATTTACTTTGTTTTGGGGAAAAAGGCAAAAATTCCACTTATTTAGAGGCAAAAAATCAGAAATTCCCCTTATTTTGGAGCAAAAATGAAGAAATTTCCCTTTTTTATGGCAAAAAGATATGCATTCTTCTTATTTTCGGGCAAAAAGGCAGAAATTCACCGTATTTTGGAGCAAAATTGCAGAAATTCCCCTAATTGTGGGTCAAAAAGGCAGAAATTCCCTATATCTTGGGGCAAAAAGACAGAAATTCTCCTTATTTTGGGGCAAATCTCAGAAATTCCACTTATTTTGGGGCAAAATTCCAGAAATTTCACTTATTTTGGGGCAAAATTGCATAAATTTCAATTACTTTGGGGAAAAATTGCAGAAATTTCACTTATTTCAGGGAGAAAAGGCAGAAATTTTCCTTATTTTGGGGCAAAAAGGCAGAAATTCCTAATATTTTGTGTCAAAAATGCAGAAATTCCCCTTATTTTGAGGGAAAAAAGGCTGAAATTCCCATTATTTGGGGACAAAAAAGCAGAAATTTTCCTTATTTTGGGGCAAAACTCAGAAATTCCACTTATTTTGGGGCAAAATTCCAGAAATTTCCCTTATTTTGGGGCAAAATTGCAGAAATTTTACTTATTTTCGGGCAAAATTGCCGAAATTTCACTTATTTCAAAAAAAAGCAGAAATTTTCTTATTTTGGGGCAAAAAGGCAGCAATTTCTTTTATTTTGGTACAAAATTGCAGAAATTTTTCTTATTTTGGGGCAAAAAGGCAGAAATTTCCCTTATTTTGGGGCAAAAATGCAGAAATTCCACTTATTTTGAGGCAAAAAGGCTGAAATTCTCATTATTTGGGGACAAAAAAGCAGAAATTTTCCTTATTTTTGGGCAAAATTGCAATAATTTCACTTATTTCATGGTAATAAGACAGAAATTTTCTTTATTTTGGGGCAAAAAAAAAACAGAAATTCCCTTTGTTTTGGGGGAAAAAGACAGAAATTCTACTTATTTGGAGGCAAAAAAGCAGAAATTCCTCTTATTTTGGAGCAAAATTTCAGAAATTTCCCTAATTGTGGGTCAAAAAGGCAGAAATTCCCTATATGTTGGGGCAAAAAGACAGAAATTCTCCTTATTTTGGGGAAAAACTCAGAAATTCCACTTATTTTGGGGCAAAATTCCAGAAATTTCACTTATTTTGGGGCAAAATTGAGGAAATTTCACTTATTTTGTGGTAAAATTGCAGAAATTTCACTTATTTCAGAGAAAAAAGTCAGAAATTTTCCTTATTTTGGGGCAAAAAGGCAGAAATTCCCCGTATTTTGGAGCAAAATTGCAGAAATTCCCATAATTGTGGGGCAAAAAGGCAGAAATTCCCTATATGTTGGGGCAAAAAGACAGAAATTCTCCTTATTTTGGGGCAAAACTCAGAAATTCCACTTATTTTGGGGCAAAATTCCAGAAATTTCCCTTATTTTGGGGCAAAATTGCAGAAATTTCACTTATTTTGGGGCAAAATAGCAGAAATTTCACTTATTTCAAAAAAAGCAGAATCTTTCTTATTTTGAGTCAAAAAGGCAGAAATTTCATTTATTTTGGTATATAATTGCAGAAATTTTTCTTATTTTGGGGCAAAAAGGCAGAAATTTCCCATATTTTGGAGCAAAAAGGCAGAAATTCCCCTTATTTTGAGGTAAAAAGGCTGAAATTCCTTTTATTTGGGGGCAAAAAGGCAGAAATTTCCTTTATTTTCGGGCAAAATTGCAGAAATTTCACTTATTTCAGGGTAATAAGTCAGAAATTTTCCTTATTTTGGGGCAAAAAAGACAAAAATTCCCTTTGTTTTGGGGGAAAAATACAGAAATTCCAATTATTTAAAGGCAAAAAAGCAGAAATTCTCCTTAGTATGGAGCAAAAATGAAGAAATTTCCATTTTTATGGCAAAAAGTTATGCATTCTTCTTATTTTCGGGCAAAAAGGCAGAAATTCACCGTATTTTGGAGCAAAATTGCAGAAATTCCCCTAATTGTGGGTCAAAAAGGCAGAAATTCCCTATATCTTGGGGCAAAAAGACAGAAATTCTCCTTATTTTGGGGCAAATCTCAGAAATTCCACTTATTTTGGGGCAAAATTCCAGAAATTTCACTTATTTTGGGGCAAAATTGCATAAATTTCAATTATTTTGGGGCAAAATTGCAGAAATTTCACTGATTTCAGGAAAAAAGGCAGAAATTTTCCTTATTTTGGGGCAAAAAGGCAGAAATTCCTAATATTTTGTGGCAAAAATGCAGAAATTCCCCTTATTTTGAGGGAAAAAAGGCTGAAATTCCCATTATTTGGGGGCAAAAAGGCAGAAGTTTCTCTCATTTTCGGGCAAAATTGCAGAAATTTCACTTACTTCAGGGTAATAAGTCAGAAATTTTCTTTAGTTTGGGGCAAAAAAGACAGAACTTCCTTTTGTTTTGTGGGAAAAAGACAGAAATTCCACTTATTTAGAGGCAAAAAAGCAGAAATTCCCCTTATTTTGGAGCAAAAATGAAGAAATTTCCCTTTTTTATGGCAAAAACGTATGCATTCTTCTAATTGTCGTGCAAAAAGACAGAAATTCCCCGTATTTTGGAGCAAAATTGCAGAAATTCCCCTCATTGTGGGGCAAAAAGGCAGAAATTCCCTATATGTTTGGGCAAAAAGACAGAAATTCTCCTTATTTTGGGGCAAAACTCAGAAATTCCACTTATTTTGGGGCAAAATTCCAGAAATTTTTCTTATTTTGGGGCAAAATTGCAGAAATTTTACTTATTTTCGGGCAAAATTGCAAAAATTTCACTTATTTCAAAAAAAGCAGAAATTTTCTTATTTTGGGGCAAAAAGGCAGAAATTTCTTTTATTTTGGTACAAAATTGCAGAAATTTTTCTTATTTTGGGGCAAAAAGGCAGAAATTTCCCTTATTTTGGGGCAAAAATGCAGAAATTCCACTTATTTTGAGGTAAAAAGGCTGAAATTCCCATTATTTGGGGACAAAAAAGCAGAAATTTCCCTTATTTTGGGGAAAAAATTGTAGAAATTTCACTTATTTCATGGTAATAAGACAGAAATTTTCTTTATTTTGGGGTAAAAAAAACAGAAATTCCCTTTGTTTTGGGGGAAAAAGACAGAAATTTCACTTATTTAGAGGCAAAAAAGCAGAAATTCCTTTTATTTTGGAGCAAAATTTCAGAAATTCCCCTAATTGTGGGTCAAAAAGGCAGAAATTCCCTATATGTTGGGGCAAAAAGACAGAAATTCTCCTTATTTTGGGGCAAAACTCAGAAATTCCACTTATTTTCGGGCAAAATTCCAGAAATTTCACTTATTTTGGGGCAAAATTGCAGAAATTTCACTTATTTTGTGGCAAAATTGCAGAAATTTCACTTATTTCAGAGAAAAAAGGCAGAAATTTTCTTTATTTTGGGGCAAAAAGTTAGAAATTCCTAATATTTTGTGGCAAAAAAGCAGAAATTCCTTTTATTTTGAGGTAAAAAGGCTGAAATTCCCCTAATTTGGGGGCAAAAAGGCAGAAATTTCCCTTATTTTGGAACAAAATTGCATAAATTTCAGTTACTTCAGGGTAATAAGTCAGAATTTTTCTTTTTTTGGGACAAAAAAGACAGAAATTTACTTTGTTTTGGGGAAAAAGGCAAAAATTCCACTTATTTAGAGGCAAAAAATCAGAAATTCCCCTTATTTTGGAGCAAAAATGAAGAAATTTCCCTTTTTTATGGCAAAAAGATATGCATTCTTCTTATTTTTGGGCAAAAAGGCAGAAATTCACCGTATTTTGGAGCAAAATTGCAGAAATTCCTCTAATTGTGGGTCAAAAAGGCAGAAATTCCCTATATCTTGTGGCAAAAAGACAGAAATTCTCCTTATTTTGGGCAAATCTCAGAAATTCCACTTATTTTGGGGCAAAATTCCAGAAATTTCACTTATTTTGGGGCAAAATTGCATAAATTTCAATTATTTTGGGGCAAAATTGCAGAAATTTCACTTATTTCAGGGAAAAAAGGCAGAAATTTTCCTTATTTTGGGGCAAAAAGGCAGAAATTCCTAATATTTTGTGGCAAAAATGCAGAAATTCCCCTTATTTTGAGGGAAAAAAGGATGAAATTCCCATTATTTGGTGACAAAAAAGCAGAAATTTTCCTTATTTTGGGGCAAAACTCAGAAATTCCTCTTATTTTGGGGCAAAATTCCAGAAATTTCCCTTAATTTGGGGCAAAATTGCAGAAATTTTACTTATTTTCGGGCAAAATTGCCGAAATTTCACTTATTTCAAAAAAAAGCAGAAATTTTCTTATTTTGGGGCAAAAAGGCAGAAATTTCTTTTATTTTGGTACAAAATTGCAGAAATTTTTCTTATTTTGGGGCAAAAAGGCAGAAATTTCCCTTATTTTGGGGCAAAAATGCAGAAATTCCACTTATTTTAGGTAAAAAGGCTGAAATTCCCATTATTTGGGGACAAAAAAGCAGAAATTTTCCTTATTTTTGGGCAAAATTGCAATAATTTCACTTATTCATGGTAATAAGACAGAAATTTTCTTTATTTTGGGGCAAAAAAAAAAAACAGAAATTCCCTTTGTTTTGGGGGAAAAAGACAGAAATTCTACTTATTTGGAGGCAAAAAAGCAGAAATTCCTCTTATTTTGGAGCAAAATTTCAGAAATTTCCCTAATTGTGGGTCAAAAAGGCAGAAATTCCCTATATGTTGGGGCAAAAAGACAGAAATTCTCCTTATTTTGGGGCAAAACTCAGAAATTCCACTTATTTTGGGGCAAAATTCCAGAAATTTCACTTATTTTGGGGCAAAATTGAGGAAATTTCACTTATTTTGTGGTAAAATTGCAGAAATTTCACTTATTTCAGAGAAAAAATCAGAAATTTTCCTTATTTTAGGGCAAAAAGGCAGAAATTCCCCGTATTTTGGAGCAAAATTGCAGAAATTCCCCTAATTGTGGGGCAAAAAGGCAGAAATTCCCTATATGTTGGGGCAAAAAGACAGAAATTCTCCTTATTTTGGGGCAAAACTCAGAAATTCCACTTATTTTGGGGCAAAATTCCAGAAATTTCCCTTATTTTGGGGCAAAATTGCAGAAATTTCACTTATTTTGGGGCAAAATAGCAGAAATTTCACTTATTTCAAAAAAAAGCAGAATCTTTCTTATTTTGGGTCAAAAAGGCAGAAATTTCATTTATTTTGGTATATAATTGCAGAAATTTTTCTTATTTTGGGGCAAAAAGGCAGAAATTTCCCATATTTTGGAGCAAAAAGGCAGAAATTCCCCTTATTTTGAGGTAAAAAGGCTGAAATTCCTTTTATTTGGGGGCAAAAAGGCAGAAATTTCCTTTATTTTCGGGCAAAATTGCAGAAATTTCACTTATTTCAGGGTAATAAGTCAGAAATTTTCCTTATTTTGGGGCAAAAAAGACAAAAATTCCCTTTGTTTTGGGGGAAAAATACAGAAATTCCAATTATTTAGAGGCAAAAAAGCAGAAATTCCCCTTATTATGGAGCAAAAATGAAGAAATTTCTATTTTTATGGCAAAAAGGTATGCATTCTTCTTATTTTCGGGCAAAAAGGCAGAAATTCACCGTATTTTGGAGCAAAATTGCAGAAATTCCCCTAATTGTGGGTCAAAAAGGCAGAAATTCCCTATATCTTGGGGCAAAAAGACAGAAATTCTCCTTATTTTGGGGCAAATCTCAGAAATTCCACTTATTTTGGGGCAAAATTCCAGAAATTTCACTTATTTTGGGGCAAAATTGCATAAATTTCAATTATTTTGGGGCAAAATTGCAGAAATTTCACTGATTTCAGGAAAAAAGGCAGAAATTTTCCTTATTTTGGGGCAAAAAGGCAGAAATTCCTAATATTTTGTGGCAAAAATGCAGAAATTCCCCTTATTTTGAGGGAAAAAAGGCTGAAATTCCCATTATTTGGGGGCAAAAAGGCAGAAGTTTCTCTCATTTTCGGGCAAAATTGCAGAAATTTCACTTACTTCAGGGTAATAAGTCAGAAATTTTCTTTAGTTTGGGGCAAAAAAGACAGAACTTCCTTTTGTTTTGTGGGAAAAAGACAGAAATTCCACTTATTTAGAGGCAAAAAAGCAGAAATTCCCCTTATTTTGGAGCAAAAATGAAGAAATTTCCCTTTTTTATGGCAAAAACGTATGCATTCTTCTAATTGTCGTGCAAAAAGACAGAAATTCCCCGTATTTTGGAGCAAAATTGCAGAAATTCCCCTCATTGTGGGGCAAAAAGGCAGAAATTCCCTATATGTTTGGGCAAAAAGACAGAAATTCTCCTTATTTTGGGGCAAAACTCAGAAATTCCACTTATTTTGGGGCAAAATTCCAGAAATTTTTCTTATTTTGGGGCAAAATTGCAGAAATTTTACTTATTTTCGGGCAAAATTGCAAAAATTTCACTTATTTCAAAAAAAGCAGAAATTTTCTTATTTTGGGGCAAAAAGGCAGAAATTTCTTTTATTTTGGTACAAAATTGCAGAAATTTTTCTTATTTTGGGGCAAAAAGGCAGAAATTTCCCTTATTTTGGGGCAAAAATGCAGAAATTCCACTTATTTTGAGGTAAAAAGGCTGAAATTCCCATTATTTGGGGACAAAAAAGCAGAAATTTCCCTTATTTTGGGGAAAAAATTGTAGAAATTTCACTTATTTCATGGTAATAAGACAGAAATTTTCTTTATTTTGGGGTAAAAAAAAACAGAAATTCCCTTTGTTTTGGGGGAAAAAGACAGAAATTTCACTTATTTAGAGGCAAAAAAGCAGAAATTCCTTTTATTTTGGAGCAAAATTTCAGAAATTCCCCTAATTGTGGGTCAAAAAGGCAGAAATTCCCTATATGTTGGGGCAAAAAGACAGAAATTCTCCTTATTTTGGGGCAAAACTCAGAAATTCCACTTATTTTCGGGCAAAATTCCAGAAATTTCACTTATTTTGGGGCAAAATTGCAGAAATTTCACTTATTTTGTGGCAAAATTGCAGAAATTTCACTTATTTCAGAGAAAAAAGGCAGAAATTTTCCTTATTTTGGGGCAAAAAGTTAGAAATTCCTAATATTTTGTGGCAAAAAAGCAGAAATTCCTTTTATTTTGAGGTAAAAAGGCTGAAATTCCCCTAATTTGGGGGCAAAAAGGCAGAAATTTCCCTTATTTTGGAACAAAATTGCATAAATTTCAGTTACTTCAGGGTAATAAGTCAGAATTTTTCTTTTTTTGGGACAAAAAAGACAGAAATTTACTTTGTTTTGGGGAAAAAGGCAAAAATTCCACTTATTTAGAGGCAAAAAATCAGAAATTCCCCTTATTTTGGAGCAAAAATGAAGAAATTTCCCTTTTTTATGGCAAAAAGATATGCATTCTTCTTATTTTTGGGCAAAAAGGCAGAAATTCACCGTATTTTGGAGCCAAATTGCAGAAATTCCTCTAATTGTGGGTCAAAAAGGCAGAAATTCCCTATATCTTGTGGCAAAAAGACAGAAATTCTCCTTATTTTGGGCAAATCTCAGAAATTCCACTTATTTTGGGGCAAAATTCCAGAAATTTCACTTATTTTGGGGCAAAATTGCATAAATTTCAATTATTTTGGGGCAAAATTGCAGAAATTTCACTTATTTCAGGGAAAAAAGGCAGAAATTTTCCTTATTTTGGGGCAAAAAGGCAGAAATTCCTAATATTTTGTGGCAAAAATGCAGAAATTCCCCTTATTTTGAGGGAAAAAAGGATGAAATTCCCATTATTTGGGGACAAAAAAGCAGAAATTTTCCTTATTTTGGGGCAAAACTCAGAAATTCCTCTTATTTTGGGGCAAAATTCCAGAAATTTCCCTTATTTTGGGGCAAAATTGCAGAAATTTTACTTATTTTCGGGCAAAATTGCCGAAATTTCACTTATTTCAAAAAAAAGCAGAAATTTTCTTATTTTGGGGCAAAAAGGCAGCAATTTTTTTTATTTTGGTACAAAATTGCAGAAATTTTTCTTATTTTGGGGCAAAAAGGCAGAAATTTCCCTTATTTTGGGGCAAAAATGCAGAAATTCCACTTATTTTGAGGTAAAAAGGCTGAAATTCCCATTATTTGGGGACAAAAAAGCAGAAATTTTCCTTATTTTTGGGCAAAATTGCAATAATTTCACTTATTCATGGTAATAAGACAGAAATTTTCTTTATTTTGGGGCAAAAAAAAAACAGAAATTCCCTTTGTTTTGGGGGAAAAAGACAGAAATTCTACTTATTTGGAGGCAAAAAAGCAGAAATTCCTCTTATTTTGGAGCAAAATTTCAGAAATTTCCCTAATTGTGGGTCAAAAAGGCAGAAATTCCCTATATGTTGGGGCAAAAAGACAGAAATTCTCCTTATTTTGGGGCAAAACTCAGAAATTCCACTTATTTTGGGGCAAAATTCCAGAAATTTCACTTATTTTGGGGCAAAATTGAGGAAATTTCACTTATTTTGTGGTAAAATTGCAGAAATTTCACTTATTTCAGAGAAAAAATCAGAAATTTTCCTTATTTTAGGGCAAAAAGGCAGAAATTCCCCGTATTTTGGAGCAAAATTGCAGAAATTCCCCTAATTGTGGGGCAAAAAGGCAGAAATTCCCTATATGTTGGGGCAAAAAGACAGAAATTCTCCTTATTTTGGGGCAAAACTCAGAAATTCCACTTATTTTGGGGCAAAATTCCAGAAATTTCCCTTATTTTGGGGCAAAATTGCAGAAATTTCACTTATTTTGGGGCAAAATAGCAGAAATTTTACTTATTTCAAAAAAAAGCAGAATCTTTCTTATTTTGGGTCAAAAAGGCAGAAATTTCATTTATTTTGGTATATAATTGCAGAAATTTTTCTTATTTTGGGGCAAAAAGGCAGAAATTTCCCATATTTTGGAGCAAAAAGGCAGAAATTCCCCTTATTTTGAGGTAAAAAGGCTGAAATTCCTTTTATTTGGGGGCAAAAAGGCAGAAATTTCCTTTATTTTCGGGCAAAATTGCAGAAATTTCACTTATTTCAGGGTAATAAGTCAGAAATTTTCCTTATTTTGGGGCAAAAAAGACAAAAATTCCCTTTGTTTTGGGGGAAAAATACAGAAATTCCAATTATTTAAAGGCAAAAAAGCAGAAATTCTCCTTATTATGGAGCAAAAATGAAGAAATTTCCATTTTTATGGCAAAAAGGTATGCATTCTTCTTATTTTCGGGCAAAAAGGCAGAAATTCACCGTATTTTGGAGCAAAATTGCAGAAATTCCCCTGATTGTGGGTCAAAAAGGCAGAAATTCCCTATATCTTGGGGCAAAAAGACAGAAATTCTCCTTATTTTGGGGCAAATCTCAGAAATTCCACTTATTTTGGGGCAAAATTCCAGAAATTTCACTTATTTTGGGGCAAAATTGCATAAATTTCAATTATTTTGGGGCAAAATTGCAGAAATTTCACTTATTTCAGGAAAATAGGCAGAAATTTTCCTTATTTTGAGGCAAAAAGGCAGAAATTCCTAATATTTTGTGGCAAAAATGCAGAAATTCCCCTTATTTTGAGGGAAAAAAGGCTGAAATTCCCATTATTTGGGGGCAAAAAGGCAGAAGTTTCTCTCATTTTCGGGCAAAATTGCAGAAATTTCACTTACTTCAGGGTAATAAGTCAGAAATTTTCCTTATTTTGGGGCAAAAAAGACAGAACTTCCTTTTGTTTTGTGGGAAAAAGACAGAAATTCCACTTATTTAGAGGCAAAAAAGCAGAAATTCCCTTTATTTTGGAGCAAAAATGAAGAAATTTCCCTTTTTTATGGCAAAAAGGTATGCATTCTTCTAATTGTCGGGCAAAAAGACAGAAATTCCCCGTATTTTGGAGCAAAATTGCAGAAATTCCCCTCATTGTGGGGCAAAAAGGCAGAAATTCCCTATATGTTTGGGCAAAAAGACAGAAATTCTCCTTATTTTGGGGCAAAACTCAGAAATTCCACTTATTTTGGGGCAAAATTCCAGAAATTTTTCTTATTTTGGGGCAAAATTGCAGAAATTTTACTTATTTTCGGGCAAAATTGCAAAAATTTCACTTATTTCAAAAAAAAGCAGAAATTTTCTTATTTTGGGGCAAAAAGGCAGAAATTTCTTTTATTTTGGTACAAAATTGCAGAAATTTTTCTTATTTTGGGGCAAAAAGGCAGAAATTTCCCTTATTTTGGGGCAAAAATGCAGAAATTCCACTTATTTTGAGGTAAAAAGGCTGAAATTCCCATTATTTGGAAACAAAAAAGCAGAAATTTCCCTTATTTTGGGGCAAAATTGTAGAAATTTCACTTATTTCATGGTAATAAGACAGAAATTTTCTTTATTTTGGGATAAAAAAAACAGAAATTCCCTTTGTTTTGGGGGAAAAAGACAGAAATTTCACTTATTTAGAGGCAAAAAAGCAGAAATTCCTTTTATTTTGGAGCAAAATTTCAGAAATTCCCCTAATTGTGGGTCAAAAAGGCAGAAATTCCCTATATGTTGGGGCAAAAAGACAGAAATTCTTTTTATTTTGGGGCAAAATTCAGAAATTCCACTTATTTTCGGGCAAAAATCCAGAAATTTCACTTATTTTGGGGCAAAATTGCAGAAATTTCACTTATTTTGTGGCCAAATTGCAGAAATTTCACTGATTTCAGGAAAAAAGGCAGAAATTTTCCTTATTTTGGGGCAAAAAGGCAGAAATTCCTAATATTTTGTGGCAAAAATGCAGAAATTCCCCTTATTTTGAGGGAAAAAAGGCTGAAATTCCCATTATTTGGGGGCAAAAAGGCAGAAGTTTCTCTCATTTTCGGGCAAAATTGCAGAAATTTCACTTACTTCAGGGTAATAAGTCAGAAATTTTCTTTAGTTTGGGGCAAAAGAGACAGAACTTCCTTTTGTTTTGTGGGAAAAAGACAGAAATTCCACTTATTTAGAGGCGAAAAAGCAGAAATTCCCTTTATTTTGGAGCAAAAATGAAGAAATTTCCCTTTTTTATGGCAAAAACGTATGCATTCTTCTAATTGTCGTGCAAAAAGACAGAAATTCCCCGTATTTTGGAGCAAAATTGCAGAAATTCCCCTCATTGTGGGGCAAAAAGGCAGAAATTCCCTATATGTTTGGGCAAAAAGACAGAAATTCTCCTTATTTTGGGGCAAAACTCAGAAATTCCACTTATTTTGGGGCAAAATTCCAGAAATTTTTCTTATTTTGGGGCAAAATTGCAGAAATTTTACTTATTATCGGGCAAGAATGCAAAAATTTCACTTATTTCAAAAAAAAGCAGAAATTTTCTTATTTTGGGGCAAAAAGGCAGAAATTTCTTTTATTTTGGTACAAAATTGCAGAAATTTTTCTTATTTTGGGGCAAAAAGGCAGAAATTTCCCTTATTTTGGGGCAAAAATGCAGAAATTCCACTTATTTTGAGGTAAAAAGGCTGAAATTCCCATTATTTGGGGACAAAAAAGCAGAAATTTCCCTTATTTTGGGGCAAAATTGTAGAAATTTCACTTATTTCATGGTAATAAGACAGAAATTTTCTTTATTTTGGGATAAAAAAAACAGAAATTCCCTTTGTTTTGGGGGAAAAAGACAGAAATTTCACTTATTTAGAGGCAAAAAAGCAGAAATTCCTTTTATTTTGGAGCAAAATTTCAGAAATTCCCCTAATTGTGGGTCAAAAAGGCAGAAATTCCCTATATGTTGGGGCAAAAAGACAGAAATTCTCCTTATTTTGGGGCAAAACTCAGAAATTCCACTTATTTTCGGGCAAAATTCAAGAAATTTCACTTATTTTGGGGCAAAATTGCAGAAATTTCACTTATTTTGTGGCAAAATTGCAGAAATTTCACTTATTTCAGAGAAAAAAGGCAGAAATTTTCCTTATTTTGGGGCAAAAAGTTAGAAATTCCTAATATTTTGTGGCAAAAAAGCAGAAATTCCTTTTATTTTGAGGTAAAAAGGCTGAAATTCCCCTTATTTGGGGGCAAAAAGGCAGAAATTTCCCTTATTTTGGAACAAAATTGCATAAATTTCAGTTACTTCAGGGTAATAAGTCAGAATTTTTCTTTCTTTGGGACAAAAAAGACAGAAATTTACTTTGTTTTGGGGAAAAAGGCAAAAATTCCACTTATTTAGAGGCAAAAAATCAGAAATTCCCCTTATTTTGGAGCAAAAATGAAGAAATTTCCCTTTTTTATGGCAAAAAGATATGCATTCTTCTTATTTTCGGGCAAAAAGGCAGAAATTCACCGTATTTTGGAGCAAAATTGCAGAAATTCCTCTAATTGTGGGTCAAAAAGGCAGAAATTCCCTATATCTTGTGGCAAAAAGACAGAAATTCTCCTTATTTTGGGCAAATCTCAGAAATTCCACTTATTTTGGGGCAAAATTCCAGAAATTTCACTTATTTTGGGGCAAAATTGCATAAATTTCAATTATTTTGGGGCAAAATTGCAGAAATTTCACTTATTTCAGGGAAAAAAGGCAGAAATTTTCCTTATTTTGGGGCAAAAAGGCAGAAATTCCTAATATTTTGTGGCAAAAATGCAGAAATTCCTTTTATTTTGAGGGAAAAAAGGCTGAAATTCCCATTATTTGGGGACAAAAAAGCAGAAATTTTCCTTATTTTGTGGCAAAACTCAGAAATTCCACTTATTTTGGGGCAAAATTCCAGAAATTTCCCTTAATTTGGGGCAAAATTGCAGAAATTTTACTTATTTTCGGGCAAAATTGCCGAAATTTCACTTATTTCAAAAAAAAGCAGAAATTTTCTTATTTTGGGGCAAAAAGGCAGCAATTTCTTTTATTTTGGTACAAAATTGCAGAAATTTTTCTTATTTTGGGGCAAAAAGGCAGAAATTTCCCTTATTTTGGGGCAAAAATGCAGAAATTCCACTTATTTTGAGGTAAAAAGGCTGAAATTCCCATTATTTGGGAACAAAAAAGCAGAAATTTTCCTTATTTTTGGGCAAAATTGCAATAATTTCACTTATTTCATGGTAATAAGACAGAAATTTTCTTTATTTTGGGGCAAAAAAAAAAACCAGAAATTCCCTTTGTTTTGGGGGAAAAAGACAGAAATTCTACTTATTTGGAGGCAAAAAAGCAGAAATTCCTCTTATTTTGGAGCAAAATTTCAGAAATTTCCCTAATTGTGGGTCAAAAAGGCAGAAATTCCCTATATGTTGGGGCAAAAAGACAGAAATTCTCCTTATTTTGGGGCAAAACTCAGAAATTCCACTTATTTTGGGGCAAAATTCCAGAAATTTCACTTATTTTGGGGCAAAATTGAGGAAATTTCACTTATTTTGTGGTAAAATTGCAGAAATTTCACTTATTTCAGAGAAAAAAGTCAGAAATTTTCCTTATTTTGGGGCAAAAAGGCAGAAATTCCCCGTATTTTGGAGCAAAATTGCAGAAATTCCCCTAATTGTGGGGCAAAAAGGCAGAAATTCCCTATATGTTGGGGCAAAAAGACAGAAATTCTCCTTATTTTGGGGCAAAACTCAGAAATTCCACTTATTTTGGGGCAAAATTCCAGAAATTTCCCTTATTTTGGGGCAAAATTGCAGAAATTTCACTTATTTTGGGGCAAAATAGCAGAAATTTCACTTATTTCAAAAAAAAGCAGAATCTTTCTTATTTTGGGTCAAAAAGGCAGAAATTTCATTTATTTTGGTATATAATTGCAGAAATTTTTCTTATTTTGGGGCAAAAAGGCAGAAATTTCCCATATTTTGGAGCAAAAAGGCAGAAATTCCCCTTATTTTGAGGTAAAAAGGCTGAAATTCCTTTTATTTGGGGGCAAAAAGGCAGAAATTTCCTTTATTTTCGGGCAAAATTGCAGAAATTTCACTTATTTCAGGGTAATAAGTCAGAAATTTTCCTTATTTTGAGGCAAAAAAGACAAAAATTCCCTTTGTTTTGGGGGAAAAATACAGAAATTCCAATTATTTAGAGGCAAAAAAGCAGAAATTCCCCTTATTATGGAGCAAAAATGAAGAAATTTCCATTTTTATGGCAAAAAGGTATGCATTCTTCTTATTTTCGGGCAAAAAGGCAGAAATTCACCGTATTTTGGAGCAAAATTGCAGAAATTCCCCTAATTGTGGGTCAAAAAGGCAGAAATTCCCTAAATGTTGGGGCAAAAAGACAGAAATTCTCCTTATTTTGGGGCAAATCTCAGAAATTCCACTTATTTTGGGGCAAAATTCCAGAAATTTCACTTATTTTGGGGCAAATTTGCATAAATTTCAATTATTTTGGGGCAAAATTGCAGAAATTTCACTTATTTCAGGAAAATAGGCAGAAATTTTCCTTATTTTGAGGCAAAAAGGCAGAAATTCCTAATATTTTGTGGCAAAAATGCAGAAATTCCCCTTATTTTGAGGGAAAAAAGGATGAAATTCCCATTATTTGGGGGCAAAAATGCAGAAGTTTCTCTCATTTTCGGGCAAAATTGCAGAAATTTCACTTACTTCAGGGTAATAAGTCAGAAATTTTCCTTATTTTGGGGCAAAAAAGACAGAACTTCCTTTTGTTTTGTGGGAAAAAGACAGAAATTCCACTTATTTAGAGGCAAAAAAGCAGAAATTCCCTTTATTTTGGAGCAAAAATGAAGAAATTTCCCTTTTTTATGGCAAAAAGGTATGCATTCTTCTAATTGTCGGGCAAAAAGACAGAAATTCCCCGTATTTTGGAGCAAAATTGCAGAAATTCCCCTCATTGTGGGGCAAAAAGGCAGAAATTCCCTATATGTTTGGGCAAAAAGACAGAAATTCTCCTTATTTTGGGGCAAAACTCAGAAATTCCACTTATTTTGGGGCAAAATTCCAGAAATTTTTCTTATTTTGGGGCAAAATTGCAGAAATTTTACTTATTTTCGGGCAAAATTGCAAAAATTTCACTTATTTCAAAAAAAGCAGAAATTTTTTTATTTTGGGGCAAAAAGGCAGAAATTTCTTTTATTTTGGTACAAAATTGCAGAAATTTTTCTTATTTTGGGGCAAAAAGGCAGAAATTTCCCTTATTTTGGGGCAAAAATGCAGAAATTCCACTTATTTTGAGGTAAAAAGGCTGAAATTCCCATTATTTGGAAACAAAAAAGCAGAAATTTCCCTTATTTTGGGGCAAAATTGTAGAAATTTCATTTATTTCTTGGTAATAAGACAGAAATTTTCTTTATTTTGGTATAAAAAAAACAGAAATTCCCTTTGTTTTGGGGGAAAAAGACAGAAATTTCACTTATTTAGAGGCAAAAAAGCAGAAATTCCTTTTATTTTGGAGCAAAATTTCAGAAATTCCCCTAATTGTGGGTCAAAAAGGCAGAAATTCCCTATATGTTGGGGCAAAAAGACAGAAATTCTTTTTATTTTGGGGCAAAATTCCGAAATTCCACTTATTTTCGGGCAAAATTCCAGAAATTTCACTTATTTTGGGGCAAAATTGCAGAAATTTCACTTATTTTGTGGCAAAATTGCAGAAATTTCACTTATTTCAGAGAAAAAAGGCAGAAATTTTCCTTATTTTGGGGCAAAAAGTTAGAAATTCCTAATATTTTGTGGCAAAAATGCAGAAATTCCTTTTATTTTGAGGTAAAAAGGCTGAAATTCCCCTTATTTGGGGGCAAAAAGGCAGAAATTTTTCTTATTTTGGAACAAAATTGCATAAATTTCACTTACTTCAGGGTAATAAGTAGAATTTTTCTTTTTTTGGGGCAAAAAAGACAGAAATTTCCTTTGTTTTGGGGAAAAAGGCAAAAATTCCACTTATTTAGAGGCAAAAACAGAAATTCTCCTTATTTTGGAGCAAAAATGAAGAAATTTCCAATTTTTATGACAAAAAGGTATGCATTCTTCTTATTTTCGGGCAAAAAGGCAGAAATTCCCTGTATTTTGGAGCAAAATTGCAGAAATTCCCCTAATTGTGGGGCAAAAAGTCAGAAATTCCCTATATGTTGGGGAAAAAGACAGAAATTCTCCTTATTTTGGGGCAAAACTCAGAAATTCCCTCATTTTGGGGCAAAATTGCAGAAATTTCACTTATTTCATGGTAATAAGACAGAAATTTTCTTTATTTTGGGGCAAAAAAACCAGAAATTCCCTTTGTTTTGGGGGAAAAATACAGAAATTCCACTTATTTAGAGGTAAAAAAGCAGAAATTTCCCTTATTTTGGAGCAAAATTTCAGAAATTCCCCTAATTGTGGGTCAATAAGGCAGAAATTCCCTATATGTTGGGGCAAAAAGACAGAAATTCTCCTTATTTTGGGGCAAAACTCAGAAATTCCACTTATTTTGGGGCAAAATTCCAGAAATTTCACTTATTTTGGGGCAAAATTGCAGAAATTTCACTTATTTTGTGGCAAAATTGCAGAAATTTCACTTATTTCAGAGAAAAAAGGCAGAAATTTTTATTATTTTGGGGCAAAAATTAGAAATTCCTAATATTTTGTGGCAAAAATGCAGAAATTCCTTTTATTTTGAGGTAAAAAGGCTGAAATTCCCCTTATTTGGGGGCAAAAAGGCAGAAATTTCCCTTATTTTGGAACAAAATTGCAAAAATTTCACTTACTTCAGGGTAATAAGTCAGAATTTTTCCTTTTTTGGGGCAAAAAAGACAGAAATTCCCTTTGTTTTGGGGGAAAAATACAGAAATTCCACTTATTTAGAGGCAAAAAAGCAGAAATTCCCCTTATTATGGAGCAAAAATGAAGAAATTTCCATTTTTATGGCAAAAAGGTATGCATTCTTCTTATTTTCGGGCAAAAAGGCAGAAATTCACCGTATTTTGGAGCAAAATTGCAGAAATTCCCCTAATTGTGGGTCAAAAAGGCAGAAATTCCCTATATCTTGGGGCAAAAAGACAGAAATTCTCCTTATTTTGGGGCAAATCTCAGAAATTCCACTTATTTTGGGGCAAAATTCCAGAAATTTCACTTATTTTGGGGCAAAATTGCATAAATTTCAATTATTTTGGGGCAAAATTGCAGAAATTTCACTTATTTCAGGAAAATAGGCAGAAATTTTCCTTATTTTGAGGCAAAAAGGCAGAAATTCCTAATATTTTGTGGCAAAAATGCAGAAATTCCCCTTATTTTGAGGGAAAAAAGGCTGAAATTCCCATTATTTGGGGGCAAAAAGGCAGAAGTTTCTCTCATTTTCGGGCAAAATTGCAGAAATTTCACTTACTTCAGGGTAATAAGTCAGAAATTTTCCTTATTTTGGGGCAAAAAAGACAGAACTTCCTTTTGTTTTGTGGGAAAAAGACAGAAATTCCACTTATTTAGAGGCAAAAAAGCAGAAATTCCCTTTATTTTGGAGCAAAAATGAAGAAATTTCCCTTTTTTATGGCAAAAAGGTATGCATTCTTCTAATTGTCGGGCAAAAAGACAGAAATTCCCCGTATTTTGGAGCAAAATTGCAGAAATTCCCCTCATTGTGGGGCAAAAAGGCAGAAATTCCCTATATGTTTGGGCAAAAAGACAGAAATTCTCCTTATTTTGGGGCAAAACTCAGAAATTCCACTTATTTTGGGGCAAAATTCCAGAAATTTTTCTTATTTTGGGGCAAAATTGCAGAAATTTTACTTATTTTCGGGCAAAATTGCAAAAATTTCACTTATTTCAAAAAAAGCAGAAATTTTTTTATTTTGGGGCAAAAAGGCAGAAATTTCTTTTATTTTGGTACAAAATTGCAGAAATTTTTCTTATTTTGGGGCAAAAAGGCAGAAATTTCCCTTATTTTGGGGCAAAAATGCAGAAATTCCACTTATTTTGAGGTAAAAAGGCTGAAATTCCCATTATTTGGAAACAAAAAAGCAGAAATTTCCCTTATTTTGGGGCAAAATTGTAGAAATTTCATTTATTTCATGGTAATAAGACAGAAATTTTCTTTATTTTGGGATAAAAAAAACAGAAATTCCCTTTGTTTTGGGGGAAAAAGACAGAAATTTCACTTATTTAGAGGCAAAAAAGCAGAAATTCCTTTTATTTTGGAGCAAAATTTCAGAAATTCCCCTAATTGTGGGTCAAAAAGGCAGAAATTCCCTATATGTTGGGGCAAAAAGACAGAAATTCTTTTTATTTTGGGGCAAAATTCCGAAATTCCACTTATTTTCGGGCAAAATTCCAGAAATTTCACTTATTTTGGGGCAAAATTGCAGAAATTTCACTTATTTTGTGGCAAAATTGCAGAAATTTCACTTATTTCAGAGAAAAAAGGCAGAAATTTTCCTTATTTTGGGGCAAAAAGTTAGAAATTCCTAATATTTTGTGGCAAAAATGCAGAAATTCCTTTTATTTTGAGGTAAAAAGGCTGAAATTCCCCTTATTTGGGGGCAAAAAGGCAGAAATTTTTCTTATTTTGGAACAAAATTGCATAAATTTCACTTACTTCAGGGTAATAAGTAGAATTTTTCTTTTTTTGGGGCAAAAAAGACAGAAATTCCCTTTGTTTTGGGGAAAAAGGCAAAAATTCCACTTATTTAGAGGCAAAAACAGAAATTCTCCTTATTTTGGAGCAAAAATGAAGAAATTTCCCATTTTTATGACAAAAAGGTATGCATTCTTCTTATTTTCGGGCAAAAAGGCAGAAATTCCCTGTATTTTGGAGCAAAATTGCAGAAATTCCCCTAATTGTGGGGCAAAAAGTCAGAAATTCCCTATATGTTGGGGAAAAAGACAGAAATTCTCCTTATTTTGGGGCAAAACTCAGAAATTCCCTCATTTTGGGGCAAAATTGCAGAAATTTCACTTATTTCATGGTAATAAGACAGAAATTTTCTTTATTTTGGGGCAAAAAAACCAGAAATTCCCTTTGTTTTGGGGGAAAAATACAGAAATTCCACTTATTTAGAGGTAAAAAAGCAGAAATTTCCCTTATTTTGGAGCAAAATTTCAGAAATTCCCCTAATTGTGGGTCAATAAGGCAGAAATTCCCTATATGTTGGGGCAAAAAGACAGAAATTCTCCTTATTTTGGGGCAAAACTCAGAAATTCCACTTATTTTGGGGCAAAATTCCAGAAATTTCACTTATTTTGGGGCAAAATTGCAGAAATTTCACTTATTTTGTGGCAAAATTGCAGAAATTTCACTTATTTCAGAGAAAAAAGGCAGAAATTTTTATTATTTTGGGGCAAAAATTAGAAATTCCTAATATTTTGTGGCAAAAATGCAGAAATTCCTTTTATTTTGAGGTAAAAAGGCTGAAATTCCCCTTATTTGGGGGCAAAAAGGCAGAAATTTCCCTTATTTTGGAACAAAATTGCAAAAATTTCACTTACTTCAGGGTAATAAGTCAGAATTTTTCCTTTTTTGGGACAAAAAAGACAGAAATTTACTTTGTTTTGGGGAAAAAGGCAAAAATTCCACTTATTTAGAGGCAAAAAATCAGAAATTCCCCTTATTTTGGAGCAAAAATGAAGAAATTTCCCTTTTTTATGGCAAAAAGATATGCATTCTTCTTATTTTCGGGCAAAAAGGCAGAAATTCACCGTATTTTGGAGCAAAATTGCAGAAATTCCCCTAATTGTGGGTCAAAAAGGCAGAAATTCCCTATATCTTGGGGCAAAAAGACAGAAATTCTCCTTATTTTGGGGCAAATCTCAGAAATTCCACTTATTTTGGGGCAAAATTCCAGAAATTTCACTTATTTTGGGGCAAAATTGCATAAATTTCAATTACTTTGGGGAAAAATTGCAGAAATTTCACTTATTTCAGGGAGAAAAGGCAGAAATTTTCCTTATTTTGGGGCAAAAAGGCAGAAATTCCTAATATTTTGTGTCAAAAATGCAGAAATTCCCCTTATTTTGAGGGAAAAAAGGCTGAAATTCCCATTATTTGGGGACAAAAAAGCAGAAATTTTCCTTATTTTGGGGCAAAACTCAGAAATTCCACTTATTTTGGGGCAAAATTCCAGAAATTTCCCTTATTTTGGGGCAAAATTGCAGAAATTTTACTTATTTTCGGGCAAAATTGCCGAAATTTCACTTATTTCAAAAAAAAGCAGAAATTTTCTTATTTTGGGGCAAAAAGGCAGCAATTTCTTTTATTTTGGTACAAAATTGCAGAAATTTTTCTTATTTTGGGGCAAAAAGGCAGAAAT
Organism: Micromys minutus; assembly: GCF_963924665.1. Taxonomy (NCBI): domain Eukaryota; kingdom Metazoa; phylum Chordata; class Mammalia; order Rodentia; family Muridae; genus Micromys; species Micromys minutus. The sequence goes on along the minus strand of NW_027667679.1, from coordinate 790,986 downwards.
TTCCCTTATTTTGGGGCAAAAATGCAGAAATTCCACTTATTTTGAGGCAAAAAGGCTGAAATTCTCATTATTTGGGGACAAAAAAGCAGAAATTTTCCTTATTTTTGGGCAAAATTGCAATAATTTCACTTATTTCATGGTAATAAGACAGAAATTTTCTTTATTTTGGGGCAAAAAAAAAACAGAAATTCCCTTTGTTTTGGGGGAAAAAGACAGAAATTCTACTTATTTGGAGGCAAAAAAGCAGAAATTCCTCTTATTTTGGAGCAAAATTTCAGAAATTTCCCTAATTGTGGGTCAAAAAGGCAGAAATTCCCTATATGTTGGGGCAAAAAGACAGAAATTCTCCTTATTTTGGGGAAAAACTCAGAAATTCCACTTATTTTGGGGCAAAATTCCAGAAATTTCACTTATTTTGGGGCAAAATTGAGGAAATTTCACTTATTTTGTGGTAAAATTGCAGAAATTTCACTTATTTCAGAGAAAAAAGTCAGAAATTTTCCTTATTTTGGGGCAAAAAGGCAGAAATTCCCCGTATTTTGGAGCAAAATTGCAGAAATTCCCATAATTGTGGGGCAAAAAGGCAGAAATTCCCTATATGTTGGGGCAAAAAGACAGAAATTCTCCTTATTTTGGGGCAAAACTCAGAAATTCCACTTATTTTGGGGCAAAATTCCAGAAATTTCCCTTATTTTGGGGCAAAATTGCAGAAATTTCACTTATTTTGGGGCAAAATAGCAGAAATTTCACTTATTTCAAAAAAAGCAGAATCTTTCTTATTTTGAGTCAAAAAGGCAGAAATTTCATTTATTTTGGTATATAATTGCAGAAATTTTTCTTATTTTGGGGCAAAAAGGCAGAAATTTCCCATATTTTGGAGCAAAAAGGCAGAAATTCCCCTTATTTTGAGGTAAAAAGGCTGAAATTCCTTTTATTTGGGGGCAAAAAGGCAGAAATTTCCTTTATTTTCGGGCAAAATTGCAGAAATTTCACTTATTTCAGGGTAATAAGTCAGAAATTTTCCTTATTTTGGGGCAAAAAAGACAAAAATTCCCTTTGTTTTGGGGGAAAAATACAGAAATTCCAATTATTTAAAGGCAAAAAAGCAGAAATTCTCCTTAGTATGGAGCAAAAATGAAGAAATTTCCATTTTTATGGCAAAAAGTTATGCATTCTTCTTATTTTCGGGCAAAAAGGCAGAAATTCACCGTATTTTGGAGCAAAATTGCAGAAATTCCCCTAATTGTGGGTCAAAAAGGCAGAAATTCCCTATATCTTGGGGCAAAAAGACAGAAATTCTCCTTATTTTGGGGCAAATCTCAGAAATTCCACTTATTTTGGGGCAAAATTCCAGAAATTTCACTTATTTTGGGGCAAAATTGCATAAATTTCAATTATTTTGGGGCAAAATTGCAGAAATTTCACTGATTTCAGGAAAAAAGGCAGAAATTTTCCTTATTTTGGGGCAAAAAGGCAGAAATTCCTAATATTTTGTGGCAAAAATGCAGAAATTCCCCTTATTTTGAGGGAAAAAAGGCTGAAATTCCCATTATTTGGGGGCAAAAAGGCAGAAGTTTCTCTCATTTTCGGGCAAAATTGCAGAAATTTCACTTACTTCAGGGTAATAAGTCAGAAATTTTCTTTAGTTTGGGGCAAAAAAGACAGAACTTCCTTTTGTTTTGTGGGAAAAAGACAGAAATTCCACTTATTTAGAGGCAAAAAAGCAGAAATTCCCCTTATTTTGGAGCAAAAATGAAGAAATTTCCCTTTTTTATGGCAAAAACGTATGCATTCTTCTAATTGTCGTGCAAAAAGACAGAAATTCCCCGTATTTTGGAGCAAAATTGCAGAAATTCCCCTCATTGTGGGGCAAAAAGGCAGAAATTCCCTATATGTTTGGGCAAAAAGACAGAAATTCTCCTTATTTTGGGGCAAAACTCAGAAATTCCACTTATTTTGGGGCAAAATTCCAGAAATTTTTCTTATTTTGGGGCAAAATTGCAGAAATTTTACTTATTTTCGGGCAAAATTGCAAAAATTTCACTTATTTCAAAAAAAGCAGAAATTTTCTTATTTTGGGGCAAAAAGGCAGAAATTTCTTTTATTTTGGTACAAAATTGCAGAAATTTTTCTTATTTTGGGGCAAAAAGGCAGAAATTTCCCTTATTTTGGGGCAAAAATGCAGAAATTCCACTTATTTTGAGGTAAAAAGGCTGAAATTCCCATTATTTGGGGACAAAAAAGCAGAAATTTCCCTTATTTTGGGGAAAAAATTGTAGAAATTTCACTTATTTCATGGTAATAAGACAGAAATTTTCTTTATTTTGGGGTAAAAAAAACAGAAATTCCCTTTGTTTTGGGGGAAAAAGACAGAAATTTCACTTATTTAGAGGCAAAAAAGCAGAAATTCCTTTTATTTTGGAGCAAAATTTCAGAAATTCCCCTAATTGTGGGTCAAAAAGGCAGAAATTCCCTATATGTTGGGGCAAAAAGACAGAAATTCTCCTTATTTTGGGGCAAAACTCAGAAATTCCACTTATTTTCGGGCAAAATTCCAGAAATTTCACTTATTTTGGGGCAAAATTGCAGAAATTTCACTTATTTTGTGGCAAAATTGCAGAAATTTCACTTATTTCAGAGAAAAAAGGCAGAAATTTTCTTTATTTTGGGGCAAAAAGTTAGAAATTCCTAATATTTTGTGGCAAAAAAGCAGAAATTCCTTTTATTTTGAGGTAAAAAGGCTGAAATTCCCCTAATTTGGGGGCAAAAAGGCAGAAATTTCCCTTATTTTGGAACAAAATTGCATAAATTTCAGTTACTTCAGGGTAATAAGTCAGAATTTTTCTTTTTTTGGGACAAAAAAGACAGAAATTTACTTTGTTTTGGGGAAAAAGGCAAAAATTCCACTTATTTAGAGGCAAAAAATCAGAAATTCCCCTTATTTTGGAGCAAAAATGAAGAAATTTCCCTTTTTTATGGCAAAAAGATATGCATTCTTCTTATTTTTGGGCAAAAAGGCAGAAATTCACCGTATTTTGGAGCAAAATTGCAGAAATTCCTCTAATTGTGGGTCAAAAAGGCAGAAATTCCCTATATCTTGTGGCAAAAAGACAGAAATTCTCCTTATTTTGGGCAAATCTCAGAAATTCCACTTATTTTGGGGCAAAATTCCAGAAATTTCACTTATTTTGGGGCAAAATTGCATAAATTTCAATTATTTTGGGGCAAAATTGCAGAAATTTCACTTATTTCAGGGAAAAAAGGCAGAAATTTTCCTTATTTTGGGGCAAAAAGGCAGAAATTCCTAATATTTTGTGGCAAAAATGCAGAAATTCCCCTTATTTTGAGGGAAAAAAGGATGAAATTCCCATTATTTGGTGACAAAAAAGCAGAAATTTTCCTTATTTTGGGGCAAAACTCAGAAATTCCTCTTATTTTGGGGCAAAATTCCAGAAATTTCCCTTAATTTGGGGCAAAATTGCAGAAATTTTACTTATTTTCGGGCAAAATTGCCGAAATTTCACTTATTTCAAAAAAAAGCAGAAATTTTCTTATTTTGGGGCAAAAAGGCAGAAATTTCTTTTATTTTGGTACAAAATTGCAGAAATTTTTCTTATTTTGGGGCAAAAAGGCAGAAATTTCCCTTATTTTGGGGCAAAAATGCAGAAATTCCACTTATTTTAGGTAAAAAGGCTGAAATTCCCATTATTTGGGGACAAAAAAGCAGAAATTTTCCTTATTTTTGGGCAAAATTGCAATAATTTCACTTATTCATGGTAATAAGACAGAAATTTTCTTTATTTTGGGGCAAAAAAAAAAAACAGAAATTCCCTTTGTTTTGGGGGAAAAAGACAGAAATTCTACTTATTTGGAGGCAAAAAAGCAGAAATTCCTCTTATTTTGGAGCAAAATTTCAGAAATTTCCCTAATTGTGGGTCAAAAAGGCAGAAATTCCCTATATGTTGGGGCAAAAAGACAGAAATTCTCCTTATTTTGGGGCAAAACTCAGAAATTCCACTTATTTTGGGGCAAAATTCCAGAAATTTCACTTATTTTGGGGCAAAATTGAGGAAATTTCACTTATTTTGTGGTAAAATTGCAGAAATTTCACTTATTTCAGAGAAAAAATCAGAAATTTTCCTTATTTTAGGGCAAAAAGGCAGAAATTCCCCGTATTTTGGAGCAAAATTGCAGAAATTCCCCTAATTGTGGGGCAAAAAGGCAGAAATTCCCTATATGTTGGGGCAAAAAGACAGAAATTCTCCTTATTTTGGGGCAAAACTCAGAAATTCCACTTATTTTGGGGCAAAATTCCAGAAATTTCCCTTATTTTGGGGCAAAATTGCAGAAATTTCACTTATTTTGGGGCAAAATAGCAGAAATTTCACTTATTTCAAAAAAAAGCAGAATCTTTCTTATTTTGGGTCAAAAAGGCAGAAATTTCATTTATTTTGGTATATAATTGCAGAAATTTTTCTTATTTTGGGGCAAAAAGGCAGAAATTTCCCATATTTTGGAGCAAAAAGGCAGAAATTCCCCTTATTTTGAGGTAAAAAGGCTGAAATTCCTTTTATTTGGGGGCAAAAAGGCAGAAATTTCCTTTATTTTCGGGCAAAATTGCAGAAATTTCACTTATTTCAGGGTAATAAGTCAGAAATTTTCCTTATTTTGGGGCAAAAAAGACAAAAATTCCCTTTGTTTTGGGGGAAAAATACAGAAATTCCAATTATTTAGAGGCAAAAAAGCAGAAATTCCCCTTATTATGGAGCAAAAATGAAGAAATTTCTATTTTTATGGCAAAAAGGTATGCATTCTTCTTATTTTCGGGCAAAAAGGCAGAAATTCACCGTATTTTGGAGCAAAATTGCAGAAATTCCCCTAATTGTGGGTCAAAAAGGCAGAAATTCCCTATATCTTGGGGCAAAAAGACAGAAATTCTCCTTATTTTGGGGCAAATCTCAGAAATTCCACTTATTTTGGGGCAAAATTCCAGAAATTTCACTTATTTTGGGGCAAAATTGCATAAATTTCAATTATTTTGGGGCAAAATTGCAGAAATTTCACTGATTTCAGGAAAAAAGGCAGAAATTTTCCTTATTTTGGGGCAAAAAGGCAGAAATTCCTAATATTTTGTGGCAAAAATGCAGAAATTCCCCTTATTTTGAGGGAAAAAAGGCTGAAATTCCCATTATTTGGGGGCAAAAAGGCAGAAGTTTCTCTCATTTTCGGGCAAAATTGCAGAAATTTCACTTACTTCAGGGTAATAAGTCAGAAATTTTCTTTAGTTTGGGGCAAAAAAGACAGAACTTCCTTTTGTTTTGTGGGAAAAAGACAGAAATTCCACTTATTTAGAGGCAAAAAAGCAGAAATTCCCCTTATTTTGGAGCAAAAATGAAGAAATTTCCCTTTTTTATGGCAAAAACGTATGCATTCTTCTAATTGTCGTGCAAAAAGACAGAAATTCCCCGTATTTTGGAGCAAAATTGCAGAAATTCCCCTCATTGTGGGGCAAAAAGGCAGAAATTCCCTATATGTTTGGGCAAAAAGACAGAAATTCTCCTTATTTTGGGGCAAAACTCAGAAATTCCACTTATTTTGGGGCAAAATTCCAGAAATTTTTCTTATTTTGGGGCAAAATTGCAGAAATTTTACTTATTTTCGGGCAAAATTGCAAAAATTTCACTTATTTCAAAAAAAGCAGAAATTTTCTTATTTTGGGGCAAAAAGGCAGAAATTTCTTTTATTTTGGTACAAAATTGCAGAAATTTTTCTTATTTTGGGGCAAAAAGGCAGAAATTTCCCTTATTTTGGGGCAAAAATGCAGAAATTCCACTTATTTTGAGGTAAAAAGGCTGAAATTCCCATTATTTGGGGACAAAAAAGCAGAAATTTCCCTTATTTTGGGGAAAAAATTGTAGAAATTTCACTTATTTCATGGTAATAAGACAGAAATTTTCTTTATTTTGGGGTAAAAAAAAACAGAAATTCCCTTTGTTTTGGGGGAAAAAGACAGAAATTTCACTTATTTAGAGGCAAAAAAGCAGAAATTCCTTTTATTTTGGAGCAAAATTTCAGAAATTCCCCTAATTGTGGGTCAAAAAGGCAGAAATTCCCTATATGTTGGGGCAAAAAGACAGAAATTCTCCTTATTTTGGGGCAAAACTCAGAAATTCCACTTATTTTCGGGCAAAATTCCAGAAATTTCACTTATTTTGGGGCAAAATTGCAGAAATTTCACTTATTTTGTGGCAAAATTGCAGAAATTTCACTTATTTCAGAGAAAAAAGGCAGAAATTTTCCTTATTTTGGGGCAAAAAGTTAGAAATTCCTAATATTTTGTGGCAAAAAAGCAGAAATTCCTTTTATTTTGAGGTAAAAAGGCTGAAATTCCCCTAATTTGGGGGCAAAAAGGCAGAAATTTCCCTTATTTTGGAACAAAATTGCATAAATTTCAGTTACTTCAGGGTAATAAGTCAGAATTTTTCTTTTTTTGGGACAAAAAAGACAGAAATTTACTTTGTTTTGGGGAAAAAGGCAAAAATTCCACTTATTTAGAGGCAAAAAATCAGAAATTCCCCTTATTTTGGAGCAAAAATGAAGAAATTTCCCTTTTTTATGGCAAAAAGATATGCATTCTTCTTATTTTTGGGCAAAAAGGCAGAAATTCACCGTATTTTGGAGCCAAATTGCAGAAATTCCTCTAATTGTGGGTCAAAAAGGCAGAAATTCCCTATATCTTGTGGCAAAAAGACAGAAATTCTCCTTATTTTGGGCAAATCTCAGAAATTCCACTTATTTTGGGGCAAAATTCCAGAAATTTCACTTATTTTGGGGCAAAATTGCATAAATTTCAATTATTTTGGGGCAAAATTGCAGAAATTTCACTTATTTCAGGGAAAAAAGGCAGAAATTTTCCTTATTTTGGGGCAAAAAGGCAGAAATTCCTAATATTTTGTGGCAAAAATGCAGAAATTCCCCTTATTTTGAGGGAAAAAAGGATGAAATTCCCATTATTTGGGGACAAAAAAGCAGAAATTTTCCTTATTTTGGGGCAAAACTCAGAAATTCCTCTTATTTTGGGGCAAAATTCCAGAAATTTCCCTTATTTTGGGGCAAAATTGCAGAAATTTTACTTATTTTCGGGCAAAATTGCCGAAATTTCACTTATTTCAAAAAAAAGCAGAAATTTTCTTATTTTGGGGCAAAAAGGCAGCAATTTTTTTTATTTTGGTACAAAATTGCAGAAATTTTTCTTATTTTGGGGCAAAAAGGCAGAAATTTCCCTTATTTTGGGGCAAAAATGCAGAAATTCCACTTATTTTGAGGTAAAAAGGCTGAAATTCCCATTATTTGGGGACAAAAAAGCAGAAATTTTCCTTATTTTTGGGCAAAATTGCAATAATTTCACTTATTCATGGTAATAAGACAGAAATTTTCTTTATTTTGGGGCAAAAAAAAAACAGAAATTCCCTTTGTTTTGGGGGAAAAAGACAGAAATTCTACTTATTTGGAGGCAAAAAAGCAGAAATTCCTCTTATTTTGGAGCAAAATTTCAGAAATTTCCCTAATTGTGGGTCAAAAAGGCAGAAATTCCCTATATGTTGGGGCAAAAAGACAGAAATTCTCCTTATTTTGGGGCAAAACTCAGAAATTCCACTTATTTTGGGGCAAAATTCCAGAAATTTCACTTATTTTGGGGCAAAATTGAGGAAATTTCACTTATTTTGTGGTAAAATTGCAGAAATTTCACTTATTTCAGAGAAAAAATCAGAAATTTTCCTTATTTTAGGGCAAAAAGGCAGAAATTCCCCGTATTTTGGAGCAAAATTGCAGAAATTCCCCTAATTGTGGGGCAAAAAGGCAGAAATTCCCTATATGTTGGGGCAAAAAGACAGAAATTCTCCTTATTTTGGGGCAAAACTCAGAAATTCCACTTATTTTGGGGCAAAATTCCAGAAATTTCCCTTATTTTGGGGCAAAATTGCAGAAATTTCACTTATTTTGGGGCAAAATAGCAGAAATTTTACTTATTTCAAAAAAAAGCAGAATCTTTCTTATTTTGGGTCAAAAAGGCAGAAATTTCATTTATTTTGGTATATAATTGCAGAAATTTTTCTTATTTTGGGGCAAAAAGGCAGAAATTTCCCATATTTTGGAGCAAAAAGGCAGAAATTCCCCTTATTTTGAGGTAAAAAGGCTGAAATTCCTTTTATTTGGGGGCAAAAAGGCAGAAATTTCCTTTATTTTCGGGCAAAATTGCAGAAATTTCACTTATTTCAGGGTAATAAGTCAGAAATTTTCCTTATTTTGGGGCAAAAAAGACAAAAATTCCCTTTGTTTTGGGGGAAAAATACAGAAATTCCAATTATTTAAAGGCAAAAAAGCAGAAATTCTCCTTATTATGGAGCAAAAATGAAGAAATTTCCATTTTTATGGCAAAAAGGTATGCATTCTTCTTATTTTCGGGCAAAAAGGCAGAAATTCACCGTATTTTGGAGCAAAATTGCAGAAATTCCCCTGATTGTGGGTCAAAAAGGCAGAAATTCCCTATATCTTGGGGCAAAAAGACAGAAATTCTCCTTATTTTGGGGCAAATCTCAGAAATTCCACTTATTTTGGGGCAAAATTCCAGAAATTTCACTTATTTTGGGGCAAAATTGCATAAATTTCAATTATTTTGGGGCAAAATTGCAGAAATTTCACTTATTTCAGGAAAATAGGCAGAAATTTTCCTTATTTTGAGGCAAAAAGGCAGAAATTCCTAATATTTTGTGGCAAAAATGCAGAAATTCCCCTTATTTTGAGGGAAAAAAGGCTGAAATTCCCATTATTTGGGGGCAAAAAGGCAGAAGTTTCTCTCATTTTCGGGCAAAATTGCAGAAATTTCACTTACTTCAGGGTAATAAGTCAGAAATTTTCCTTATTTTGGGGCAAAAAAGACAGAACTTCCTTTTGTTTTGTGGGAAAAAGACAGAAATTCCACTTATTTAGAGGCAAAAAAGCAGAAATTCCCTTTATTTTGGAGCAAAAATGAAGAAATTTCCCTTTTTTATGGCAAAAAGGTATGCATTCTTCTAATTGTCGGGCAAAAAGACAGAAATTCCCCGTATTTTGGAGCAAAATTGCAGAAATTCCCCTCATTGTGGGGCAAAAAGGCAGAAATTCCCTATATGTTTGGGCAAAAAGACAGAAATTCTCCTTATTTTGGGGCAAAACTCAGAAATTCCACTTATTTTGGGGCAAAATTCCAGAAATTTTTCTTATTTTGGGGCAAAATTGCAGAAATTTTACTTATTTTCGGGCAAAATTGCAAAAATTTCACTTATTTCAAAAAAAAGCAGAAATTTTCTTATTTTGGGGCAAAAAGGCAGAAATTTCTTTTATTTTGGTACAAAATTGCAGAAATTTTTCTTATTTTGGGGCAAAAAGGCAGAAATTTCCCTTATTTTGGGGCAAAAATGCAGAAATTCCACTTATTTTGAGGTAAAAAGGCTGAAATTCCCATTATTTGGAAACAAAAAAGCAGAAATTTCCCTTATTTTGGGGCAAAATTGTAGAAATTTCACTTATTTCATGGTAATAAGACAGAAATTTTCTTTATTTTGGGATAAAAAAAACAGAAATTCCCTTTGTTTTGGGGGAAAAAGACAGAAATTTCACTTATTTAGAGGCAAAAAAGCAGAAATTCCTTTTATTTTGGAGCAAAATTTCAGAAATTCCCCTAATTGTGGGTCAAAAAGGCAGAAATTCCCTATATGTTGGGGCAAAAAGACAGAAATTCTTTTTATTTTGGGGCAAAATTCAGAAATTCCACTTATTTTCGGGCAAAAATCCAGAAATTTCACTTATTTTGGGGCAAAATTGCAGAAATTTCACTTATTTTGTGGCCAAATTGCAGAAATTTCACTGATTTCAGGAAAAAAGGCAGAAATTTTCCTTATTTTGGGGCAAAAAGGCAGAAATTCCTAATATTTTGTGGCAAAAATGCAGAAATTCCCCTTATTTTGAGGGAAAAAAGGCTGAAATTCCCATTATTTGGGGGCAAAAAGGCAGAAGTTTCTCTCATTTTCGGGCAAAATTGCAGAAATTTCACTTACTTCAGGGTAATAAGTCAGAAATTTTCTTTAGTTTGGGGCAAAAGAGACAGAACTTCCTTTTGTTTTGTGGGAAAAAGACAGAAATTCCACTTATTTAGAGGCGAAAAAGCAGAAATTCCCTTTATTTTGGAGCAAAAATGAAGAAATTTCCCTTTTTTATGGCAAAAACGTATGCATTCTTCTAATTGTCGTGCAAAAAGACAGAAATTCCCCGTATTTTGGAGCAAAATTGCAGAAATTCCCCTCATTGTGGGGCAAAAAGGCAGAAATTCCCTATATGTTTGGGCAAAAAGACAGAAATTCTCCTTATTTTGGGGCAAAACTCAGAAATTCCACTTATTTTGGGGCAAAATTCCAGAAATTTTTCTTATTTTGGGGCAAAATTGCAGAAATTTTACTTATTATCGGGCAAGAATGCAAAAATTTCACTTATTTCAAAAAAAAGCAGAAATTTTCTTATTTTGGGGCAAAAAGGCAGAAATTTCTTTTATTTTGGTACAAAATTGCAGAAATTTTTCTTATTTTGGGGCAAAAAGGCAGAAATTTCCCTTATTTTGGGGCAAAAATGCAGAAATTCCACTTATTTTGAGGTAAAAAGGCTGAAATTCCCATTATTTGGGGACAAAAAAGCAGAAATTTCCCTTATTTTGGGGCAAAATTGTAGAAATTTCACTTATTTCATGGTAATAAGACAGAAATTTTCTTTATTTTGGGATAAAAAAAACAGAAATTCCCTTTGTTTTGGGGGAAAAAGACAGAAATTTCACTTATTTAGAGGCAAAAAAGCAGAAATTCCTTTTATTTTGGAGCAAAATTTCAGAAATTCCCCTAATTGTGGGTCAAAAAGGCAGAAATTCCCTATATGTTGGGGCAAAAAGACAGAAATTCTCCTTATTTTGGGGCAAAACTCAGAAATTCCACTTATTTTCGGGCAAAATTCAAGAAATTTCACTTATTTTGGGGCAAAATTGCAGAAATTTCACTTATTTTGTGGCAAAATTGCAGAAATTTCACTTATTTCAGAGAAAAAAGGCAGAAATTTTCCTTATTTTGGGGCAAAAAGTTAGAAATTCCTAATATTTTGTGGCAAAAAAGCAGAAATTCCTTTTATTTTGAGGTAAAAAGGCTGAAATTCCCCTTATTTGGGGGCAAAAAGGCAGAAATTTCCCTTATTTTGGAACAAAATTGCATAAATTTCAGTTACTTCAGGGTAATAAGTCAGAATTTTTCTTTCTTTGGGACAAAAAAGACAGAAATTTACTTTGTTTTTGGGAAAAAGGCAAAAATTCCACTTATTTAGAGGCAAAAAATCAGAAATTCCCCTTATTTTGGAGCAAAAATGAATAAATTTCCCTTTTTTATGGCAAAAAGATATGCATTCTTCTTATTTTCGGGCAAAAAGGCAGAAATTCACCGTATTTTGGAGCAAAATTGCAGAAATTCCTCTAATTGTGGGTCAAAAAGGCAGAAATTCCCTATATCTTGTGGCAAAAAGACAGAAATTCTCCTTATTTTGGGCAAATCTCAGAAATTCCACTTATTTTGGGGCAAAATTCCAGAAATTTCACTTATTTTGGGGCAAAATTGCATAAATTTCAATTATTTTGGGGCAAAATTGCAGAAATTTCACTTATTTCAGGGAAAAAAGGCAGAAATTTTCCTTATTTTGGGGCAAAAAGGCAGAAATTCCTAATATTTTGTGGCAAAAATGCAGAAATTCCTTTTATTTTGAGGGAAAAAAGGCTGAAATTCCCATTATTTGGGGACAAAAAAGCAGAAATTTTCCTTATTTTGTGGCAAAACTCAGAAATTCCACTTATTTTGGGGCAAAATTCCAGAAATTTCCCTTATTTTGGGGCAAAATTGCAGAAATTTTACTTATTTTCGGGCAAAATTGCCGAAATTTCACTTATTTCAAAAAAAAGCAGAAATTTTCTTATTTTGGGGCAAAAAGGCAGCAATTTCTTTTATTTTGGTACAAAATTGCAGAAATTTTTCTTATTTTGGGGCAAAAAGGCAGAAATTTCCCTTATTTTTGGGCAAAAATGCAGAAATTCCACTTATTTTGAGGTAAAAAGGCTGAAATTCCCATTATTTGGGAACAAAAAAGCAGAAATTTTCCTTATTTTTGGGCAAAATTGCAATAATTTCACTTATTTCATGGTAATAAGACAGAAATTTTCTTTATTTTGGGGCAAAAAAAAAAACCAGAAATTCCCTTTGTTTTGGGGGAAAAAGACAGAAATTCTACTTATTTGGAGGCAAAAAAGCAGAAATTCCTCTTATTTTGGAGCAAAATTTCAGAAATTTCCCTAATTGTGGGTCAAAAAGGCAGAAATTCCCTATATGTTGGGGCAAAAAGACAGAAATTCTCCTTATTTTGGGGCAAAACTCAGAAATTCCACTTATTTTGGGGCAAAATTCCAGAAATTTCACTTATTTTGGGGCAAAATTGAGGAAATTTCACTTATTTTGTGGTAAAATTGCAGAAATTTCACTTATTTCAGAGAAAAAAGTCAGAAATTTTCCTTATTTTGGGGCAAAAAGGCAGAAATTCCCCGTATTTTGGAGCAAAATTGCAGAAATTCCCCTAATTGTGGGGCAAAAAGGCAGAAATTCCCTATATGTTGGGGCAAAAAGACAGAAATTCTCCTTATTTTGGGGCAAAACTCAGAAATTCCACTTATTTTGGGGCAAAATTCCAGAAATTTCCCTTATTTTGGGGCAAAATTGCAGAAATTTCACTTATTTTGGGGCAAAATAGCAGAAATTTCACTTATTTCAAAAAAAAGCAGAATCTTTCTTATTTTGGGTCAAAAAGGCAGAAATTTCATTTATTTTGGTATATAATTGCAGAAATTTTTCTTATTTTGGGGCAAAAAGGCAGAAATTTCCCATATTTTGGAGCAAAAAGGCAGAAATTCCCCTTATTTTGAGGTAAAAAGGCTGAAATTCCTTTTATTTGGGGGCAAAAAGGCAGAAATTTCCTTTATTTTCGGGCAAAATTGCAGAAATTTCACTTATTTCAGGGTAATAAGTCAGAAATTTTCCTTATTTTGAGGCAAAAAAGACAAAAATTCCCTTTGTTTTGGGGGAAAAATACAGAAATTCCAATTATTTAGAGGCAAAAAAGCAGAAATTCCCCTTATTATGGAGCAAAAATGAAGAAATTTCCATTTTTATGGCAAAAAGGTATGCATTCTTCTTATTTTCGGGCAAAAAGGCAGAAATTCACCGTATTTTGGAGCAAAATTGCAGAAATTCCCCTAATTGTGGGTCAAAAAGGCAGAAATTCCCTAAATGTTGGGGCAAAAAGACAGAAATTCTCCTTATTTTGGGGCAAATCTCAGAAATTCCACTTATTTTGGGGCAAAATTCCAGAAATTTCACTTATTTTGGGGCAAATTTGCATAAATTTCAATTATTTTGGGGCAAAATTGCAGAAATTTCACTTATTTCAGGAAAATAGGCAGAAATTTTCCTTATTTTGAGGCAAAAAGGCAGAAATTCCTAATATTTTGTGGCAAAAATGCAGAAATTCCCCTTATTTTGAGGGAAAAAAGGATGAAATTCCCATTATTTGGGGGCAAAAATGCAGAAGTTTCTCTCATTTTCGGGCAAAATTGCAGAAATTTCACTTACTTCAGGGTAATAAGTCAGAAATTTTCCTTATTTTGGGGCAAAAAAGACAGAACTTCCTTTTGTTTTGTGGGAAAAAGACAGAAATTCCACTTATTTAGAGGCAAAAAAGCAGAAATTCCCTTTATTTTGGAGCAAAAATGAAGAAATTTCCCTTTTTTATGGCAAAAAGGTATGCATTCTTCTAATTGTCGGGCAAAAAGACAGAAATTCCCCGTATTTTGGAGCAAAATTGCAGAAATTCCCCTCATTGTGGGGCAAAAAGGCAGAAATTCCCTATATGTTTGGGCAAAAAGACAGAAATTCTCCTTATTTTGGGGCAAAACTCAGAAATTCCACTTATTTTGGGGCAAAATTCCAGAAATTTTTCTTATTTTGGGGCAAAATTGCAGAAATTTTACTTATTTTCGGGCAAAATTGCAAAAATTTCACTTATTTCAAAAAAAGCAGAAATTTTTTTATTTTGGGGCAAAAAGGCAGAAATTTCTTTTATTTTGGTACAAAATTGCAGAAATTTTTCTTATTTTGGGGCAAAAAGGCAGAAATTTCCCTTATTTTGGGGCAAAAATGCAGAAATTCCACTTATTTTGAGGTAAAAAGGCTGAAATTCCCATTATTTGGAAACAAAAAAGCAGAAATTTCCCTTATTTTGGGGCAAAATTGTAGAAATTTCATTTATTTCTTGGTAATAAGACAGAAATTTTCTTTATTTTGGTATAAAAAAAACAGAAATTCCCTTTGTTTTGGGGGAAAAAGACAGAAATTTCACTTATTTAGAGGCAAAAAAGCAGAAATTCCTTTTATTTTGGAGCAAAATTTCAGAAATTCCCCTAATTGTGGGTCAAAAAGGCAGAAATTCCCTATATGTTGGGGCAAAAAGACAGAAATTCTTTTTATTTTGGGGCAAAATTCCGAAATTCCACTTATTTTCGGGCAAAATTCCAGAAATTTCACTTATTTTGGGGCAAAATTGCAGAAATTTCACTTATTTTGTGGCAAAATTGCAGAAATTTCACTTATTTCAGAGAAAAAAGGCAGAAATTTTCCTTATTTTGGGGCAAAAAGTTAGAAATTCCTAATATTTTGTGGCAAAAATGCAGAAATTCCTTTTATTTTGAGGTAAAAAGGCTGAAATTCCCCTTATTTGGGGGCAAAAAGGCAGAAATTTTTCTTATTTTGGAACAAAATTGCATAAATTTCACTTACTTCAGGGTAATAAGTAGAATTTTTCTTTTTTTGGGGCAAAAAAGACAGAAATTTCCTTTGTTTTGGGGAAAAAGGCAAAAATTCCACTTATTTAGAGGCAAAAACAGAAATTCTCCTTATTTTGGAGCAAAAATGAAGAAATTTCCAATTTTTATGACAAAAAGGTATGCATTCTTCTTATTTTCGGGCAAAAAGGCAGAAATTCCCTGTATTTTGGAGCAAAATTGCAGAAATTCCCCTAATTGTGGGGCAAAAAGTCAGAAATTCCCTATATGTTGGGGAAAAAGACAGAAATTCTCCTTATTTTGGGGCAAAACTCAGAAATTCCCTCATTTTGGGGCAAAATTGCAGAAATTTCACTTATTTCATGGTAATAAGACAGAAATTTTCTTTATTTTGGGGCAAAAAAACCAGAAATTCCCTTTGTTTTGGGGGAAAAATACAGAAATTCCACTTATTTAGAGGTAAAAAAGCAGAAATTTCCCTTATTTTGGAGCAAAATTTCAGAAATTCCCCTAATTGTGGGTCAATAAGGCAGAAATTCCCTATATGTTGGGGCAAAAAGACAGAAATTCTCCTTATTTTGGGGCAAAACTCAGAAATTCCACTTATTTTGGGGCAAAATTCCAGAAATTTCACTTATTTTGGGGCAAAATTGCAGAAATTTCACTTATTTTGTGGCAAAATTGCAGAAATTTCACTTATTTCAGAGAAAAAAGGCAGAAATTTTTATTATTTTGGGGCAAAAATTAGAAATTCCTAATATTTTGTGGCAAAAATGCAGAAATTCCTTTTATTTTGAGGTAAAAAGGCTGAAATTCCCCTTATTTGGGGGCAAAAATGCAGAAATTTGCCTTATTTTGGAACAAAATTGCATAAATTTCAGTTACTTCAGGGTAATAAGTCAGAATTTTTCCTTTTTTGGGGCAAAAAAGACAGAAATTCCCTTTGTTTTGGGGGAAAAATACAGAAATTCCACTTATTTAGAGGCAAAAAAGCAGAAATTCCCCTTATTATGGAGCAAAAATGAAGAAATTTCCATTTTTATGGCAAAAAGGTATGCATTCTTCTTATTTTCGGGCAAAAAGGCAGAAATTCACCGTATTTTGGAGCAAAATTGCAGAAATTCCCCTAATTGTGGGTCAAAAAGGCAGAAATTCCCTAAATGTTGGGGCAAAAAGACAGAAATTCTCCTTATTTTGGGGCAAATCTCAGAAATTCCACTTATTTTGGGGCAAAATTCCAGAAATTTCACTTATTTTGGGGCAAATTTGCATAAATTTCAATTATTTTGGGGCAAAATTGCAGAAATTTCACTTATTTCAGGAAAATAGGCAGAAATTTTCCTTATTTTGAGGCAAAAAGGCAGAAATTCCTAATATTTTGTGGCAAAAATGCAGAAATTCCCCTTATTTTGAGGGAAAAAAGGATGAAATTCCCATTATTTGGGGGCAAAAATGCAGAAGTTTCTCTCATTTTCGGGCAAAATTGCAGAAATTTCACTTACTTCAGGGTAATAAGTCAGAAATTTTCCTTATTTTGGGGCAAAAAAGACAGAACTTCCTTTTGTTTTGTGGGAAAAAGACAGAAATTCCACTTATTTAGAGGCAAAAAAGCAGAAATTCCCTTTATTTTGGAGCAAAAATGAAGAAATTTCCCTTTTTTATGGCAAAAAGGTATGCATTCTTCTAATTGTCGGGCAAAAAGACAGAAATTCCCCGTATTTTGGAGCAAAATTGCAGAAATTCCCCTCATTGTGGGGCAAAAAGGCAGAAATTCCCTATATGTTTGGGCAAAAAGACAGAAATTCTCCTTATTTTGGGGCAAAACTCAGAAATTCCACTTATTTTGGGGCAAAATTCCAGAAATTTTTCTTATTTTGGGGCAAAATTGCAGAAATTTTACTTATTTTCGGGCAAAATTGCAAAAATTTCACTTATTTCAAAAAAAGCAGAAATTTTTTTATTTTGGGGCAAAAAGGCAGAAATTTCTTTTATTTTGGTACAAAATTGCAGAAATTTTTCTTATTTTGGGGCAAAAAGGCAGAAATTTCCCTTATTTTGGGGCAAAAATGCAGAAATTCCACTTATTTTGAGGTAAAAAGGCTGAAATTCCCATTATTTGGAAACAAAAAAGCAGAAATTTCCCTTATTTTGGGGCAAAATTGTAGAAATTTCATTTATTTCATGGTAATAAGACAGAAATTTTCTTTATTTTGGGATAAAAAAAACAGAAATTCCCTTTGTTTTGGGGGAAAAAGACAGAAATTTCACTTATTTAGAGGCAAAAAAGCAGAAATTCCTTTTATTTTGGAGCAAAATTTCAGAAATTCCCCTAATTGTGGGTCAAAAAGGCAGAAATTCCCTATATGTTGGGGCAAAAAGACAGAAATTCTTTTTATTTTGGGGCAAAATTCCGAAATTCCACTTATTTTCGGGCAAAATTCCAGAAATTTCACTTATTTTGGGGCAAAATTGCAGAAATTTCACTTATTTTGTGGCAAAATTGCAGAAATTTCACTTATTTCAGAGAAAAAAGGCAGAAATTTTCCTTATTTTGGGGCAAAAAGTTAGAAATTCCTAATATTTTGTGGCAAAAATGCAGAAATTCCTTTTATTTTGAGGTAAAAAGGCTGAAATTCCCCTTATTTGGGGGCAAAAAGGCAGAAATTTTTCTTATTTTGGAACAAAATTGCATAAATTTCACTTACTTCAGGGTAATAAGTAGAATTTTTCTTTTTTTGGGGCAAAAAAGACAGAAATTCCCTTTGTTTTGGGGAAAAAGGCAAAAATTCCACTTATTTAGAGGCAAAAACAGAAATTCTCCTTATTTTGGAGCAAAAATGAAGAAATTTCCCATTTTTATGACAAAAAGGTATGCATTCTTCTTATTTTCGGGCAAAAAGGCAGAAATTCCCTGTATTTTGGAGCAAAATTGCAGAAATTCCCCTAATTGTGGGGCAAAAAGTCAGAAATTCCCTATATGTTGGGGAAAAAGACAGAAATTCTCCTTATTTTGGGGCAAAACTCAGAAATTCCCTCATTTTGGGGCAAAATTGCAGAAATTTCACTTATTTCATGGTAATAAGACAGAAATTTTCTTTATTTTGGGGCAAAAAAACCAGAAATTCCCTTTGTTTTGGGGGAAAAATACAGAAATTCCACTTATTTAGAGGTAAAAAAGCAGAAATTTCCCTTATTTTGGAGCAAAATTTCAGAAATTCCCCTAATTGTGGGTCAATAAGGCAGAAATTCCCTATATGTTGGGGCAAAAAGACAGAAATTCTCCTTATTTTGGGGCAAAACTCAGAAATTCCACTTATTTTGGGGCAAAATTCCAGAAATTTCACTTATTTTGGGGCAAAATTGCAGAAATTTCACTTATTTTGTGGCAAAATTGCAGAAATTTCACTTATTTCAGAGAAAAAAGGCAGAAATTTTTATTATTTTGGGGCAAAAATTAGAAATTCCTAATATTTTGTGGCAAAAATGCAGAAATTCCTTTTATTTTGAGGTAAAAAGGCTGAAATTCCCCTTATTTGGGGGCAAAAAGGCAGAAATTTCCCTTATTTTGGAACAAAATTGCAAAAATTTCACTTACTTCAGGGTAATAAGTCAGAATTTTTCCTTTTTTGGGGCAAAAAAGACAGAAATTCCCTTTGTTTTGGGGGAAAAATACAGAAATTCCACTTATTTAGAGGCAAAAAAGCAGAAATTCCCCTTATTATGGAGCAAAAATGAAGAAATTTCTATTTTTATGGCAAAAAGGTATGCATTCTTCTTATTTTCGGGCAAAAAGGCAGAAATTCACCGTATTTTGGAGCAAAATTGCAGAAATTCCCCTAATTGTGGGTCAAAAAGGCAGAAATTCCCTATATCTTGGGGCAAAAAGACAGAAATTCTCCTTATTTTGGGGCAAATCTCAGAAATTCCACTTATTTTGGGGCAAAATTCCAGAAATTTCACTTATTTTGGGGCAAAATTGCATAAATTTCAATTATTTTGGGGCAAAATTGCAGAAATTTCACTTATTTCAGGAAAATAGGCAGAAATTTTCCTTATTTTGAGGCAAAAAGGCAGAAATTTATAATATTTTGTGGCAAAAATGCAGAAATTCCCCTTATTTTGAGGGAAAAAAGGCTGAAATTCCCATTATTTGGGGGCAAAAAGGCAGAAGTTTCTCTCATTTTCGGGCAAAATTGCAGAAATTTCACTTACTTCAGGGTAATAAGTCAGAAATTTTCCTTATTTTGGGGCAAAAAAGACAGAACTTCCTTTTGTTTTGTGGGAAAAAGACAGAAATTCCACTTATTTAGAGGCAAAAAGCAGAAATTCCCTTTATTTTGGAGCAAAAATGAAGAAATTTCCCTTTTTTATGGCAAAAAGGTATGCATTCTTCTAATTGTCGGGCAAAAAGAAAGAAATTCCCCGTATTTTGGAGCAAAATTGCAGAAATTCCCCTCATTGTGGGGCAAAAAGGCAGAAATTCCCTATATGTTTGGGCAAAAAGACAGAAATTCTCCTTATTTTGGGGCAAAACTCAGAAATTCCACTTATTTTGGGGCAAAATTCCAGAAATTTTTCTTATTTTGGGGCAAAATTGCAGAAATTTTACTTATTTTCGGGCAAAATTGCAAAAATTTCACTTATTTCAAAAAAAAGCAGAAATTTTCTTATTTTGGGGCAAAAAGGCAGAAATTTCTTTTATTTTGGTACAAAATTGCAGAAATTTTTCTTATTTTGGGGCAAAAAGGCAGAAATTTCCCTTATTTTGGGGCAAAAATGCAGAAATTCCACTTATTTTGAGGTAAAAAGGCTGAAATTCCCATTATTTGGGGACAAAAAAGCAGAAATTTCCCTTATTTTGGGGCAAAATTGTAGAAATTTCACTTATTTCATGGTAATAAGACAGAAATTTTCTTTATTTTGGGGTAAAAAAAACAGAAATTCCCTTTGTTTTGGGGGAAAAAGACAGAAATTTCACTTATTTAGAGGCAAAAAAGCAGAAATTCCTTTTATTTTGGAGCAAAATTTCAGAAATTCCCCTAATTGTGGGTCAAAAAGGCAGAAATTCCCTATATGTTGGGGCAAAAAGACAGAAATTCTCCTTATTTTGGGGCAAAACTCAGAAATTCCACTTATTTTCGAGCAAAATTCCAGAAATTTCACTTATTTTGGGGCAAAATTGCAGAAATTTCACTTATTTTGTGGCAAAATTGCAGAAATTTCACTTATTTCAGAGAAAAAAGGCAGAAATTTTCCTTATTTTGGGGCAAAAAGTTAGAAATTCCTAATATTTTGTGGCAAAAAAGCAGAAATTCCTTTTATTTTGAGGTTAAAAGGCTGAAATTCCCCTTATTTGGGGGCAAAAAGGCAGAAATTTCCCTTATTTTGGAACAAAATTGCATAAATTTCAGTTATTTCAGGGTAATAAGTCAGAATTTTTCTTTTTTTGGGACAAAAAAGACAGAAATTTACTTTGTTTTGGGGAAAAAGGCAAAAATTCCACTTATTTAGAGGCAAAAAATCAGAAATTCCCCTTATTTTGGAGCAAAAATGAAGAAATTTCCCTTTTTTATGGCAAAAAGATATGCATTCTTCTTATTTTTGGGCAAAAAGGCAGAAATTCACCGTATTTTGGAGCCAAATTGCAGAAATTCCTCTAATTGTGGGTCAAAAAGGCAGAAATTCCCTATATCTTGTGGCAAAAAGACAGAAATTCTCCTTATTTTGGGCAAATCTCAGAAATTCCACTTATTTTGGGGCAAAATTCCAGAAATTTCACTTATTTTGGGGCAAAATTGCATAAATTTCAATTATTTTGGGGCAAAATTGCAGAAATTTCACTTATTTCAGGGAAAAAAGGCAGAAATTTTCCTTATTTTGGGGCAAAAAGGCAGAAATTCCTAATATTTTGTGGCAAAAATGCAGAAATTCCCCTTATTTTGAGGGAAAAAAGGATGAAATTCCCATTATTTGGGGACAAAAAAGCAGAAATTTTCCTTATTTTGGGGCAAAACTCAGAAATTCCTCTTATTTTGGGGCAAAATTCCAGAAATTTCCCTTATTTTGGGGCAAAATTGCAGAAATTTTACTTATTTTCGGGCAAAATTGCCGAAATTTCACTTATTTCAAAAAAAAGCAGAAATTTTCTTATTTTGGGGCAAAAAGGCAGCAATTTTTTTTATTTTGGTACAAAATTGCAGAAATTTTTCTTATTTTGGGGCAAAAAGGCAGAAATTTCCCTTATTTTGGGGCAAAAATGCAGAAATTCCACTTATTTTGAGGTAAAAAGGCTGAAATTCCCATTATTTGGGGACAAAAAAGCAGAAATTTTCCTTATTTTTGGGCAAAATTGCAATAATTTCACTTATTCATGGTAATAAGACAGAAATTTTCTTTATTTTGGGGCAAAAAAAAAACAGAAATTCCCTTTGTTTTGGGGGAAAAAGACAGAAATTCTACTTATTTGGAGGCAAAAAAGCAGAAATTCCTCTTATTTTGGAGCAAAATTTCAGAAATTTCCCTAATTGTGGGTCAAAAAGGCAGAAATTCCCTATATGTTGGGGCAAAAAGACAGAAATTCTCCTTATTTTGGGGCAAAACTCAGAAATTCCACTTATTTTGGGGCAAAATTCCAGAAATTTCACTTATTTTGGGGCAAAATTGAGGAAATTTCACTTATTTTGTGGTAAAATTGCAGAAATTTCACTTATTTCAGAGAAAAAATCAGAAATTTTCCTTATTTTAGGGCAAAAAGGCAGAAATTCCCCGTATTTTGGAGCAAAATTGCAGAAATTCCCCTAATTGTGGGGCAAAAAGGCAGAAATTCCCTATATGTTGGGGCAAAAAGACAGAAATTCTCCTTATTTTGGGGCAAAACTCAGAAATTCCACTTATTTTGGGGCAAAATTCCAGAAATTTCCCTTATTTTGGGGCAAAATTGCAGAAATTTCACTTATTTTGGGGCAAAATAGCAGAAATTTTACTTATTTCAAAAAAAAGCAGAATCTTTCTTATTTTGGGTCAAAAAGGCAGAAATTTCATTTATTTTGGTATATAATTGCAGAAATTTTTCTTATTTTGGGGCAAAAAGGCAGAAATTTCCCATATTTTGGAGCAAAAAGGCAGAAATTCCCCTTATTTTGAGGTAAAAAGGCTGAAATTCCTTTTATTTGGGGGCAAAAAGGCAGAAATTTCCTTTATTTTCGGGCAAAATTGCAGAAATTTCACTTATTTCAGGGTAATAAGTCAGAAATTTTCCTTATTTTGGGGCAAAAAAGACAAAAATTCCCTTTGTTTTGGGGGAAAAATACAGAAATTCCAATTATTTAAAGGCAAAAAAGCAGAAATTCTCCTTATTATGGAGCAAAAATGAAGAAATTTCCATTTTTATGGCAAAAAGGTATGCATTCTTCTTATTTTCGGGCAAAAAGGCAGAAATTCACCGTATTTTGGAGCAAAATTGCAGAAATTCCCCTGATTGTGGGTCAAAAAGGCAGAAATTCCCTATATCTTGGGGCAAAAAGACAGAAATTCTCCTTATTTTGGGGCAAATCTCAGAAATTCCACTTATTTTGGGGCAAAATTCCAGAAATTTCACTTATTTTGGGGCAAAATTGCATAAATTTCAATTATTTTGGGGCAAAATTGCAGAAATTTCACTTATTTCAGGAAAATAGGCAGAAATTTTCCTTATTTTGAGGCAAAAAGGCAGAAATTCCTAATATTTTGTGGCAAAAATGCAGAAATTCCCCTTATTTTGAGGGAAAAAAGGCTGAAATTCCCATTATTTGGGGGCAAAAAGGCAGAAGTTTCTCTCATTTTCGGGCAAAATTGCAGAAATTTCACTTACTTCAGGGTAATAAGTCAGAAATTTTCCTTATTTTGGGGCAAAAAAGACAGAACTTCCTTTTGTTTTGTGGGAAAAAGACAGAAATTCCACTTATTTAGAGGCAAAAAAGCAGAAATTCCCTTTATTTTGGAGCAAAAATGAAGAAATTTCCCTTTTTTATGGCAAAAAGGTATGCATTCTTCTAATTGTCGGGCAAAAAGACAGAAATTCCCCGTATTTTGGAGCAAAATTGCAGAAATTCCCCTCATTGTGGGGCAAAAAGGCAGAAATTCCCTATATGTTTGGGCAAAAAGACAGAAATTCTCCTTATTTTGGGGCAAAACTCAGAAATTCCACTTATTTTGGGGCAAAATTCCAGAAATTTTTCTTATTTTGGGGCAAAATTGCAGAAATTTTACTTATTTTCGGGCAAAATTGCAAAAATTTCACTTATTTCAAAAAAAAGCAGAAATTTTCTTATTTTGGGGCAAAAAGGCAGAAATTTCTTTTATTTTGGTACAAAATTGCAGAAATTTTTCTTATTTTGGGGCAAAAAGGCAGAAATTTCCCTTATTTTGGGGCAAAAATGCAGAAATTCCACTTATTTTGAGGTAAAAAGGCTGAAATTCCCATTATTTGGAAACAAAAAAGCAGAAATTTCCCTTATTTTGGGGCAAAATTGTAGAAATTTCACTTATTTCATGGTAATAAGACAGAAATTTTCTTTATTTTGGGATAAAAAAAACAGAAATTCCCTTTGTTTTGGGGGAAAAAGACAGAAATTTCACTTATTTAGAGGCAAAAAAGCAGAAATTCCTTTTATTTTGGAGCAAAATTTCAGAAATTCCCCTAATTGTGGGTCAAAAAGGCAGAAATTCCCTATATGTTGGGGCAAAAAGACAGAAATTCTTTTTATTTTGGGGCAAAATTCAGAAATTCCACTTATTTTCGGGCAAAAATCCAGAAATTTCACTTATTTTGGGGCAAAATTGCAGAAATTTCACTTATTTTGTGGCCAAATTGCAGAAATTTCACTGATTTCAGGAAAAAAGGCAGAAATTTTCCTTATTTTGGGGCAAAAAGGCAGAAATTCCTAATATTTTGTGGCAAAAATGCAGAAATTCCCCTTATTTTGAGGGAAAAAAGGCTGAAATTCCCATTATTTGGGGGCAAAAAGGCAGAAGTTTCTCTCATTTTCGGGCAAAATTGCAGAAATTTCACTTACTTCAGGGTAATAAGTCAGAAATTTTCTTTAGTTTGGGGCAAAAGAGACAGAACTTCCTTTTGTTTTGTGGGAAAAAGACAGAAATTCCACTTATTTAGAGGCGAAAAAGCAGAAATTCCCTTTATTTTGGAGCAAAAATGAAGAAATTTCCCTTTTTTATGGCAAAAACGTATGCATTCTTCTAATTGTCGTGCAAAAAGACAGAAATTCCCCGTATTTTGGAGCAAAATTGCAGAAATTCCCCTCATTGTGGGGCAAAAAGGCAGAAATTCCCTATATGTTTGGGCAAAAAGACAGAAATTCTCCTTATTTTGGGGCAAAACTCAGAAATTCCACTTATTTTGGGGCAAAATTCCAGAAATTTTTCTTATTTTGGGGCAAAATTGCAGAAATTTTACTTATTATCGGGCAAGAATGCAAAAATTTCACTTATTTCAAAAAAAAGCAGAAATTTTCTTATTTTGGGGCAAAAAGGCAGAAATTTCTTTTATTTTGGTACAAAATTGCAGAAATTTTTCTTATTTTGGGGCAAAAAGGCAGAAATTTCCCTTATTTTGGGGCAAAAATGCAGAAATTCCACTTATTTTGAGGTAAAAAGGCTGAAATTCCCATTATTTGGGGACAAAAAAGCAGAAATTTCCCTTATTTTGGGGCAAAATTGTAGAAATTTCACTTATTTCATGGTAATAAGACAGAAATTTTCTTTATTTTGGGATAAAAAAAACAGAAATTCCCTTTGTTTTGGGGGAAAAAGACAGAAATTTCACTTATTTAGAGGCAAAAAAGCAGAAATTCCTTTTATTTTGGAGCAAAATTTCAGAAATTCCCCTAATTGTGGGTCAAAAAGGCAGAAATTCCCTATATGTTGGGGCAAAAAGACAGAAATTCTCCTTATTTTGGGGCAAAACTCAGAAATTCCACTTATTTTCGGGCAAAATTCAAGAAATTTCACTTATTTTGGGGCAAAATTGCAGAAATTTCACTTATTTTGTGGCAAAATTGCAGAAATTTCACTTATTTCAGAGAAAAAAGGCAGAAATTTTCCTTATTTTGGGGCAAAAAGTTAGAAATTCCTAATATTTTGTGGCAAAAAAGCAGAAATTCCTTTTATTTTGAGGTAAAAAGGCTGAAATTCCCCTTATTTGGGGGCAAAAAGGCAGAAATTTCCCTTATTTTGGAACAAAATTGCATAAATTTCAGTTACTTCAGGGTAATAAGTCAGAATTTTTCTTTCTTTGGGACAAAAAAGACAGAAATTTACTTTGTTTTTGGGAAAAAGGCAAAAATTCCACTTATTTAGAGGCAAAAAATCAGAAATTCCCCTTATTTTGGAGCAAAAATGAATAAATTTCCCTTTTTTATGGCAAAAAGATATGCATTCTTCTTATTTTCGGGCAAAAAGGCAGAAATTCACCGTATTTTGGAGCAAAATTGCAGAAATTCCTCTAATTGTGGGTCAAAAAGGCAGAAATTCCCTATATCTTGTGGCAAAAAGACAGAAATTCTCCTTATTTTGGGCAAATCTCAGAAATTCCACTTATTTTGGGGCAAAATTCCAGAAATTTCACTTATTTTGGGGCAAAATTGCATAAATTTCAATTATTTTGGGGCAAAATTGCAGAAATTTCACTTATTTCAGGGAAAAAAGGCAGAAATTTTCCTTATTTTGGGGCAAAAAGGCAGAAATTCCTAATATTTTGTGGCAAAAATGCAGAAATTCCTTTTATTTTGAGGGAAAAAAGGCTGAAATTCCCATTATTTGGGGACAAAAAAGCAGAAATTTTCCTTATTTTGTGGCAAAACTCAGAAATTCCACTTATTTTGGGGCAAAATTCCAGAAATTTCCCTTATTTTGGGGCAAAATTGCAGAAATTTTACTTATTTTCGGGCAAAATTGCCGAAATTTCACTTATTTCAAAAAAAAGCAGAAATTTTCTTATTTTGGGGCAAAAAGGCAGCAATTTCTTTTATTTTGGTACAAAATTGCAGAAATTTTTCTTATTTTGGGGCAAAAAGGCAGAAATTTCCCTTATTTTTGGGCAAAAATGCAGAAATTCCACTTATTTTGAGGTAAAAAGGCTGAAATTCCCATTATTTGGGAACAAAAAAGCAGAAATTTTCCTTATTTTTGGGCAAAATTGCAATAATTTCACTTATTTCATGGTAATAAGACAGAAATTTTCTTTATTTTGGGGCAAAAAAAAAAACCAGAAATTCCCTTTGTTTTGGGGGAAAAAGACAGAAATTCTACTTATTTGGAGGCAAAAAAGCAGAAATTCCTCTTATTTTGGAGCAAAATTTCAGAAATTTCCCTAATTGTGGGTCAAAAAGGCAGAAATTCCCTATATGTTGGGGCAAAAAGACAGAAATTCTCCTTATTTTGGGGCAAAACTCAGAAATTCCACTTATTTTGGGGCAAAATTCCAGAAATTTCACTTATTTTGGGGCAAAATTGAGGAAATTTCACTTATTTTGTGGTAAAATTGCAGAAATTTCACTTATTTCAGAGAAAAAAGTCAGAAATTTTCCTTATTTTGGGGCAAAAAGGCAGAAATTCCCCGTATTTTGGAGCAAAATTGCAGAAATTCCCCTAATTGTGGGGCAAAAAGGCAGAAATTCCCTATATGTTGGGGCAAAAAGACAGAAATTCTCCTTATTTTGGGGCAAAACTCAGAAATTCCACTTATTTTGGGGCAAAATTCCAGAAATTTCCCTTATTTTGGGGCAAAATTGCAGAAATTTCACTTATTTTGGGGCAAAATAGCAGAAATTTCACTTATTTCAAAAAAAAGCAGAATCTTTCTTATTTTGGGTCAAAAAGGCAGAAATTTCATTTATTTTGGTATATAATTGCAGAAATTTTTCTTATTTTGGGGCAAAAAGGCAGAAATTTCCCATATTTTGGAGCAAAAAGGCAGAAATTCCCCTTATTTTGAGGTAAAAAGGCTGAAATTCCTTTTATTTGGGGGCAAAAAGGCAGAAATTTCCTTTATTTTCGGGCAAAATTGCAGAAATTTCACTTATTTCAGGGTAATAAGTCAGAAATTTTCCTTATTTTGAGGCAAAAAAGACAAAAATTCCCTTTGTTTTGGGGGAAAAATACAGAAATTCCAATTATTTAGAGGCAAAAAAGCAGAAATTCCCCTTATTATGGAGCAAAAATGAAGAAATTTCCATTTTTATGGCAAAAAGGTATGCATTCTTCTTATTTTCGGGCAAAAAGGCAGAAATTCACCGTATTTTGGAGCAAAATTGCAGAAATTCCCCTAATTGTGGGTCAAAAAGGCAGAAATTCCCTAAATGTTGGGGCAAAAAGACAGAAATTCTCCTTATTTTGGGGCAAATCTCAGAAATTCCACTTATTTTGGGGCAAAATTCCAGAAATTTCACTTATTTTGGGGCAAATTTGCATAAATTTCAATTATTTTGGGGCAAAATTGCAGAAATTTCACTTATTTCAGGAAAATAGGCAGAAATTTTCCTTATTTTGAGGCAAAAAGGCAGAAATTCCTAATATTTTGTGGCAAAAATGCAGAAATTCCCCTTATTTTGAGGGAAAAAAGGATGAAATTCCCATTATTTGGGGGCAAAAATGCAGAAGTTTCTCTCATTTTCGGGCAAAATTGCAGAAATTTCACTTACTTCAGGGTAATAAGTCAGAAATTTTCCTTATTTTGGGGCAAAAAAGACAGAACTTCCTTTTGTTTTGTGGGAAAAAGACAGAAATTCCACTTATTTAGAGGCAAAAAAGCAGAAATTCCCTTTATTTTGGAGCAAAAATGAAGAAATTTCCCTTTTTTATGGCAAAAAGGTATGCATTCTTCTAATTGTCGGGCAAAAAGACAGAAATTCCCCGTATTTTGGAGCAAAATTGCAGAAATTCCCCTCATTGTGGGGCAAAAAGGCAGAAATTCCCTATATGTTTGGGCAAAAAGACAGAAATTCTCCTTATTTTGGGGCAAAACTCAGAAATTCCACTTATTTTGGGGCAAAATTCCAGAAATTTTTCTTATTTTGGGGCAAAATTGCAGAAATTTTACTTATTTTCGGGCAAAATTGCAAAAATTTCACTTATTTCAAAAAAAGCAGAAATTTTTTTATTTTGGGGCAAAAAGGCAGAAATTTCTTTTATTTTGGTACAAAATTGCAGAAATTTTTCTTATTTTGGGGCAAAAAGGCAGAAATTTCCCTTATTTTGGGGCAAAAATGCAGAAATTCCACTTATTTTGAGGTAAAAAGGCTGAAATTCCCATTATTTGGAAACAAAAAAGCAGAAATTTCCCTTATTTTGGGGCAAAATTGTAGAAATTTCATTTATTTCTTGGTAATAAGACAGAAATTTTCTTTATTTTGGTATAAAAAAAACAGAAATTCCCTTTGTTTTGGGGGAAAAAGACAGAAATTTCACTTATTTAGAGGCAAAAAAGCAGAAATTCCTTTTATTTTGGAGCAAAATTTCAGAAATTCCCCTAATTGTGGGTCAAAAAGGCAGAAATTCCCTATATGTTGGGGCAAAAAGACAGAAATTCTTTTTATTTTGGGGCAAAATTCCGAAATTCCACTTATTTTCGGGCAAAATTCCAGAAATTTCACTTATTTTGGGGCAAAATTGCAGAAATTTCACTTATTTTGTGGCAAAATTGCAGAAATTTCACTTATTTCAGAGAAAAAAGGCAGAAATTTTCCTTATTTTGGGGCAAAAAGTTAGAAATTCCTAATATTTTGTGGCAAAAATGCAGAAATTCCTTTTATTTTGAGGTAAAAAGGCTGAAATTCCCCTTATTTGGGGGCAAAAAGGCAGAAATTTTTCTTATTTTGGAACAAAATTGCATAAATTTCACTTACTTCAGGGTAATAAGTAGAATTTTTCTTTTTTTGGGGCAAAAAAGACAGAAATTTCCTTTGTTTTGGGGAAAAAGGCAAAAATTCCACTTATTTAGAGGCAAAAACAGAAATTCTCCTTATTTTGGAGCAAAAATGAAGAAATTTCCAATTTTTATGACAAAAAGGTATGCATTCTTCTTATTTTCGGGCAAAAAGGCAGAAATTCCCTGTATTTTGGAGCAAAATTGCAGAAATTCCCCTAATTGTGGGGCAAAAAGTCAGAAATTCCCTATATGTTGGGGAAAAAGACAGAAATTCTCCTTATTTTGGGGCAAAACTCAGAAATTCCCTCATTTTGGGGCAAAATTGCAGAAATTTCACTTATTTCATGGTAATAAGACAGAAATTTTCTTTATTTTGGGGCAAAAAAACCAGAAATTCCCTTTGTTTTGGGGGAAAAATACAGAAATTCCACTTATTTAGAGGTAAAAAAGCAGAAATTTCCCTTATTTTGGAGCAAAATTTCAGAAATTCCCCTAATTGTGGGTCAATAAGGCAGAAATTCCCTATATGTTGGGGCAAAAAGACAGAAATTCTCCTTATTTTGGGGCAAAACTCAGAAATTCCACTTATTTTGGGGCAAAATTCCAGAAATTTCACTTATTTTGGGGCAAAATTGCAGAAATTTCACTTATTTTGTGGCAAAATTGCAGAAATTTCACTTATTTCAGAGAAAAAAGGCAGAAATTTTTATTATTTTGGGGCAAAAATTAGAAATTCCTAATATTTTGTGGCAAAAATGCAGAAATTCCTTTTATTTTGAGGTAAAAAGGCTGAAATTCCCCTTATTTGGGGGCAAAAATGCAGAAATTTGCCTTATTTTGGAACAAAATTGCATAAATTTCAGTTACTTCAGGGTAATAAGTCAGAATTTTTCCTTTTTTGGGGCAAAAAAGACAGAAATTCCCTTTGTTTTGGGGGAAAAATACAGAAATTCCACTTATTTAGAGGCAAAAAAGCAGAAATTCCCCTTATTATGGAGCAAAAATGAAGAAATTTCCATTTTTATGGCAAAAAGGTATGCATTCTTCTTATTTTCGGGCAAAAAGGCAGAAATTCACCGTATTTTGGAGCAAAATTGCAGAAATTCCCCTAATTGTGGGTCAAAAAGGCAGAAATTCCCTAAATGTTGGGGCAAAAAGACAGAAATTCTCCTTATTTTGGGGCAAATCTCAGAAATTCCACTTATTTTGGGGCAAAATTCCAGAAATTTCACTTATTTTGGGGCAAATTTGCATAAATTTCAATTATTTTGGGGCAA
Organism: Micromys minutus; assembly: GCF_963924665.1. Taxonomy (NCBI): domain Eukaryota; kingdom Metazoa; phylum Chordata; class Mammalia; order Rodentia; family Muridae; genus Micromys; species Micromys minutus. The sequence continues at coordinate 760,841 of NW_027667679.1, read as the reverse complement.
AATTGCAGAAATTTCACTTATTTCAGGAAAATAGGCAGAAATTTTCCTTATTTTGAGGCAAAAAGGCAGAAATTCCTAATATTTTGTGGCAAAAATGCAGAAATTCCCCTTATTTTGAGGGAAAAAAGGATGAAATTCCCATTATTTGGGGGCAAAAATGCAGAAGTTTCTCTCATTTTCGGGCAAAATTGCAGAAATTTCACTTACTTCAGGGTAATAAGTCAGAAATTTTCCTTATTTTGGGGCAAAAAAGACAGAACTTCCTTTTGTTTTGTGGGAAAAAGACAGAAATTCCACTTATTTAGAGGCAAAAAAGCAGAAATTCCCTTTATTTTGGAGCAAAAATGAAGAAATTTCCCTTTTTTATGGCAAAAAGGTATGCATTCTTCTAATTGTCGGGCAAAAAGACAGAAATTCCCCGTATTTTGGAGCAAAATTGCAGAAATTCCCCTCATTGTGGGGCAAAAAGGCAGAAATTCCCTATATGTTTGGGCAAAAAGACAGAAATTCTCCTTATTTTGGGGCAAAACTCAGAAATTCCACTTATTTTGGGGCAAAATTCCAGAAATTTTTCTTATTTTGGGGCAAAATTGCAGAAATTTTACTTATTTTCGGGCAAAATTGCAAAAATTTCACTTATTTCAAAAAAAGCAGAAATTTTTTTATTTTGGGGCAAAAAGGCAGAAATTTCTTTTATTTTGGTACAAAATTGCAGAAATTTTTCTTATTTTGGGGCAAAAAGGCAGAAATTTCCCTTATTTTGGGGCAAAAATGCAGAAATTCCACTTATTTTGAGGTAAAAAGGCTGAAATTCCCATTATTTGGAAACAAAAAAGCAGAAATTTCCCTTATTTTGGGGCAAAATTGTAGAAATTTCATTTATTTCATGGTAATAAGACAGAAATTTTCTTTATTTTGGGATAAAAAAAACAGAAATTCCCTTTGTTTTGGGGGAAAAAGACAGAAATTTCACTTATTTAGAGGCAAAAAAGCAGAAATTCCTTTTATTTTGGAGCAAAATTTCAGAAATTCCCCTAATTGTGGGTCAAAAAGGCAGAAATTCCCTATATGTTGGGGCAAAAAGACAGAAATTCTTTTTATTTTGGGGCAAAATTCCGAAATTCCACTTATTTTCGGGCAAAATTCCAGAAATTTCACTTATTTTGGGGCAAAATTGCAGAAATTTCACTTATTTTGTGGCAAAATTGCAGAAATTTCACTTATTTCAGAGAAAAAAGGCAGAAATTTTCCTTATTTTGGGGCAAAAAGTTAGAAATTCCTAATATTTTGTGGCAAAAATGCAGAAATTCCTTTTATTTTGAGGTAAAAAGGCTGAAATTCCCCTTATTTGGGGGCAAAAAGGCAGAAATTTTTCTTATTTTGGAACAAAATTGCATAAATTTCACTTACTTCAGGGTAATAAGTAGAATTTTTCTTTTTTTGGGGCAAAAAAGACAGAAATTCCCTTTGTTTTGGGGAAAAAGGCAAAAATTCCACTTATTTAGAGGCAAAAACAGAAATTCTCCTTATTTTGGAGCAAAAATGAAGAAATTTCCCATTTTTATGACAAAAAGGTATGCATTCTTCTTATTTTCGGGCAAAAAGGCAGAAATTCCCTGTATTTTGGAGCAAAATTGCAGAAATTCCCCTAATTGTGGGGCAAAAAGTCAGAAATTCCCTATATGTTGGGGAAAAAGACAGAAATTCTCCTTATTTTGGGGCAAAACTCAGAAATTCCCTCATTTTGGGGCAAAATTGCAGAAATTTCACTTATTTCATGGTAATAAGACAGAAATTTTCTTTATTTTGGGGCAAAAAAACCAGAAATTCCCTTTGTTTTGGGGGAAAAATACAGAAATTCCACTTATTTAGAGGTAAAAAAGCAGAAATTTCCCTTATTTTGGAGCAAAATTTCAGAAATTCCCCTAATTGTGGGTCAATAAGGCAGAAATTCCCTATATGTTGGGGCAAAAAGACAGAAATTCTCCTTATTTTGGGGCAAAACTCAGAAATTCCACTTATTTTGGGGCAAAATTCCAGAAATTTCACTTATTTTGGGGCAAAATTGCAGAAATTTCACTTATTTTGTGGCAAAATTGCAGAAATTTCACTTATTTCAGAGAAAAAAGGCAGAAATTTTTATTATTTTGGGGCAAAAATTAGAAATTCCTAATATTTTGTGGCAAAAATGCAGAAATTCCTTTTATTTTGAGGTAAAAAGGCTGAAATTCCCCTTATTTGGGGGCAAAAAGGCAGAAATTTCCCTTATTTTGGAACAAAATTGCAAAAATTTCACTTACTTCAGGGTAATAAGTCAGAATTTTTCCTTTTTTGGGGCAAAAAAGACAGAAATTCCCTTTGTTTTGGGGGAAAAATACAGAAATTCCACTTATTTAGAGGCAAAAAAGCAGAAATTCCCCTTATTATGGAGCAAAAATGAAGAAATTTCTATTTTTATGGCAAAAAGGTATGCATTCTTCTTATTTTCGGGCAAAAAGGCAGAAATTCACCGTATTTTGGAGCAAAATTGCAGAAATTCCCCTAATTGTGGGTCAAAAAGGCAGAAATTCCCTATATCTTGGGGCAAAAAGACAGAAATTCTCCTTATTTTGGGGCAAATCTCAGAAATTCCACTTATTTTGGGGCAAAATTCCAGAAATTTCACTTATTTTGGGGCAAAATTGCATAAATTTCAATTATTTTGGGGCAAAATTGCAGAAATTTCACTTATTTCAGGAAAATAGGCAGAAATTTTCCTTATTTTGAGGCAAAAAGGCAGAAATTTATAATATTTTGTGGCAAAAATGCAGAAATTCCCCTTATTTTGAGGGAAAAAAGGCTGAAATTCCCATTATTTGGGGGCAAAAAGGCAGAAGTTTCTCTCATTTTCGGGCAAAATTGCAGAAATTTCACTTACTTCAGGGTAATAAGTCAGAAATTTTCCTTATTTTGGGGCAAAAAAGACAGAACTTCCTTTTGTTTTGTGGGAAAAAGACAGAAATTCCACTTATTTAGAGGCAAAAAGCAGAAATTCCCTTTATTTTGGAGCAAAAATGAAGAAATTTCCCTTTTTTATGGCAAAAAGGTATGCATTCTTCTAATTGTCGGGCAAAAAGAAAGAAATTCCCCGTATTTTGGAGCAAAATTGCAGAAATTCCCCTCATTGTGGGGCAAAAAGGCAGAAATTCCCTATATGTTTGGGCAAAAAGACAGAAATTCTCCTTATTTTGGGGCAAAACTCAGAAATTCCACTTATTTTGGGGCAAAATTCCAGAAATTTTTCTTATTTTGGGGCAAAATTGCAGAAATTTTACTTATTTTCGGGCAAAATTGCAAAAATTTCACTTATTTCAAAAAAAAGCAGAAATTTTCTTATTTTGGGGCAAAAAGGCAGAAATTTCTTTTATTTTGGTACAAAATTGCAGAAATTTTTCTTATTTTGGGGCAAAAAGGCAGAAATTTCCCTTATTTTGGGGCAAAAATGCAGAAATTCCACTTATTTTGAGGTAAAAAGGCTGAAATTCCCATTATTTGGGGACAAAAAAGCAGAAATTTCCCTTATTTTGGGGCAAAATTGTAGAAATTTCACTTATTTCATGGTAATAAGACAGAAATTTTCTTTATTTTGGGGTAAAAAAAACAGAAATTCCCTTTGTTTTGGGGGAAAAAGACAGAAATTTCACTTATTTAGAGGCAAAAAAGCAGAAATTCCTTTTATTTTGGAGCAAAATTTCAGAAATTCCCCTAATTGTGGGTCAAAAAGGCAGAAATTCCCTATATGTTGGGGCAAAAAGACAGAAATTCTCCTTATTTTGGGGCAAAACTCAGAAATTCCACTTATTTTCGAGCAAAATTCCAGAAATTTCACTTATTTTGGGGCAAAATTGCAGAAATTTCACTTATTTTGTGGCAAAATTGCAGAAATTTCACTTATTTCAGAGAAAAAAGGCAGAAATTTTCCTTATTTTGGGGCAAAAAGTTAGAAATTCCTAATATTTTGTGGCAAAAAAGCAGAAATTCCTTTTATTTTGAGGTTAAAAGGCTGAAATTCCCCTTATTTGGGGGCAAAAAGGCAGAAATTTCCCTTATTTTGGAACAAAATTGCATAAATTTCAGTTATTTCAGGGTAATAAGTCAGAATTTTTCTTTTTTTGGGACAAAAAATTACTTTGTTTTTGGGAAAAAGGCAAAAATTCCACTTATTTAGAGGCAAAAAATCAGAAATTCCCCTTATTTTGGAGCAAAAATGAATAAATTTCCCTTTTTTATGGCAAAAAGATATGCATTCTTCTTATTTTCGGGCAAAAAGGCAGAAATTCACCGTATTTTGGAGCAAAATTGCAGAAATTCCTCTAATTGTGGGTCAAAAAGGCAGAAATTCCCTATATCTTGTGGCAAAAAGACAGAAATTCTCCTTATTTTGGGCAAATCTCAGAAATTCCACTTATTTTGGGGCAAAATTCCAGAAATTTCACTTATTTTGGGGCAAAATTGCATAAATTTCAATTATTTTGGGGCAAAATTGCAGAAATTTCACTTATTTCAGGGAAAAAAGGCAGAAATTTTCCTTATTTTGGGGCAAAAAGGCAGAAATTCCTAATATTTTGTGGCAAAAATGCAGAAATTCCCCTTATTTTGAGGAAAAAAAGGCTGAAATTCCCATTATTTGGGGACAAAAAAGCAGAAATTTTCCTTATTTTGGGGCAAAACTCAGAAATTCCACTTATTTTGGGGCAAAATTCCAGAAATTTCCCTTATTTTGGGGCAAAATTGCAGAAATTTTACTTATTTTCGGGCAAAATTGCCGAAATTTCACTTATTTCAAAAAAAAGCAGAAATTTTCTTATTTTGGGGAAAAAAGGCAGCAATTTCTTTTATTTTGGTACAAAATTGCAGAAATTTTTCTTATTTTGGGGCAAAAAGGCAGAAATTTCCCTTATTTTGGGGCAAAAATGCAGAAATTCCACATATTTTGAGGTAAAAAGGCTGAAATTCCCATTATTTGGGGACAAAAAAGCAGAAATTTTCCTTATTTTTGGGCAAAATTGCAATAATTTCACTTATTTCATGGTAATAAGACAGAAATTTTCTTTATTTTGGGGCAAAAAAAAAACCAGAAATTCCCTTTGTTTTGGGGGAAAAAGACAGAAATTCTACTTATTTGGAGGCAAAAAAGCAGAAATTCCTCTTATTTTGGAGCAACATTTCAGAAATTTCCCTAATTGTGGGTCAAAAAGGCAGAAATTCCATATATGTTGGGGCAAAAAGACAGAAATTCTCCTTATTTTGGGGCAAAACTCAGAAATTCCACTTATTTTGGGACAAAATTCCAGAAATTTCACTTATTTTGGGGCAAAATTGAGGAAATTTCACTTATTTTGTGGTAAAATTGCAGAAATTTCACTTATTTCAGAGAAAAAAGTCAGAAATTTTCCTTATTTTGGGGCAAAAAGGCAGAAATTCCCCGTATTTTGGAGCAAAATTGCAGAAATTTCCCTAATTGTGGGGCAAAAAGGCAGAAATTCCCTATATGTTGGGGCAAAAAGACAGAAATTCTCCTTATTTTGGGGCAAAACTCAGAAATTCCACTTATTTTGGGGCAAAATTCCAGAAATTTCCCTTATTTTGGGGCAAAATTGCAGAAATTTCACTTATTTTGGGGCAAAATAGCAGAAATTTCACTTATTTCAAAAAAAAGCAGAATCTTTCTTATTTTGGGTCAAAAAGGCAGAAATTTCATTTATTTTGGTATATAATTGCAGAAATTTTTTTTATTTTGGGGCAAAAAGGCAGAAATTTCCCATATTTTGGAGCAAAAAGGCAGAAATTCCCCTTATTTTGAGGTAAAAAGGCTGAAATTCCTTTTATTTGGGGGCAAAAAGGCAGAAATTTCCTTTATTTTCGGGCAAAATTGCAGAAATTTCACTTATTTCAGGGTAATAAGTCAGAAATTTTCCTTATTTTGGGGCAAAAAAGACAAAAATTCCCTTTGTTTTGGGGGAAAAATACAGAAATTCCAATTATTTAGAGGCAAAAATGCAGAAATTCCCCTTATTATGGAGCAAAAATGAAGAAATTTCCATTTTTATGGCAAAAAGGTATGCATTCTTCTTATTTTCGGGCAAAAAGGCAGAAATTCACCGTATTTTGGAGCAAAATTGCAGAAATTCCCCTAATTGTGGGTCAAAAAGGCAGAAATTCCCTATATCTTGGGGCAAAAAGACAGAAATTCTCCTTATTTTGGGGCAAATCTCAGAAATGCCACTTATTTTGGGGCAAAATTCCAGAAATTTCACTTATTTTGGGGCAAAATTGCATAAATTTCAACTATTTTGGGGCAAAATTGCAGAAATTTCACTTATTTCAGGAAAATAGGCAGAAATTTTCCTTATTTTGAGGCAAAAAGGCAGAAATTCCTAATATTTTGTGGCAAAAATGCAGAAATTCCCCTTATTTTGAAGGAAAAAAGGCTGAAATTCCCATTATTTGGGGGCAAAAAGGCAGAAGTTTCTCTCATTTTCGGGCAAAATTGCAGAAATTTCACTTACTTCAGGGTAATAAGTCAGAAATTTTCCTTATTTTGGGGCAAAAAAGACAGAACTTCCTTTTGTTTTGTGGGAAAAAGACAGAAATTCCACTTATTTAGAGGCAAAAAAGCAGAAATTCCCTTTATTTTGGAGCAAAAATGAAGAAATTTCCCTTTTTTATGGCAAAAAGGTATGCATTCTTCTAATTGTCGGGCAAAAAGACAGAAATTCCCCGTATTTTGGAGCAAAATTGCAGAAATTCCCCTCATTGTGGGGCAAAAAGGCAGAAATTCCCTATATGTTTGGGCAAAAAGACAGAAATTCTCCTTATTTTGGGGCAAAACTCAGAAATTCCACTTATTTTGGGGCAAAATTCCAGAAATTTTTCTTATTTTGGGGCAAAATTGCAGAAATTTTACTTATTTTCGGGCAAAATTGCAAAAATTTCACTTATTTCAAAAAAAAGCAGAAATTTTCTTATTTTGGGGCAAAAAGGCAGAAATTTCTTTTATTTTGGTACAAAATTGCAGAAATTTTTCTTATTTTGGGGCAAAAAGGCAGAAATTTCCCTTATTTTGGGGCAAAAATGCAGAAATTCCACTTATTTTGAGGTAAAAAGGCTGAAATTCTCATTATTTGGGGACAAAAAAGCAGAAATTTCCCTTATTTTGGGGCAAAATTGTAGAAATTTCACTTATTTCATGGTAATAAGACAGAAATTTTCTTTATTTTGGGGTAAAAAAAAACAGAAATTCCCTTTGTTTTGGGGGAAAAAGACAGAAATTTCACTTATTTAGAGGCAAAAAAGCAGAAATTCCTTTTATTTTGGAGCAAAATTTCAGAAATTCCCCTAATTGTGGGTCAAAAAGGCAGAAATTCCCTATATGTTGGGGCAAAAAGACAGAAATTCTCCTTATTTTGGGGCAAAACTCAGAAATTCCACTTATTTTCGAGCAAAATTCCAGAAATTTCACTTATTTTGGGGCAAAATTGCAGAAATTTCACTTATTTTGTGGCAAAATTGCAGAAATTTCACTTATTTCAGAGAAAAAAGGCAGAAATTTTCCTTATTTTGGGGCAAAAATTTAGAAATTCCTAATATTTTGTGGCAAAAAAGCAGAAATTCCTTTTATTTTGAGGTTAAAAGGCTGAAATTCCCCTTATTTGGGGGCAAAAATGCAGAAATTTGCCTTATTTTGGAACAAAATTGCATAAATTTCAGTTACTTCAGGGTAATAAGTCAGAATTTTTCTTTTTTGGGACAAAAAATTACTTTGTTTTGGGGAAAAAGGCAAAAATTCCACTTATTTAGAGGCAAAAAATCAGAAATTCCCCTTATTTTGGAGCAAAAATGAAGAAATTTCCCTTTTTTATGGCAAAAAGATATGCATTCTTCTTATTTTCGGGCAAAAAGGCAGAAATTCACCGTATTTTGGAGCAAAATTGCAGAAATTCCTCTAATTGTGGGTCAAAAAGGCAGAAATTCCCTATATCTTGTGGCAAAAAGACAGAAATTCTCCTTATTTTTGGCAAATCTCAGAAATTCCACTTATTTTGGGGCAAAATTCCAGAAATTTCACTTATTTTGGGGCAAAATTGCATAAATTTCAATTATTTTGGGGCAAAATTGCAGAAATTTCACTTATTTCAGGGAAAAAAGGCAGAAATTTTCCTTATTTTGGGGCAAAAAGGCAGAAATTCCTAATATTTTGTGGCAAAAATGCAGAAATTCCCCTTATTTTGAGGGAAAAAAGGCTGAAATTCCCATTATTTGGGGACAAAAAAGCAGAAATTTTCCTTATTTTGGGGCAAAACTCAGAAATTCCACTTATTTTGGGGCAAAATTCCAGAAATTTCCCTTATTTTGGGGCAAAATTGCAGAAATTTTACTTATTTTCGGGCAAAATTGCCGAAATTTCACTTATTTCAAAAAAAAGCAGAAATTTTCTTATTTTGGGGAAAAAAGGCAGCAATTTCTTTTATTTTGGTACAAAATTGCAGAAATTTTTCTTATTTTGGGGCAAAAAGGCAGAAATTTCCCTTATTTTGGGGCAAAAATGCAGAAATTCCACTTATTTTGAGGTAAAAAGGCTGAAATTCCCATTATTTGGGGACAAAAAAGCAGAAATTTTCCTTATTTTTGGGCAAAATTGCAATAATTTCACTTATTTCATGGTAATAAGACAGAAATTTTCTTTATTTTGGGGCAAAAAAAACCCCAGAAATTCCCTTTGTTTTGGGGGAAAAAGACAGAAATTCTACTTATTTGGAGGCAAAAAAGCAGAAATTCCTCTTATTTTGGAGCAACATTTCAGAAATTTCCCTAATTGTGGGTCAAAAAGGCAGAAATTCCCTATATGTTGGGGCAAAAAGACAGAAATTCTCCTTATTTTGGGGCAAAACTCAGAAATTCCACTTATTTTGGGGCAAAATTCCAGAAATTTCACTTATTTTGGGGAAAAATTGAGGAAATTTCACTTATTTTGTGGTAAAATTGCAGAAATTTCACTTATTTCAGAGAAAAAAGTCAGAAATTTTTCTTATTTTGGGGCAAAAAGGCAGAAATTCCCCGTATTTTGGAGCAAAATTGCAGAAATTCCCCTAATTGTGGGGCAAAAAGGCAGAAATTCCCTATATGTTGGGGCAAAAAGACAGAAATTCTCCTTATTTTGGGGCAAAACTCAGAAATTCCACTTATTTTGGGGCAAAATTCCAGAAATTTCCCTTATTTTGGGGCAAAATTGCAGAAATTTCACTTATTTTGGGGCAAAATAGCAGAAATTTCACTTATTTCAAAAAAAAGCAGAATCTTTCTTATTTTGGGTCAAAAAGGCAGAAATTTCATTTATTTTGGTATATAATTGCAGAAATTTTTCTTATTTTGGGGCAAAAAGGCAGAAATTTCCCATATTTTGGAGCAAAAAGGCAGAAATTCCCCTTATTTTGAGGTAAAAAGGCTGAAATTCCTTTTATTTGGGGGCAAAAAGGCAGAAATTTCCTTTATTTTCGGGCAAAATTGCAGAAATTTCACTTATTTCAGGGTAATAAGTCAGAAATTTTCCTTATTTTGGGGCAAAAAAGACAAAAATTCCCTTTGTTTTGGGGGAAAAATACAGAAATTCCAATTATTTAGAGGCAAAAAAGCAGAAATTCCCCTTATTATGGAGCAAAAATGAAGAAATTTCCATTTTTATGGCAAAAAGGTATGCATTCTTCTTATTTTCGGGCAAAAAGGCAGAAATTCACCGTATTTTGGAGCAAAATTGCAGAAATTCCCCTAATTGTGGGTCAAAAAGGCAGAAATTCCCTATATCTTGGGGCAAAAAGACAGAAATTCTCCTTTGTTTGGGGCAAATCTCAGAAATTCCACTTATTTTGGGGCAAAATTCCAGAAATTTCACTTATTTTGGGGCAAAATTGCATAAATTTCAATTATTTTGGGGCAAAATTGCAGAAATTTCACTTATTTCAGGAAAATAGGCAGAAATTTTCCTTATTTTGAGGCAAAAAGGCAGAAATTCCTAATATTTTGTGGCAAAAATGCAGAAATTCCCCTTATTATGAGGGAAAAAAGGCTGAAATTCCCATTATTTGGGGGCAAAAAGGCAGAAGTTTCTCTCATTTTCGGGCAAAATTGCAGAAATTTCACTTACTTCAGGGTAATAAGTCAGAAATTTTCTTTAGTTTGGGGCAAAAGAGACAGAACTTCCTTTTGTTTTGTGGGAAAAAGACAGAAATTCCACTTATTTAGAGGCAAAAAAGCAGAAATTCCCTTTATTTTGGAGCAAAAATGAAGAAATTTCCCTTTTTTATGGCAAAAAGGTATGCATTCTTCTAATTGTCGGGCAAAAAGACAGAAATTCCCCGTATTTTGGAGCAAAATTGCAGAAATTCCCCTCATTGTGGGGCAAAAAGGCAGAAATTCCCTATATGTTTGGGCAAAAAGACAGAAATTCTCCTTATTTTGGGGCAAAACTCAGAAATTCCACTTATTTTGGGGCAAAATTCCAGAAATTTTTCTTATTTTGGGGCAAAATTGCAGAAATTTTACTTATTTTCGGGCAAAATTGCAAAAATTTCACTTATTTCAAAAAAAAGCAGAAATTTTCTTATTTTGGGGCAAAAAGGCAGAAATTTCTTTTATTTTGGTACAAAATTGCAGAAATTTTTCTTATTTTGGGGCAAAAAGGCAGAAATTTCCCTTATTTTGGGGCAAAAATGCAGAAATTCCACTTATTTTGAGGTAAAAAGGCTGAAATTCTCATTATTTGGGGACAAAAAAGCAGAAATTTCCCTTATTTTGGGGCAAAATTGTAGAAATTTCACTTATTTCATGGTAATAAGACAGAAATTTTCTTTATTTTGGGGTAAAAAAAAAACAGAAATTCCCTTTGTTTTGGGGGAAAAAGACAGAAATTTCACTTATTTAGAGGCAAAAAAGCAGAAATTCCTTTTATTTTGGAGCAAAATTTCAGAAATTCCCCTAATTGTAGGTCAAAAAGGCAGAAATTCCCTATATGTTGGGGCAAAAAGACAGAAATTCTCCTAATTTTGGGGCAAAACTCAGAAATTCCACTTATTTTCGAGCAAAATTCCAGAAATTTCACTTATTTTGGGGCAAAATTGCAGAAATTTCACTTATTTTGTTGCAAAATTGCAGAAATTTCACTTATTTCAGAGAAAAAAGGCAGAAATTTTCCTTATTTTGGGGCAAAAATTTAGAAATTCCTAATATTTTGTGGCAAAAAAGCAGAAATTCCTTTTATTTTGAGGTTAAAAGGCTGAAATTCCCCTTATTTGGGGGCAAAAATGCAGAAATTTGCCTTATTTTGGAACAAAATTGCATAAATTTCAGTTACTTCAGGGTAATAAGTCAGAATTTTTCTTTTTTTGGGACAAAAAATTACTTTGTTTTGGGGAAAAAGGCAAAAATTCCACTTATTTAGAGGCAAAAAATCAGAAATTCCCCTTATTTTGGAGCAAAAATGAAGAAATTTCCCTTTTTTATGGCAAAAAGATATGCATTCTTCTTATTTTCGGGCAAAAAGGCAGAAATTCACCGTATTTTGGAGCAAAATTGCAGAAATTCCTCTAATTGTGGGTCAAAAAGGCAGAAATTCCCTATATCTTGTGGCAAAAAGACAGAAATTCTCCTTATTTTGGGCAAATCTCAGAAATTCCACTTATTTTGGGGCAAAATTCCAGAAATTTCACTTATTTTGGGGCAAAATTGCATAAATTTCAATTATTTTGGGGCAAAATTGCAGAAATTTCACTTATTTCAGGGAAAAAAGACAGAAATTTTCCTTATTTTGGGGCAAAAAGGCAGAAATTCCTAATATTTTGTGGCAAAAATGCAGAAATTCCCCTTATTTTGAGGGAAAAAAGGCTGAAATTCCCATTATTTGGGGACAAAAAAGCAGAAATTTTCCTTATTTTGGGGCAAAACTCAGAAATTCCACTTATTTTGGGGCAAAATTCCAGAAATTTCCCTTATTTTGGGGCAAAATTGCAGAAATTTTACTTATTTTCGGGCAAAATTGCCGAAATTTCACTTATTTCAAAAAAAAGCAGAAATTTTCTTATTTTGGGGAAAAAAGGCAGCAATTTCTTTTATTTTGGTACAAAATTGCAGAAATTTTTCTTATTTTGGGGCAAAAAGGCAGAAATTTCCCTTATTTTGGGGCAAAAATGCAGAAATTCCACTTATTTTGAGGTAAAAAGGCTGAAATTCCCATTATTTGGGGACAAAAAAGCAGAAATTTTCCTTATTTTTGGGCAAAATTGCAATAATTTCACTTATTTCATGGTAATAAGACAGAAATTTTCTTTATTTTGGGGCAAAAAAAAACCCAGAAATTCCCTTTGTTTTGGGGGAAAAAGACAGAAATTCTACTTATTTGGAGGCAAAAAAGCAGAAATTCCTCTTATTTTGGAGCAACATTTCAGAAATTTCCCTAATTGTGGGTCAAAAAGGCAGAAATTCCCTATATGTTGGGGCAAAAAGACAGAAATTCTCCTTATTTTGGGGCAAAACTCAGAAATTCCACTTATTTTGGGGCAAAATTCCAGAAATTTCACTTATTTTGGGGCAAAATTGAGGAAATTTCACTTATTTTGTGGTAAAATTGCAGAAATTTCACTTATTTCAGAGAAAAAAGTCAGAAATTTTTCTTATTTTGGGGCAAAAAGGCAGAAATTCCCCGTATTTTGGAGCAAAATTGCAGAAATTCCCCTAATTGTGGGGCAAAAAGGCAGAAATTCCATATATGTTGGGGCAAAAAGACAGAAATTCTCCTTATTTTGGGGCAAAACTCAGAAATTCCACTTATTTTGGGGCAAAATTCCAGAAATTTCCCTTATTTTGGGGCAAAATAGCAGAAATTTCACTTATTTCAAAAAAAAGCAGAATCTTTCTTATTTTGGGTCAAAAAGGCAGAAATTTCATTTATTTTGGTATATAATTGCAGAAATTTTTCTTATTTTGGGGCAAAAAGGCAGAAATTTCCCATATTTTGGAGCAAAAAGGCAGAAATTCCCCTTATTTTGAGGTAAAAAGGCTGAAATTCCTTTTATTTGGGGGCAAAAAGGCAGAAATTTCCTTTATTTTCGGGCAAAATTGCAGAAATTTCACTTATTTCAGGGTAATAAGTCAGAAATTTTCCTTATTTTGGGGCAAAAAAGACAAAAATTCCCTTTGTTTTGGGGGAAAAATACAGAAATTCCAATTATTTAGAGGCAAAAAAGCAGAAATTCCCCTTATTATGGAGCAAAAATGAAGAAATTTCCATTTTTATGGCAAAAAGGTATGCATTCTTCTTATTTTCGGGCAAAAAGGCAGAAATTCACCGTATTTTGGAGCAAAATTGCAGAAATTCCCCTAATTGTGGGTCAAAAAGGCAGAAATTCCCTATATCTTGGGGCAAAAAGACAGAAATTCTCCTTTGTTTGGGGCAAATCTCAGAAATTCCACTTATTTTGGGGCAAAATTCCAGAAATTTCACTTATTTTGGGGCAAAATTGCATAAATTTCAATTATTTTGGGGCAAAATTGCAGAAATTTCACTTATTTCAGGAAAATAGGCAGAAATTTTCCTTATTTTGAGGCAAAAAGGCAGAAATTCCTAATATTTTGTGGCAAAAATGCAGAAATTCCCCTTATTATGAGGGAAAAAAGGCTGAAGTCCCATTATTTGGGGACAAAAAGGCAGAAGTTTCTCTCATTTTCGGGCAAAATTGCAGAAATTTCACTTACTTCAGGGTAATAAGTCAGAAATTTTCTTTAGTTTGGGGCAAAAGAGACAGAACTTCCTTTTGTTTTGTGGGAAAAAGACAGAAATTCCACTTATTTAGAGGCAAAAAAGCAGAAATTCCCTTTATTTTGGAGCAAAAATGAAGAAATTTCCCTTTTTTATGGCAAAAAGGTATGCATTCTTCTAATTGTCGGGCAAAAAGACAGAAATTCCCCGTATTTTGGAGCAAAATTGCAGAAATTCCCCTCATTGTGGGGCAAAAAGGCAGAAATTCCCTATATGTTTGGGCAAAAAGACAGAAATTCTCCTTATTTTGGGGCAAAACTCAGAAATTCCACTTATTTTGGGGCAAAATTCCAGAAATTTTTCTTATTTTGGGGCAAAATTGCAGAAATTTTACTTATTTTCGGGCAAAATTGCAAAAATTTCACTTATTTCAAAAAAAAGCAGAAATTTTCTTATTTTGGGGCAAAAAGGCAGAAATTTCTTTTATTTTGGTACAAAATTGCAGAAATTTTTCTTATTTTGGGGCAAAAAGGCAGAAATTTCCCTTATTTTGGGGCAAAAATGCAGAAATTCCACTTATTTTGAGGTAAAAAGGCTGAAATTCCCATTATTTGGAAACAAAAAAGCAGAAATTTCCCTTATTTTGGGGCAAAATTGTAGAAATTTCACTTATTTCATGGTAATAAGACAGAAATTTTCTTTATTTTGGGGTAAAAAAAACAGAAATTCCCTTTGTTTTGGGGGAAAAAGACAGAAATTTCACATATTTACAGGCAAAAAAGCAGAAATTCCTTTTATTTTGGAGCAAAATTTCAGAAATTCCCCTAATTGTGGGTCAAAAAGGCAGAAATTCCCTATATGTTGGGGCAAAAAGACAGAAATTCTTTTTATTTTGGGGCAAAACTCAGAAATTCCACTTATTTTCGGGCAAAATTCCAGAAATTTCACTTATTTTGGGGCAAAATTGCAGAAATTTCACTTATTTTGTGGCAAAATTGCAGAAATTTCACTTATTTCAGAGAAAAAAGGCAGAAATTTTCCTTATTTTGGGGCAAAAAGTTAGAAATTCCTAATATTTTGTGGCAAAAATGCAGAAATTCCTTTTATTTTGAGGTAAAAAGGCTGAAATTCCCCTTATTTGGGGGCAAAAAGGCAGAAATTTTTCTTATTTTGGAACAAAATTGCATAAATTTCACTTACTTCAGGGTAATAAGTCAGAATTTTTCTTTTTTTGGGGCAAAAAAGACAGAAATTCCCTTTGTTTTGGGGAAAAAGGCAAAAATTCCACTTATTTAGAGGCAAAAACAGAAATTCCCCTTATTTTGGAGCAAAAATGAAGAAATTTCCCATTTTTATGACAAAAAGGTATGCATTCTTCTTATTTTCGGGCAAAAAGGCAGAAATTCCCTGTATTTTGGAGCAAAATTGCAGAAATTGCCCTAATTGTGGGGCAAAAAGTCAGAAATTCCCTATATATTGGGGCAAAAAGACAGAAATTCTCCTTATTTTGGGGCAAAACTCAGAAATTCCCTCATTTTGGGGCAAAATTGCAGAAATTTCACTTATTTCATGGTAATAAGACAGAAATTTTCTTTATTTTGGGGCAAAAAAACCAGAAATTCCCTTTGTTTTGGGGGAAAAATACAGAAATTCCACTTATTTAGAGGCAAAAAAGCAGAAATTCCCCTTATTTTGGAGCAAAATTTCAGAAATTCCCCTAATTGTGGGTCAATAAGGCAGAAATTCCCTATATGTTGGGGCAAAAAGACAGAAATTCTCCTTATTTTGGGGCAAAACTCAGAAATTCCACTTATTTTGGGGCAAAATTCCAGAAATTTCACTTATTTTGGGGCAAAATTGCAGAAATTTCACTTATTTTGTGGCAAAATTGCAGAAATTTCACTTATTTCAGAGAAAAAAGGCAGAAATTTTCCTTATTTTGGGGCAAAAATTAGAAATTCCTAATATTTTGTGGCAAAAATGCAGAAATTCCTTTTATTTTGAGGTAAAAAGGCTGAAATTCCCCTTATTTGGGGGCAAAAAGGCAGAAATTTCCCTTATTTTGCAACAAAATTGCAAAAATTTCACTTACTTCAGGGTAATAAGTCAGAATTTTTCCTTTTTTGGGGCAAAAAAGACAGAAATTCCCTTTGTTTGGGGGAAAAAGGCAAAAATTCCACT
Source organism: Micromys minutus (assembly GCF_963924665.1). NCBI lineage: Eukaryota > Metazoa > Chordata > Mammalia > Rodentia > Muridae > Micromys > Micromys minutus. Next base: position 744,874 of record NW_027667679.1, on the reverse strand, counting down.
TATTTAGAGGCAAAAAATCAGAAATTCCCCTTATTTTGGAGCAAAAATGAAGAAATTTCCCTTTTTTATGGCAAAAAGGTATGCATTCTTCTTATTTTCGGGCAAAAAGGCAGAAATTCCCTGTATTTTGGAGCAAAATTGCAGAAATTCCGATAATTGTGGGGCAAAAAGGCAGAAATTCCCTATATGTTGGGGCAAAAAGACAGAAATTCTTTTTATTTTGGGGCAAAACTCAGAAATTCCACTTATTTTGGGGCAAAATTCCAGAAATTTCCATTATTTTGGGGCAAAATTGGAAAAATTTCACTTATTTCAGGAAAAAAAACCAGATATTTTCCTTATTTTGGGGCAAAAAGGCCAAAATTTCCCTTGTTTTGGGGCAAAAATGCAGAAATTCCCCTTATTTTGTGGTAAAATGGCTGAAATTCTTCATATTTGGGGGCAAAAAGGCAGAAATTTCCCTTATTTTGGGGCAAAATTGCAGAAATTTCACTTATTTCAGGGTAATAAGTCCGAAATTTTTCTTATTTTGGGGCAAAAAAGACAGAAATTCTTTATGTTTTGGGGGAAAAAGACAGAAATTCCACTTATTTAGAGGCAAAAATGCAGAAATTCCCCTTATTTTGGAGCAAAAATGAAGAAATTTCCCTTTTTTATGGCAAAAAGGTATGCATTCTTCCTATTTTTGGGCAAAAAGGCAGAAATTCCTCGTTTTTTGGAGCAAAATTGCAGAAATTCCCCTAATTGTGGGGCAAAAAGGCAGAAATTTTTATATGTTAGGGCAAAAAGACAGAAATTCTCCTTATTTTGGGGCAAAACTCAGAAATCCCACTTATTTTGGGGCAAAATTCCAGAAATTTCACTTATTTTGGGGCCAAAATGCAGAAATTTCACTTATTTCAGGGTAAAAAGGCAGAAATTTTCCTTATTTTGGGGCAAAAAAGACAGAACTTCCTTTTGTTTTGTGGGAAAAAGACAGAAATTCCACTTATTTAGAGGCAAAAAAGCAGAAATTCCCTTTATTTTGGAGCAAAAATGAAGAAATTTCCCTTTTTTATGGCAAAAAGGTATGCATTCTTCTAATTGTCGGGCAAAAAGACAGAAATTCCCCGTATTTTGGAGCAAAATTGCAGAAATTCCCCTCATTGTGGGGCAAAAAGGCAGAAATTCCCTATATGTTTGGGCAAAAAGACAGAAATTCTCCTTATTTTGGGGCAAAACTCAGAAATTCCACTTATTTTGGGGCAAAATTCCAGAAATTTTTCTTATTTTGGGGCAAAATTGCAGAAATTTTACTTATTTTCGGGCAAAATTGCAAAAATTTCACTTATTTCAAAAAAAGCAGAAATTTTCTTATTTTGGGGCAAAAAGGCAGAAATTTCTTTTATTTTGGTACAAAATTGCAGAAATTTTTCTTATTTTGGGGCAAAAAGGCAGAAATTTCCCTTATTTTGGGGCAAAAATGCAGAAATTCCACTTATTTTGAGGTAAAAAGGCTGAAATTCCCATTATTTGGAAACAAAAAAGCAGAAATTTCCCTTATTTTGGGGCAAAATTGTAGAAATTTCACTTATTTCATGGTAATAAGACAGAAATTTTCTTTATTTTGGGGTAAAAAAAACAGAAATTCCCTTTGTTTTGGGGGAAAAAGACAGAAATTTCACATATTTACAGGCAAAAAAGCAGAAATTCCTTTTATTTTGGAGCAAAATTTCAGAAATTCCCCTAATTGTGGGTCAAAAAGGCAGAAATTCCCTATATGTTGGGGCAAAAAGACAGAAATTTTTTTTATTTTGGGGCAAAACTCAGAAATTCCACTTATTTTCGGGCAAAATTCCAGAAATTTCACTTATTTTGGGGCAAAATTGCAGAAATTTCACTTATTTTGTGGCAAAATTGCAGAAATTTCACTTATTTCAGAGAAAAAAGGCAGAAATTTTTCTTATTTTGGGGCAAAAAGTTAGAAATTCCTAATATTTTGTGGCAAAAATGCAGAAATTCCTTTTATTTTGAGGTAAAAAGGCTGAAATTCCCCTTATTTGGGGGCAAAAAGGCAGAAATTTTTCTTATTTTGGAACAAAATTGCATAAATTTCACTTACTTCAGGGTAATAAGTCAGAATTTTTCTTTTTTTGGGGCAAAAAAGACAGAAATTCCCTTTGTTTTGGGGAAAAAGGCAAAAATTCCACTTATTTAGAGGCAAAAACAGAAATTCCCCTTATTTTGGAGCAAAAATGAAGAAATTTCCCATTTTTATGACAAAAAGGTATGCATTCTTCTTATTTTCGAGCAAAAAGGCAGAAATTCCCTGTATTTTGGAGCAAAATTGCAGAAATTCCCCTAATTGTGGGGCAAAAAGTCAGAAATTCCCTATATATTGGGGCAAAAAGACAGAAATTCTCCTTATTTTGGGGCAAAACTCAGAAATTCCCTCATTTTGGGGCAAAATTGCAGAAATTTCACTTATTTCATGGTAATAAGACAGAAATTTTCTTTATTTTGGGGCAAAAAAACCAGAAATTCCCTTTGTTTTGGGGGAAAAATACAGAAATTCCACTTATTTAGAGGCAAAAGAGCAGAAATTCCCCTTATTTTGGAGCAAAATTTCAGAAATTCCCCTAATTGTGGGTCAATAAGGCAGAAATTCCCTATATGTTGGGGCAAAAAGACAGAAATTCTCCTTATTTTGGGGCAAAACTCAGAAATTCCACTTATTTTGGGGCAAAATTCCAGAAATTTCACTTATTTTGGGGCAAAATTGCAGAAATTTCACTTATTTTGTGGCAAAATTGCAGAAATTTCACTTATTTCAGAGAAAAAAGGCAGAAATTTTCCTTATTTTGGGGCAAAAATTAGAAATTCCTAATATTTTGTGGCAAAAATGCAGAAATTCCTTTTATTTTGAGGTAAAAAGGCTGAAATTCCCCTTATTTGGGGGCAAAAAGGCAGAAATTTCCCTTATTTTGCAACAAAATTGCAAAAATTTCACTTACTTCAGGGTAATAAGTCAGAATTTTTCCTTTTTTTGGGGCAAAAAAGACAGAAATTCCCTTTGTTTGGGGGAAAAAGGCAAAAATTCCACTTATTTAGAGGCAAAAAATCAGAAATTCCCCTTATTTTGGAGCAAAAATGAAGAAATTTCCCTTTTTTATGGCAAAAAGGTATGCATTCTTCTTATTTTCGGGCAAAAAGGCAGAAATTCCCTGTATTTTGGAGCAAAATTGCAGAAATTCCCCTAATTGTGGGGCAAAAAGGCAGAAATTCCCTATATGTTGGGGCAAAAAGACAGAAATTCTTTTTATTTTGGGGCAAAACTCAGAAATTCCACTTATTTTGGGGCAAAATTCCAGAAATTTCCATTATTTTGGGGCAAAATTGGAAAAATTTCACTTATTTCAGGAAAAAAAACCAGATATTTTCCTTATTTTGGGGCAAAAAGGCCAAAATTTCCCTTGTTTTGGGGCAAAAATGCAGAAATTCCCCTTATTTTGTGGTAAAATGGCTGAAATTCTTCATATTTGGGGGCAAAAAGGCAGAAATTTCCCTTATTTTGGGGCAAAATTGCAGAAATTTCACTTATTTCAGGGTAATAAGTCCGAAATTTTTCTTATTTTGGGGCAAAAAAGACAGAAATTCTTTATGTTTTGGGGGAAAAAGACAGAAATTCCACTTATTTAGAGGCAAAAATGCAGAAATTCCCCTTATTTTGGAGCAAAAATGAAGAAATTTCCCTTTTTTATGGCAAAAAGGTATGCATTCTTCCTATTTTTGGGCAAAAAGGCAGAAATTCCTCGTTTTTTGGAGCAAAATTGCAGAAATTCCCCTAATTGTGGGGCAAAAAGGCAGAAATTTTTATATGTTAGGGCAAAAAGACAGAAATTCTCCTTATTTTGGGGCAAAACTCAGAAATCCCACTTATTTTGGGGCAAAATTCCAGAAATTTCACTTATTTTGGGGCCAAAATGCAGAAATTTCACTTATTTCAGGGTAAAAAGGCAGAAATTTTCCTTATTTTGGGGTTAAAACGCCAAAATTTCCCTTATTTTGGGGCAAAAATGCAGAAATTCCTTTTATTTTGAGGTAAAATGGCTGAAATTCCCCTTATTTGGGGGCAAAAAGGCAGAAATTTCCCTTATTTTGGAACAAAATTGCAAAAATTTCACTTACTTCAGGGTAATAAGTCATAATTTTTCCTTTTTTAGGGCAAAAAATACAGAAATTCCCTTTGTTTTGGGGGAAAAAGACAGAAATTCCACTTATTTAGAGGCAAAAAAGCAGAAATTCCCCTTATTTTGGAGCAAAAATGAAGAAATTTCCCTTTTTTATGGCAAAAAGGTATGCATTCTTCCTATTTTTGGGCAAAAAGGCAGAAATTCCTCGTTTTTTGGAGCAAAATTGCAGAAATTCCCCTAATTGTGGGGCAAAAAGGCAGAAATTTTTATATGTTAGGGCAAAAAGACAGAAATTCTCCTTATTTTGGGGCAAAACTCAGAAATCCCACTTATTTTGGGGCAAAATTCCAGAAATTTCACTTATTTTGGGGCCAAAATGCTGAAATTTCACTTATTTCAGGGTAATAAGTCAGAAATTTTCCTTATTTTGGGGCAAAAAAGACAGAACTTCCTTTTGTTTTGTGGGAAAAAGACAGAAATTCCACTTATTTAGAGGCAAAAAAGCAGAAATTCCCTTTATTTTGGAGCAAAAATGAAGAAATTTCCCTTTTTTATGGCAAAAAGGTATGCATTCTTCTAATTGTCGGGCAAAAAGACAGAAATTCCCCGTATTTTGGAGCAAAATTGCAGAAATTCCCCTCATTGTGGGGCAAAAAGGCAGAAATTCCCTATATGTTTGGGCAAAAAGACAGAAATTCTCCTTATTTTGGGGCAAAATTCAGAAATTCCACTTATTTTGGGGCAAAATTCCAGAAATTTTTCTTATTTTGGGGCAAAATTGCAGAAATTTTACTTATTTTCGGGCAAAATTGCAAAAATTTCACTTATTTCAAAAAAAGCAGAAATTTTCTTATTTTGGGGCAAAAAGGCAGAAATTTCTTTTATTTTGGTACAAAATTGCAGAAATTTTTCTTATTTTGGGGCAAAAAGGCAGAAATTTCCCTTATTTTGGGGCAAAAATGCAGAAATTCCACTTATTTTGAGGTAAAAAGGCTGAAATTCCCATTATTTGGAAACAAAAAAGCAGAAATTTCCCTTATTTTGGGGCAAAATTGTAGAAATTTCACTTATTTCATGGTAATAAGACAGAAATTTTCTTTATTTTGGGGTAAAAAAAACAGAAATTCCCTTTGTTTTGGGGGAAAAAGACAGAAATTTCACATATTTACAGGCAAAAAAGCAGAAATTCCTTTTATTTTGGAGCAAAATTTCAGAAATTCCCCTAATTGTGGGTCAAAAAGGCAGAAATTCCCTATATGTTGGGGCAAAAAGACAGAAATTCTTTTTATTTTGGGGCAAAACTCAGAAATTCCACTTATTTTCGGGCAAAATTCCAGAAATTTCACTTATTTTGGGGCAAAATTGCAGAAATTTCACTTATTTTGTGGCAAAATTGCAGAAATTTCTCTTATTTCAGAGAAAAAAGGCAGAAATTTTCCTTATTTTGGGGCAAAAAATTAGAAATTCCTAATATTTTGTGGCAAAAATGCAGAAATTCCTTTTATTTTGAGGTAAAAAGGCTGAAATTCCCCTTATTTGGGGGCAAAAAGGCAGAAATTTTTCTTATTTTGGAACAAAATTGCATAAATTTCACTTACTTCAGGGTAATAAGTCAGAATTTTTCTTTTTTTGGGGCAAAAAAGACAGAAATTCCCTTTGTTTTGGGGAAAAAGGCAAAAATTCCACTTATTTAGAGGCAAAAACAGAAATTCCCCTTATTTTGGAGCAAAAATGAAGAAATTTCCCATTTTTATGACAAAAAGGTATGCATTCTTCTTATTTTCGGGCAAAAAGGCAGAAATTCCCTGTATTTTGGAGCAAAATTGCAGAAATTCCCCTAATTGTGGGGCAAAAAGTCAGAAATTCCCTATATATTGGGGCAAAAAGACAGAAATTCTCCTTATTTTGGGGCAAAACTCAGAAATTCCCTCATTTTGGGGCAAAATTGCAGAAATTTCACTTATTTCATGGTAATAAGACAGAAATTTTCTTTATTTTGGGGCAAAAAAACCAGAAATTCCCTTTGTTTTGGGGGAAAAATACAGAAATTCCACTTATTTAGAGGCAAAAAAGCAGAAATTCCCCTTATTTTGGAGCAAAATTTCAGAAATTCCCCTAATTGTGGGTCAATAAGGCAGAAATTCCCTATATGTTGGGGCAAAAAGACAGAAATTCTCCTTATTTTGGGGCAATACTCAGAAATTCCACTTATTTTGGGGCAAAATTCCAGAAATTTCACTTATTTTGGGGCAAAATTGCAGAAATTTCACTTATTTTGTGGCAAAATTGCAGAAATTTCACTTATTTCAGAGAAAAAAGGCAGAAATTTTCCTTATTTTGGGGCAAAAATTAGAAATTCCTAATATTTTGTGGCAAAAATGCAGAAATTCCTTTTATTTTGAGGTAAAAAGGCTGAAATTCCCCTTATTTGGGGGCAAAAAGGCAGAAATTTCCCTTATTTTGCAACAAAATTGCAAAAATTTCACTTACTTCAGGGTAATAAGTCAGAATTTTTCCTTTTTTGGGGCAAAAAAGACAGAAATTCCCTTTGTTTTGGGGAAAAAGGCAAAAATTCCACTTATTTAGAGGCAAAAAATCAGAAATTCCCCTTATTTTGGAGCAAAAATGAAGAAATTTCCCTTTTTTATGGCAAAAAGGTATGCATTCTTCTTATTTTCGGGCAAAAAGGCAGAAATTCCCTGTATTTTGGAGCAAAATTGCAGAAATTCCCCTAATTGTGGGGCAAAAAGGCAGAAATTCCCTATATGTTGGGGCAAAAAGACAGAAATTCTTTTTATTTTGGGGCAAAACTCAGAAATTCCACTTATTTTGGGGCAAAATTCCAGAAATTTCCATTATTTTGGGGCAAAATTGGAAAAATTTCACTTATTTCAGGAAAAAAAACCAGATATTTTCCTTATTTTGGGGCAAAAAGGCCAAAATTTCCCTTGTTTTGGGGCAAAAATGCAGAAATTCCCCTTATTTTGTGGTAAAATGGCTGAAATTCTTCATATTTGGGGGCAAAAAGGCAGAAATTTCCCTTATTTTGGGGCAAAATTGCAGAAATTTCACTTATTTCAGGGTAATAAGTCCGAAATTTTTCTTATTTTGGGGCAAAAAAGACAGAAATTCTTTATGTTTTGGGGGAAAAAGACAGAAATTCCACTTATTTAGAGGCAAAAATGCAGAAATTCCCCTTATTTTGGAGCAAAAATGAAGAAATTTCCCTTTTTTATGGCAAAAAGGTATGCATTCTTCCTATTTTTGGGCAAAAAGGCAGAAATTCCCTGTATTTTGGAGCAAAATTGCAGAAATTCCCCTAATTGTGGGGCAAAAAGGCAGAAATTTTTATATGTTAGGGCAAAAAGACAGAAATTCTCCTTATTTTGGGGCAAAACTCAGAAATCCCACTTATTTTGGGGCAAAATTCCAGAAATTTCACTTATTTTGGGGCCAAAATGCAGAAATTTCACTTATTTCAGGGTAATAAGTCAGAAATTTTCCTTATTTTGGGGCAAAAAAGACAGAACTTCCTTTTGTTTTGTGGGAAAAAGACAGAAATTCCACTTATTTAGAGGCAAAAAAGCAGAAATTCCCTTTATTTTGGAGCAAAAATGAAGAAATTTCCCTTTTTTATGGCAAAAAGGTATGCATTCTTCTAATTGTCGGGCAAAAAGACAGAAATTCCCCGTATTTTGGAGCAAAATTGCAGAAATTCCCCTCATTGTGGGGCAAAAAGGCAGAAATTCCCTATATGTTTGGGCAAAAAGACAGAAATTCTCCTTATTTTGGGGCAAAACTCAGAAATTCCACTTATTTTGGGGCAAAATTCCAGAAATTTTTCTTATTTTGGGGCAAAATTGCAGAAATTTTACTTATTTTCGGGCAAAATTGCAAAAATTTCACTTATTTCAAAAAAAGCAGAAATTTTCTTATTTTGGGGCAAAAAGGCAGAAATTTCTTTTATTTTGGTACAAAATTGCAGAAATTTTTCTTATTTTGGGGCAAAAAGGCAGAAATTTCCCTTATTTTGGGGCAAAAATGCAGAAATTCCACTTATTTTGAGGTAAAAAGGCTGAAATTCCCATTATTTGGAAACAAAAAAGCAGAAATTTCCCTTATTTTGGGGCAAAATTGTAGAAATTTCACTTATTTCATGGTAATAAGACAGAAATTTTCTTTATTTTGGGGTAAAAAAACAGAAATTCCCTTTGTTTTGGGGGAAAAAGACAGAAATTTCACATATTTACAGGCAAAAAAGCAGAAATTCCTTTTATTTTGGAGCAAAATTTCAGAAATTCCCCTAATTGTGGGTCAAAAAGGCAGAAATTCCCTATATGTTGGGGCAAAAAGACAGAAATTCTTTTTATTTTGGGGCAAAACTCAGAAATTCCACTTATTTTCGGGCAAAATTCCAGAAATTTCACTTATTTTGGGGCAAAATTGCAGAAATTTCACTTATTTTGTGGCAAAATTGCAGAAATTTCTCTTATTTCAGAGAAAAAAGGCAGAAATTTTTCTTATTTTGGGGCAAAAAGTTAGAAATTCCTAATATTTTGTGGCAAAAATGCAGAAATTCCTTTTATTTTGAGGTAAAAAGGCTGAAATTCCCCTTATTTGGGGGCAAAAAGGCAGAAATTTTTCTTATTTTAGAACAAAATTGCATAAATTTCACTTACTTCAGGGTAATAAGTCAGAATTTTTCTTTTTTTGGGGCAAAAAAGACAGAAATTCCCTTTGTTTTGGGGAAAAAGGCAAAAATTCCACTTATTTAGAGGCAAAAACAGAAATTCCCCTTATTTTGGAGCAAAAATGAAGAAATTTCCCATTTTTATGACAAAAAGGTATGCATTCTTCTTATTTTCGGGCAAAAAGGCAGAAATTCCCTGTATTTTGGAGCAAAATTGCAGAAATTCCCCTAATTGTGGGGCAAAAAGTCAGAAATTCCCTATATATTGGGGCAAAAAGACAGAAATTCTCCTTATTTTGGGGCAAAACTCAGAAATTCCCTCATTTTGGGGCAAAATTGCAGAAATTTCACTTATTTCATGGTAATAAGACAGAAATTTTCTTTATTTTGGGGCAAAAAAACCAGAAATTCCCTTTGTTTTGGGGGAAAAATACAGAAATTCCACTTATTTAGAGGCAAAAAAGCAGAAATTCCCCTTATTTTGGAGCAAAATTTCAGAAATTCCCCTAATTGTGGGTCAATAAGGCAGAAATTCCCTATATGTTGGGGCAAAAAGACAGAAATTCTCCTTATTTTGGGGCAAAACTCAGAAATTCCACTTATTTTGGGGCAAAATTCCAGAAATTTCACTTATTTTGGGGCAAAATTGCAGAAATTTCACTTATTTTGTGGCAAAATTGCAGAAATTTCACTTATTTCAGAGAAAAAAGGCAGAAATTTTCCTTATTTTGGGGCAAAAATTAGAAATTCCTAATATTTTGTGGCAAAAATGCAGAAATTCCTTTTATTTTGAGGTAAAAAGGCTGAAATTCCCCTTATTTGGGGGCAAAAAGGCAGAAATTTCCCTTATTTTGCAACAAAATTGCAAAAATTTCACTTACTTCAGGGTAATAAGTCAGAATTTTTCCTTTTTTGGGGCAAAAAAGACAGAAATTCCCTTTGTTTAGGGGAAAAAGGCAAAAATTCCACTTATTTAGAGGCAAAAAATCAGAAATTCCCCTTATTTTGGAGCAAAAATGAAGAAATTTCCCTTTTTTATGGCAAAAAGGTATGCATTCTTCTTATTTTCGGGCAAAAAGGCAGAAATTCCCTGTATTTTGGAGCAAAATTGCAGAAATTCCCCTAATTGTGGGGCAAAAAGGCAGAAATTCCCTATATGTTGGGGCAAAAAGACAGAAATTCTTTTTATTTTGGGGCAAAACTCAGAAATTCCACTTATTTTGGGGCAAAATTCCAGAAATTTCCATTATTTTGGGGCAAAATTGGAAAAATTTCACTTATTTCAGGAAAAAAAGGCAGATATTTTCCTTATTTTGGGGCAAAAAGGCCAAAATTTCCCTTGTTTTGGGGCAAAAATGCAGAAATTCCCCTTATTTTGTGGTAAAATGGCTGAAATTCTTCATATTTGGGGGCAAAAAGGCAGAAATTTCCCTTATTTTGGGGCAAAATTGCAGAAATTTCACTTATTTCAGGGTAATAAGTCCGAAATTTTTCTTATTTTGGGGCAAAAAAGACAGAAATTCTTTATGTTTTGGGGGAAAAAGACAGAAATTCCACTTATTTAGAGGCAAAAATGCAGAAATTCCCCTTATTTTGGAGCAAAAATGAAGAAATTTCCCTTTTTTATGGCAAAAAGGTATGCATTCTTCCTATTTTTGGGCAAAAAGGCAGAAATTCCTCGTTTTTTGGAGCAAAATTGCAGAAATTCCCCTAATTGTGGGGCAAAAAGGCAGAAATTTTTATATGTTAGGGCAAAAAGACAGAAATTCTCCTTATTTTGGGGCAAAACTCAGAAATCCCACTTATTTTGGGGCAAAATTCCAGAAATTTCACTTATTTTGGGGCCAAAATGCAGAAATTTCACTTATTTCAGGGTAAAAAGGCAGAAATTTTCCTTATTTTGGGGTTAAAACGCCAAAATTTCCCTTATTTTGGGGCAAAAATACAGAAATTCCTTTTATTTTGAGGTAAAATGGCTGAAATTCCCCTTATTTGGGGGCAAAAAGGCAGAAATTTCCCTTATTTTGGAACAAAATTGCAAAAATTTCACTTACTTCAGGGTAATAAGTCATAATTTTTCCTTTTTTGGGGCAAAAAATACAGAAATTCCCTTTGTTTTGGGGGAAAAAGACAGAAATTCCACTTATTTAGAGGCAAAAAAGCAGAAATTCCCCTTATTTTGGAGCAAAAATGAAGAAATTTCCCTTTTTTATGGCAAAAAGGTTTGCATTCTTCTTATTTTCGGGCAAAAAGGCAGAAATTCCCCGTATTTTGGAGCAAAAATGCAGAAATTCCCCTAATTGTGGGGCAAAAAGGCAGAAATTTCCTATATGTTGGGGCAAAAAGATAGAAATTCTCCTTTGGGGCAAAACTCAGAAATTCCACTTATTTTGGGGCAAAATTCCAGAAATTTCCCTTATTTTTGGGCAAAATTGCAGAAATTTGACTTATTTTCAGGCAAAATTGCAGAAATTTAACTTATTTCAAAAAAAAGCAGAAATTTTCTTATTTTGGGGCAAAAAGGCAGAAATTTCTTTTATTTTGGTACAAAATTGCAGAAATTTTCCTTATTTTAGGGCAAAAAGGAAGAAATTTCCCATATTTTGGGCAAAAATGCAGAAATTCCCCTTATTTTGAGGGAAAAATGCTGAAATTCCCCTTATTTGAGGGCAAAAAGGCAGAAATTTCCCTTATTTTGTGGCAAAATTGCAGAAATTTCACTTATTTCAGGGTAATAAGTCAGAAATTTTCCGTATTTGGGGGCAAAAATAGAGAAATTCCCTTTGTTTTGGGGGAAAAAGACAGAAATTCCACTTATTTAGAGGCAAAAAAAAAAAAAAAGAAATTCCCCTTATTTTGAAGCAAAAATGAGAAATTTCCCTTTTTTATGGCAAATAGGTATGCATTCTTCTTATTTTCGGGCAAAAAGGCAGAAATTCCCTGTATTTTGGAGAAAAATTTCAGAAATTCTCCTAATTGTGGGGCAAAAAGGCAAAAATTCCCTATATGTTGTGGCAAAAAGACAGAAATTCTCCTTATTTTGGGGCAAAACTCAGAAAGTCCACTTATTTTGGGGCAAAATTCCAGAAGTTTCCCTTATTTTGGGGCAAAATTCCAGAAATTTCACTTATTTCAGAAAAAAAAGCAGAAATTTTCTTATATTGGGGCAAAAAGGCAGAAAATTCTTTTATTTTGGTACAAAATTGCAGAAATTTTTCTTATTTTGGGGCAAAAAGGCAGAAATTTCCCTTATTTTGGGGCAAAAATGCAGAAATTCCACTTATTTTGAGGTAAAAAGGCTGAAATTCCCATTATTTTGGGACAAAAAAGCAGAAATTTCCCTTATTTTGGGGCAAAATTGGAAAAATTTCACTTATTTCAGGAAAAAAAACCAGATATTTTCCTTATTTTGGGGCAAAAAGGCCAAAATTTCCCTTGTTTTGGGGCAAAAATGCAGAAATTCCCCTTATTTTGTGGTAAAATGGCTGAAATTCTTCATATTTGGGGGCAAAAAGGCAGAAATTTCCCTAATTTTGGGGCAAAATTGCAGAAATTTCACTTATTTCAGGGTAATAAGTCCGAAATTTTTCTTATTTTGGGGCAAAAAAGACAGAAATTCTTTATGTTTTGGGGGAAAAAGACAGAAATTCCACTTATTTAGAGGCAAAAATGCAGAAATTCCCCTTATTTTGGAGCAAAAATGAAGAAATTTCCCTTTTTTATGGCAAAAAGGTATGCATTCTTCCTATTTTTGGGCAAAAAGGCAGAAATTCCTCGTTTTTTGGAGCAAAATTGCAGAAATTCCCCTAATTGTGGGGCAAAAAGGCAGAAATTTTTATATGTTAGGGCAAAAAGACAGAAATTCTCCTTATTTTGGGGCAAAACTCAGAAATCCCACTTATTTTGGGGCAAAATTCCAGAAATTTCACTTATTTTGGGGCCAAAATGCAGAAATTTCACTTATTTCAGGGTAATAAGTCAGAAATTTTCCTTATTTTGGGGCAAAAAAGACAGAACTTCCTTTTGTTTTGTGGGAAAAAGACAGAAATTCCACTTATTTAGAGGCAAAAAAGCAGAAATTCCCTTTATTTTGGAGCAAAAATGAAGAAATTTCCCTTTTTTATGGCAAAAAGGTATGCATTCTTCTAATTGTCGGGCAAAAAGACAGAAATTCCCCGTATTTTGGAGCAAAATTGCAGAAATTCCCCTCATTGTGGGGCAAAAAGGCAGAAATTCCCTATATGTTTGGGCAAAAAGACAGAAATTCTCCTTATTTTGGGGCAAAACTCAGAAATTCCACTTATTTTGGGGCAAAATTCCAGAAATTTTTCTTATTTTGGGGCAAAATTGCAGAAATTTTACTTATTTTCGGGCAAAATTGCAAAAATTTCACTTATTTCAAAAAAAGCAGAAATTTTCTTATTTTGGGGCAAAAAGGCAGAAATTTCTTTTATTTTGGTACAAAATTGCAGAAATTTTTCTTATTTTGGGGCAAAAAGGCAGAAATTTCCCTTATTTTGGGGCAAAAATGCAGAAATTCCACTTATTTTGAGGTAAAAAGGCTGAAATTCCCATTATTTGGAAACAAAAAAGCAGAAATTTCCCTTATTTTGGGGCAAAATTGTAGAAATTTCACTTATTTCATGGTAATAAGACAGAAATTTTCTTTATTTTGGGGTAAAAAAAACAGAAATTCCCTTTGTTTTGGGGGAAAAAGACAGAAATTTCACATATTTACAGGCAAAAAAGCAGAAATTCCTTTTATTTTGGAGCAAAATTTCAGAAATTCCCCTAATTGTGGGTCAAAAAGGCAGAAATTCCCTATATGTTGGGGCAAAAAGACAGAAATTCTTTTTATTTTGGGGCAAAACTCAGAAATTCCACTTATTTTCGGGCAAAATTCCAGAAATTTCACTTATTTTGGGGCAAAATTGCAGAAATTTCACTTATTTTGTGGCAAAATTGCAGAAATTTCTCTTATTTCAGAGAAAAAAGGCAGAAATTTTTCTTATTTTGGGGCAAAAAGTTAGAAATTCCTAATATTTTGTGGCAAAAATGCAGAAATTCCTTTTATTTTGAGGTAAAAAGGCTGAAATTCCCCTTATTTGGGGGCAAAAAGGCAGAAATTTTTCTTATTTTGGAACAAAATTGCATAAATTTCACTTACTTCAGGGTAATAAGTCAGAATTTTTCTTTTTTTGGGGCAAAAAAGACAGAAATTCCCTTTGTTTTGGGGAAAAAGGCAAAAATTCCACTTATTTAGAGGCAAAAACAGAAATTCCCCTTATTTTGGAGCAAAAATGAAGAAATTTCCCATTTTTATGACAAAAAGGTATGCATTCTTCTTATTTTCGGGCAAAAAGGCAGAAATTCCCTGTATTTTGGAGCAAAATTGCAGAAATTCCCCTAATTGTGGGGCAAAAAGTCAGAAATTCCCTATATATTGGGGCAAAAAGACAGAAATTCTCCTTATTTTGGGGCAAAACTCAGAAATTCCCTCATTTTGGGGCAAAATTGCAGAAATTTCACTTATTTCATGGTAATAAGACAGAAATTTTCTTTATTTTGGGGCAAAAAAACCAGAAATTCCCTTTGTTTTGGGGGAAAAATACAGAAATTCCACTTATTTAGAGGCAAAAAAGCAGAAATTCCCTTTATTTTGGAGCAAAATTTCAGAAATTCCCCTAATTGTGGGTCAATAAGGCAGAAATTCCCTATATGTTGGGGCAAAAAGACAGAAATTCTCCTTATTTTGGGGCAAAACTCAGAAATTCCACTTATTTTGGGGCAAAATTCCAGAAATTTCACTTATTTTGGGGCAAAATTGCAGAAATTTCACTTATTTTGTGGCAAAATTGCAGAAATTTCACTTATTTCAGAGAAAAAAGGCAGAAATTTTCCTTATTTTGGGGCAAAAATTAGAAATTCCTAATATTTTGTGGCAAAAATGCAGAAATTCCTTTTATTTTGAGGTAAAAAGGCTGAAATTCCCCTTATTTGGGGGCAAAAAGGCAGAAATTTCCCTTATTTTGCAACAAAATTGCAAAAATTTCACTTACTTCAGGGTAATAAGTCAGAATTTTTCCTTTTTTGGGGCAAAAAAGACAGAAATTCCCTTTGTTTAGGGGAAAAAGGCAAAAATTCCACTTATTTAGAGGCAAAAAATCAGAAATTCCCCTTATTTTGGAGCAAAAATGAAGAAATTTCCCTTTTTTATGGCAAAAAGGTATGCATTCTTCTTATTTTCGGGCAAAAAGGCAGAAATTCCCTGTATTTTGGAGCAAAATTGCAGAAATTCCCCTAATTGTGGGGCAAAAAGGCAGAAATTCCCTATATGTTGGGGCAAAAAGACAGAAATTCTTTTTATTTTGGGGCAAAACTCAGAAATTCCACTTATTTTGGGGCAAAATTCCAGAAATTTCCATTATTTTGGGGCAAAATTGGAAAAATTTCACTTATTTCAGGAAAAAAAGGCAGATATTTTCCTTATTTTGGGGCAAAAAGGCCAAAATTTCCCTTGTTTTGGGGCAAAAATGCAGAAATTCCCCTTATTTTGTGGTAAAATGGCTGAAATTCTTCATATTTGGGGGCAAAAAGGCAGAAATTTCCCTTATTTTGGGGCAAAATTGCAGAAATTTCACTTATTTCAGGGTAATAAGTCCGAAATTTTTCTTATTTTGGGGCAAAAAAGACAGAAATTCTTTATGTTTTGGGGGAAAAAGACAGAAATTCCACTTATTTAGAGGCAAAAATGCAGAAATTCCCCTTATTTTGGAGCAAAAATGAAGAAATTTCCCTTTTTTATGGCAAAAAGGTATGCATTCTTCCTATTTTTGGGCAAAAAGGCAGAAATTCCTCGTTTTTTGGAGCAAAATTGCAGAAATTCCCCTAATTGTGGGGCAAAAAGGCAGAAATTTTTATATGTTAGGGCAAAAAGACAGAAATTCTCCTTATTTTGGGGCAAAACTCAGAAATCCCACTTATTTTGGGGCAAAATTCCAGAAATTTCACTTATTTTGGGGCCAAAATGCAGAAATTTCACTTATTTCATGGTTAAAAAGGCAGAAATTTTCCTTATTTTGGGGTTAAAACGCCAAAATTTCCCTTATTTTGGGGCAAAAATGCAGAAATTCCTTTTATTTTGAGGTAAAATGGCTGAAATTCCCCTTATTTGGGGGCAAAAAGGCAGAAATTTCCCTTATTTTGGAACAAAATTGCAAAAATTTCACTTACTTCAGGGTAATAAGTCAGAATTTTTCCTTTTTTGGGGCAAAAAAGACAGAAATTCCCTTTGTTTTGGGGGAAAAAGACAGAAATTCCACTTATTTAGAGGCAAAAAAGCAGAAATTCCCCTTATTTTGGAGCAAAAATGAAGAAATTTCCCTTTTTTATGGCAAAAAGGTATGCATTCTTCTTATTTTCGGGCAAAAAGGCAGAAATTCCCCGTATTTTGGAGCAAAAATGCAGAAATTCCCCTAATTGTGGGGCAAAAAGGCAGAAATTTCCTATATGTTGGGGCAAAAAGATAGAAATTCTCCTTTGTTTGGGGCAAAACTCAGAAATTCCACTTATTTTGGGGCAAAATTCCAGAAATTTCCCTTATTTTTGGGCAAAATTGCAGAAATTTGACTTATTTTCAGGCAAAATTGCAGAAATTTAACTTATTTCAAAAAAAAGCAGAAATTTTCTTATTTTGGGGCAAAAAGGCAGAAATTTCTTTTATTTTGGTACAAAATTGCAGAAATTTTCCTTATTTTAGGGCAAAAAGGAAGAAATTTCCCATATTTTGGGCAAAAATGCAGAAATTCCCCTTATTTTGAGGGAAAAATGCTGAAATTCCCCTTATTTGAGGGCAAAAAGGCAGAAATTTCCCTTATTTTGGGGCAAAATTGCAGAAATTTCACTTATTTCAGGGTAATAAGTCAGAAATTTTCCTTATTTGGGGCAAAAATACAGAAATTCCCTTTGTTTTGGGGGAAAAAGACAGAAATTCCACTTATTTAGAGGCAAAAAAAAAAAAAAAAGAAATTCCCCTTATTTTGAAGCAAAAATGAGAAATTTCCCTTTTTTATGGCAAATAGGTATGCATTCTTCTTATTTTCGGGCAAAAAGGCAGAAATTCCCTGTATTTTGGAGAAAAATTTCAGAAATTCTCCTAATTGTGGGGCAAAAAGGCAAAAATTCCCTATATGTTGTGGCAAAAAGACAGAAATTCTCCTTATTTTGGGGCAAAACTCAGAAAGTCCACTTATTTTGGGGCAAAATTCCAGAAGTTTCCCTTATTTTGGGGCAAAATTCCAGAAATTTCACTTATTTCAGAAAAAAAAAGCAGAAATTTTCTTATATTGGGGCAAAAAGGCAGAAAATTCTTTTATTTTGGTACAAAATTGCAGAAATTTTTCTTATTTTGGGGCAAAAAGGCAGAAATTTCCCTTATTTTGGGGCAAAAATGCAGAAATTCCACTTATTTTGAGGTAAAAAGGCTGAAATTCCCATTATTTTGGGACAAAAAAGCAGAAATTTCCCTTATTTTGGGGCAAAATTGCAGAAATTTCACTTATTTCATGGTAATAAGTCAGAAATTTTCTTTATTTTGGGGCAAAAAAACAGAAATTCCCTTTGTTTTGGGGGAAAAAAAAGATATTCCACTTATTTAGAGGCAAAAAATCAGAAATTCCCCTTATTTTGGAGCAAAATTTCAGAAATTCCCTTAATTGTGGGTCAAAAAGTCAGAAATTCCTTATATGTTGGGGCAAAAAGACAGAAATTCTCCTTATTTTGGGGCAAAACTCAAAAATACCACTTATTTTAGGGCAAAATTCCAGAAATTTCACTTATTTTGGGGCAAAATTCAAAAATTTCACTTATTTTGTGGCAAAATTGCAGAAATTTCACTTATTTCAGAGAAAAAAGGCAGAAATTTTCCTTATTTTGGGGCAAAAAGTTAGAAATTCCTAATATTTTGTAGCAAAAATGCAGAAATTCCTTTTTTTTGAGGTAAAAAGGCTGAAATTCCCCTTATTTGGGGGCAAAAAGGCAGAAATTTCCCTTATTTTGGAACAAAATTGCATAAATTTCACTTACTTCAGGGTAATAAGTCAGAATTTTTCCTTTTTTGGGGCAAAAAAGACAGAAATTCCCTTTGTTTTGGGGAAAAAAAACAAAAATTCCACTTATTTAGAGGCAAAAAAGCAGAAATTCCCCTTATTTTGGAGCAAAAATGAAGAAATTTCCCTTTTTTATGGCAAAAAGGTATGCATTCTTCTAATTTTCAGGCAAAAAGGCAGAAATTCCCTGTATTTTGGAGCAAAATTGCAGAAATTCCCCTAATTGTGGGGCAAAAAGGCAGAAATTCCCTATATGTTGGGGCAAAAAGACAGAAATTCTCCTTATTTTGGGGCAAAACTCAGAAATTCCACTTATTTTGGGGCAAAATTCCAGAAATTTCTCTTATTTTGGGGCAAAATTGCAGAAATTTCACTTATTTTGGGGCAAAATTGCAGAAATTTCACTTATTTCAGGAAAATAAAGCAGAAATTTTCTTATTTTGGGGCAAAAAGGCAGAAATTCCTAATATTTTGTGGCAAAAATGCAGAAATTCCCTTTATTTTGAGGTAAAAATGCTGAAATTCCCCCTTATTTGAGGGCAAAAAGGCAGAAATTTTCCTTATTTTGGGGCAAAATTGCAGAAATTTCACTTATTTCAGGGAAAAAAGGCAGAAATTTTCCTTATTTTGGGGCAAAAAGGCAGAAATTACTAATATTTCTTGGCAAAAATGCAGAAATTCCGCTTATTTTGAGGTAAAAATGCTGAAATTCCTCTTATTTCAGGGCAAAAAGGCAGAAATTTCCCTTATTTTGGGGCAAAAATACAGAAATTCCCCTTATTTTGTGGCAAAAAGGCAGAAATTTCTTTTATTTTGGGGCTAAATTGCAGAAATTTCACTTATTTCAAGGCATAATTCAAAAATTCTTTTTATTTTGTTGCAAAAAGACAGAAATTCCGTTTATTTTTGGGTAAAAAGGCAGAAATTTCACTTTTTTAAGGTAAAAAGGCAGAAATTCCTCTTATTTTGGGGCAAAAATGAAGAAATTTCCCTTTTTTGTGGCAGAAGGTATACATTCCCCTTATTTTCGGGCTAAAAAGCAGAAATTCCCCGTATTTTGGAGCAAATTTGCAGAAATTCCCCTAATTGTGAGGCAAAAAGCAGAAATTCCCTATATGTAAGGGCAAAAAGACAGAAATTCCCCTTATTTTGGGGCAAAATTGCAGAAATTCTATTTATTTTGGGTCAAAATTGCAGAAATTTCACTTATTTTGGGGCAAAATTGCAGAAATTTCACTTATTTTGGGGCAAAATTGCAGAAATTTCACTTATTTTGGGGCAAAATTGAAGAAATTTCACTTATTTCATGGAAAAAAGGCAGAAATTTTCCTCATTTTGGGGCAAAATGGCAGAAATTACTAATATTTTGTGGCAAAAATGCAGAAATTCCCCTCATTTTGAGGGAAAAAAGGCTGAAATTCCCATTATTTGGGGGCAAAAAGGCAGAAGTTTCTCTCATTTTCGGGCAAAATTGCAGAAATTTCACTTACTTCAGGGTAATAAGTCAGAAATTTTCTTTATTTTGGGGCAAAAAAGACAGAACTTCCTTTTGTTTTGTGGGAAAAAGACAGAAATTCCACTTATTTAGAGGAAAAAAAGCAGAAATTCCCCTTATTTAGGAGCAAAAATGAAGAAATTTCTCTTTTTTATTGCAAAAAGGTATACATTCCCTTTATTTTCGGGCAAAAAGTCAGAAATTCCCCGTATTTTGGAGCAAAATTGCAGAAATTCTTCTAATTTTGGGGCAAAAATCAAAAATTCTCCTTATTTTCGGCAAAATTTTAGAAATTTCTTTTATATTGGTACAGAATTGCAGAAGTATTTCTTATTTTGTGGCAAACAGGCAGTGATTTTCCATATTTTGGTGCAAAAAACTGAAATTCCCCTTATTTTGAGGTAAAATGCTGAAATACCCCATATTTTGGGTCAAAAAAACAGAAATTCTTCTCATTTTTGGGTAAAAAGGCACAAATTTCCCTTATTTTCTGG
This sequence comes from Micromys minutus, assembly GCF_963924665.1. NCBI lineage: Eukaryota > Metazoa > Chordata > Mammalia > Rodentia > Muridae > Micromys > Micromys minutus. The sequence goes on along the minus strand of NW_027667679.1, from coordinate 724,916 downwards.
AAAAATTGCAGAAATTTCATTTATTTCAGGGCAAAAAGTCAGAAATTACTTTTATTTTGGGGCAAAAAGCAGAAATTTCTTTTATTTTGGTACAAAATTGTAGAAATTTTCCTTATTTTGGAACAAAAAGTCAGAAATTCCCCATATTTCGGGCAAAAGGCAGAAATTCCCCTTATTTTGAGGTAAAAAGTCTTAAATTCCCGTTATTTTGGGGCAAAAAGGCAGAAATTCCCTTTACTTTGTGGCAAAAAAGCAGAAATTCCCATTAATTGGGGCAGAAAAGCAAAAATTTTCCCTATTTGGGGGCAATAAGGCAGAAATTTCCCATATTTTGTGGCAAAGAGGCAGAAATTCCCCTTATTTTGGGGCAAAATTGCAGAAATTTCACTTATTTCAGGGCAAAAAGTCAGAAAATTGCCTTATTTTGGGGCAAAATCAGTAATTCTCCTAATTTTGAGGCCAAAAACAGAAATTCCCCTTATTTTGGGATAAAATTGTGGAAATTTCAAATATTTCAGGGCAAAAAGGCAGAAATTCCACATTATTTCGGGCAATAAGGAGAAATTCCCTGTATTTTGGAGCAAAATTTCAGAAATTCCCCTTATATTGGTGCAAAAATGCAGAAATTCCCTTTATTTTGGTTCAATAAGGCAGAAATTCCCCGTATTTTGAAGCAAAATTGCACATATTCCCCTTATTTTGAGGGAAAATGCAGAAATTCACATTATTTTGAGGCAAAAGACAGAAATTCTCCTTATTTTGGGGCCAAACTCAGAAATTCCACTTATTTTGGGGCAAAATTCCAGAAATTTCCCTTATTTGGGGGCAAAATTGCAGAAATTTCACTTATTTTGGGGCAAAATTGCAGAAATTTCACTTATTTCAGAAAAAAAAGCAGAAATTTTTTTATTTTGAGGCAAAAAGGCAGAAATTTTTTTATTTTGGTACAAAATTGCAGAAATTTTTCTTATTTTGGGGCAAAAAGGCAGAAATTTCCCATATTTTGGGGCAAAAATGCAGAAATTCCCCTTATTTTGAGGTAAAAGGCTGAAATTCCCATTATTTGGAGGCAAAAAGGCAGAAATTTCCCTTATTTTAGGGCAAAATTGCAGAAATTTCACTTATTTCAGGGTAATAAGTCAGAAATTTTCCTTATTTTGGGGCAAAAAAGACAGAAATTCCCTTTGTTTTGGGGGAAAAAACAGAAATTCCACTTATTTAGAGGCAAAAAAGCAGAAATTCCCCTTATTTTGAAGCAAAAATGAAGAAATTTCCCCTTTTTATGGCAAAAAGGTATGCATTCTTCTTATTTTCGGGCAAAAAGGCAGAAATTCCTTGAATTTTGGTCTAAAATTGCAGAAATTCCCCTAATTGTGGGGCAAAAAGGCAGTAATTCCCCACATTTTGGGGCAAAAAGGCACAAATTTCCCTTATTTTCGGGCAAAATTTCCGAAATTTTATTTATTTCAGGGCAAAAATTCAGAAATTACTTTCATTTTGGGGCAAAAAGCAGAAATTTCTTTTATTTTGGTATAAAAATGAAGAAATTTTCCTTATTTTGGAACAAAAAGTCAGAAATTCCCCATATTTTGGGCAAAAGGCAGAAATTCCCATTATTTTGAGCTAAAAAGGCTGAAATTCCCGTTATTTTGGGGCAAAAAGGCAGAAATTCCCTTTACTTTGTGGCAAAAGGCAGATATTCCCATTAATTGGGGCAGAAAAGCAAAAATTTTCCTTATTTGGGGGCAATAAGGCAGAAATTCCCCATATTTTTTGGCAAAAAAGCAGAAATTCCCCTTATTTGGAGGGAAAATGCTGAAATTCCCCTTATTTTGGCAAAAAGCCAGAAATTCCCCTTATTTTGGGGCAAAATTGCAGAAATTTCACTTATTTCAGGGCAAAAAGTCAGAAAATTGCCTTATTTTAGGGCAAAAAGCAGAAATTCTTTTAATTTTGAGGCCAAAAACAGAAATTCCTCTTATTTTGGGGTAAAATTGTGGAAATTTCAAATATTTCAGGGCAAAAAGGCAGAAATTCCACATTATTTCGGGCAATAAGGCAGAAATTCCCTGTATTTTGGAGCAAAATTTCAGAAATTCCCCTTATATTGGTGCAAAAATGCAGAAATTCCCTTTATTTTGGTTCAATAAGGCAGAAATTCCCCGTATTTTGAAGCAAAATTGCACATATTCCCCTAATTTTGAGGGAAAATGCAGAAATTCACATTATTTTGGGGCAAAAAGACAGAAATTCTCCTTATTTTGGGGCAAAACTTAGAAATTCCACTTATTTTGGGGCAAAATTCCAGAAATTTCTTTTATTTTAGGGCAAAATTGCAGAAATTTCACTTATTTTGTGGAAAAATTGCAGAAATTTCACTTATTTCAGGGAAAAAAGGCAGAAATTTTTTGTATTTTGGAGCACAATGGCAGAAATTCTTAATATTTTGTGGCAAAAATGCAGAAATTCCCCTTATTTTGGGGCAATAAGACAGAAATTCCCCTTATTTTGTGGCAAAAAGGCAGAAATTTCTTTTTTGGGGGGGCAAAATTGCAGAAATTTCACTTACTTCAGGGAATAATTCAAAAATTCCTTTTATTTTAGGGCAAAAAGACAGATATTTCCCTTTTTTGTGGCAAAAGGTATACATTCCCCTTATTTTCGGGCTAAAAATAAGAAATTCCCCGTATTTTAGAGCAAAATTGCAGAAATTCCCCTAATTGTGGGGCAAAAAGGCAGAAATTTCCTATATGTTGGGAAAAAAAGACAAAATTCTTTTTATTTTGGGGCAAAACTTATAAATTCCACTTATTTTGTGGCAAAATTCCAGAAATTTCAATTATTTTTGAGCAAAATTGGAGAAATTTCACTTATTTTGGGGCAAAATTGCAGAAATTTCACTTCTTTCAGAAAAAAAGGCAGAAATTTTCTTAATTGGGGGTAAAAAGGCAGCAATTTCCTTTATTTTGGTAAAAAATTGCAGAAAATTTTCTTATTTTGGGGCATAAAGGCAGAAATTTCCCATATTTTGGGGCAAAAATGCAGAAATTCCCTTTATTTTGAGGTAAAAAGGCTGAAATTCCCCTTATTTGGGATTAAAAAGGCAAAATTTCACTTATTTTAGAGCAAAATTGCAAAAATTTCACTTATTTCAGGAAAAAAAGGCAGAAATTTTTTTTATTTTGGGGCAAAAAGGCAGAAATTCTTAATATTTTGTGGCAAAAATGCAGAAATTCCTTTTATTTTGAGGTAAAAAGGTGGAAATTCCCCTTATTTGGGGGCAAAAACTCAGAAATTTTCCTTATTTTAGGGCAAAATTGCAGAAATTTCACTTATTTCAGGGTAATAAGTCAGAAATTTTCTTTATTTTGGGGCAAAAAAGACATAAATTCCTTTTGTTTTGGGGGGAAAAAACAGAAATTCCACTTATTTAGAGTCAAAAAACAGAAATTCCCCTTATTTTGGAGCAAAAATGAAGAAATTTCACTTTTTTATGCCAAAAAAGTATGCATTCTTCTTATTTTCAGGCAAAAAGGCAGAAATTCCCCATATTTTGAAGCAAAATTGCAGAAATTCCCCTAATTGTGGGGCAAAAAGGCAGAAATTCCCTATATGTTGGGGCAAAAAGACAGAAATTCTCCTTATTTTGGGGCAAAACTCAGAAATTCCACTTATTTTTGGGCTAAATTCCATAAATTTCTCTTATTTTGGGGCAAAATTGCAGAAATTTTCCTTATTTTGGCGCAAAATTGCAGAAATTTCACTTATTTTGGGGCAAAATTGCAGAAATTTCACTTATTTCAGGGAAAAAAGGCAGAAATTTTCCGTATTTTGTAGCACAATGGCAGAAATTCTTACTATTTTGTGGCAAAAATGCAGAAATTCCCCTTATTGTGAGGTAAAAAGGCTGAAATTCCCCTTATTTGGGGGCAAAAAGGCAGAAATTTCCCTTATTTTGGGGCAGAAAGACAGAAATTCCCCTTATTTTGTGGCAAAAAGGCAGAAATTTCTTCTATTTTGGGGCAAAATTGCAGAAATTTCACTTATTTCAGGGCATAATTAAAAAATTCCTTTTATTTTGGGGCAAAAAGTCAGAAATTCCGTTTATTTTTGGGTTAAAAGGCAGAAATCTCACTTATTTTGAGGTAAAAAAACAGAAATTTTTCTTATTTGGGGCAAAAATGAAGAAATTTCCCTTTTTTGTGGCTAAAGTTATACATTCTTTTTATTTTCGGGCTAAAAAGCAGAAATTCCCCGTATTTTGGAGCAAAATTGCAGATATTTTCCTAATTGTGGGGCAAAAAGGAAGAAATTCCCTATATGTTGGTGCAAAAAGATAGAAATTCTCCTTATTTTTGGGCAAAACTCATAAATTCCACTTATTTTGTGGCAAAATTCCAGAAATTTCACTTATTTTGGGGCAAGATTGCCGAAATTTCTTTTATTTTAGGGCAAAATTGCAGAAATTTCACTTATTTCAGAAAAAAAGCAGAAATTTTCTTATTTAAGGGCAAAAAGTCAGAAATTTCTTTTATTTTGGTACAAAATTGCAGAAATTTTTCTTATTTTGGGGCAAAAAGGCAGAAATTTCCCTTATTTTGGGGCAAAAATGCAGAAATTCCCTTTATTTTGATGTAAAAAGGTTGAAATTCCCTTTATTTGGGGGCAAAAAGGCAAAAATTTCACTTATTTTGAGGCAAAATTGCAGAAATTTCACTTATTTCAGGGAAAAAAGTAAGTAATTTCCTTATTTTGGGGCAAAAAGGCAGAAATTCCTAATATTTTGTGGCAAAAATGCAGAAATTTTCCTTATTTTGAGGTATAAAGGCTTAAATTCCCCTTATTTGGGGGCAAATAGGCAGAAATTTCCCTTATTTTGGGGCAAAATTGCAGAAATTTCACTTATTTCAAGATAATAAGTCAGAAATTTTCCTTATTTTGGGGCAAAAAAAGACAGAAATTCCCTTGGTTTTGGGGAAAAAAGACAGAAATTCCACTTATTTAGAGACAAAAAATAGAAATTCCCCTTATTTTTGAGAAAAAATTAAAAAATTTCTCTTTTTATGGCAAAAAGGTATGCATTCTTCTTATTTTCGGGCAAAAAGGCAGAAATTCCCCGTATTTTGGAGCAAAATTGCAGAAATTCCCCTAATTGTGGGGCAAAAAGGCAGAAATTCCCCTCATTTTGGGGCAAAAAGGCACAAATTTCCCTTATTTTCGGGCAAAATTGCCAAAATTTCATTTATTTCAGGGCAAAAATTCAGAAATTACTTTTATTTTGGGACAAAAAGCAGAAATTTCTTTTATTTTGGTACAAAATTGAAGAATTTTTTCTTATTTTGGAACAAAAAGTCAGAAATTCCCCATATTTTGGGCAAAAGGAAGAAATTCCCACTATTTTGAGGTAAAAAGACTGAAATTCCCGTTTTTTTGGGGCAAAAAGGCAGAATTTCCCTTTACTTTGTGGCAAAAATGGAGAAATTCCCGTTAATTCGGGCAGAAAAGCAAAAATTTTCCTTATTTGGGGGCAATAAAGCAGAAATTCCCCATATTTTGTGGCAAAAAGGCAGAAATTCCCCTCATTTAGAGGTAAAATGCTGAAATTCCCCTTATTTTGGCAAAAAGGCAGAAATTCCCCTTATTTTGTGGCAAAATTGCAGAAATTTCACTTATTTCAGGGCAAAAAGTCAGAAAATTGCCTTATTTTGGGGCAAAAGCAGAAATTCTCCTAATTTTGGGGCCAAAAACAGAAATTCTCCTTATTTTGGGGTAAAATTGTGGAAATTTCAAATATTTCAGGGCAAAAAGGCAGAAATTCCACATTATTTCGGGCAATAAGGCAGAAATTCCCTGTATTTTGGAGCGAAATTTCAGAAATTCCCCTTATATTGGTGAAAAAATGCAGAAATTCCCTTTATTTTGGTTCAATAAGGCAGAAATTCCCGGTATTTTGAAGCAAAATTGCACATATTCCCCTAATTTTGAAGGAAAATGCAGAAATTCACATTATTATGAAGCAAAAAGACAGAAATTCTTCTTATTTTGAGGCACAACTCAGAAATTCCCCTTGTTTTGGGGCAAAATACCAGAAATTTTCTCTTATTTTGGGGCAAATTTGCAGAAATTTCACATATTTTGGGGCAAAATTGCAGAAATTTAACTTATTTCGGAAAAAAAAGCAGAAATTTTTTATTTTGGGGCTAAAAGGCAGAAATTTATTTTATTTTATACAAAACTTCAGAAATTTTTCTTATTTTGGGGCAGAAAGGAAGAAATTTTCCATATTTTGGGGCAAAAATGCAGTAATTCCCCTTATTTTGAGGTAAAAAGTATAAAATTCACCTTATTTGGGGGCAAAAAGGCAGAAATTTCCCTTATTTTGGGGCAAAATTGCAGAAATTTCACTTATTTCAGGGTAAGAAGTCAGAAATTTTCCTTATTTTGGGGCAAAAAAGACAGAAATTCCCTTTGTTTTGGGGGAAAAAGACAGAAATTCCACTTATTTAGAGGCCAAAAACAGAAATTCCCCTTATTTTGGAGCAAAAATGAAGAAATTTCCCTTTTTTGTGGCAAAAGGTATACATTCCCCTTATTTTCGGGCTAAAAAGCAAAAATTCCCTGTATTTTGGAGCAAAATTGCAGAAATTCCCCTAATTGTGGGGCAAAAAGGCAGAAATTCTGTATATGTTAGAGCAAAAAGACAGAAATTCTCCTTATTTTGGGGCAAAACTCAGAAATTCCACTTATTTTGGGGCAAAATTCCAGAAATTTCCCTTATTTTGGGGCAAAATTGCAGAAATTTCACTTATTTCAGGAAAAAAAGGCAGAAATTTTTCTTATTTTGGCGCAAAAAGGCAGAAATACCTAATATTTTGTTGCAAAAATGCAGAAATTCTCCTTATTTTGAGGTAAAAAGGCTGAAATTCCTTTTATTTGGGGGCAAAAAGGCAGAAATTTCCTTTATTTGGGGCAAAATTGCAGAAATTTCACTTATTTCAGGGTAATAAGTCAGAAATTTTCCTTATTTTGGGGCAAAAAAGACAAAAATTTCCTCTGTTTTGGGGGAAAAAGAGAGAAATTCCACCTATTTAGAGGCAAAAAAGCAGAAATTCCCATTATTTTTGAGCAAAAATGAAGAAATTTCCCTTTTTTATGGCAAAAAGGTATGCATTCTTCTTATTTTCGGGCAAAAAGGCAGAAATTCCCCGTATTTTGAAGCAAAATTGCAGAAATTCCCGTAATTGTTGGGCAAAAATATAGAAATTCCCTATATGTTCGGGCAAAAAGACAGAAATTCTCCTTATTTTGGGGCAAAACTCAGAAATTCCACTTTTTTTGGGGCCAAATTCCAGAAATTTCCCTTATATTAAGGCAAAATTGCAGAAATTTCACTTATTTTGGGGCAAAATTGCAGATATTTCACTTATTTAAGTGAAAAAAAGCAGAAATTTTTTAATTTTGGAGCAAAAAGGCAGAAATTCCTAATATTTTGTGGCAAAAATGCAGAAATTCCCTTATTTTGAGGTAAAAAACTGAAATTCCCCTTATTTGGGCGCAAAAAGGCAGAAATTTCCCTTAATTTGGGGCAAAATTGCAGAAATTTCACTTATTTCAGGGTAATAAGTCAGAAATTTTCATTATTTTTGGGCAAAAAAACCAGAAATTCCCTTTGTTTTGGGGGAAAAAGACAAAAATTCCACTTATTTAGAGGCAAAAAAGCAGAAATTCCCCTTATTTTTGAGCAAAAATGAAGAAATTTCCCTTTTTTATGGCAAAAAGGTATGCATTCTTCTTATTTTCGGGCAAAAAGGCAGAAATTCCCAGTATTTTGGAGCAAAATTGCAGAAATTCCCCTAATTGTGGGGCAAAATGCATAAATTCCCTATATGTTGGGGCAAAAAACAGGAATTCTCCTTATTTTGGGGCAAAACTCAGAAATTCCACTTATTTTGGGGCAAAGTTCCAGAAATTTCCCTTATTTTGGGGTAAAATTGTAGAAATTTCACTTATTTTGGGGCAAAATTGCAGAAATTTCACTTATTTCAGAAAAAAAAGCAGAAATTTTTTTATTTCGGGGCAAAAAGGCAGAAATTTCTTTTATTTTGGTACAAAATTGCAGAAATTTTTCTTATTTTGTGGCAAAAAGGCAGAATTTTTCCATATTTTGGGGCAAAAATGCAGAAATTCATTTTATTTTGAGGTAAAAAGACAGAAATTCCCCTTATTTTGTGGCAAAAAGGCAGAAATTTCCCTTATTTTGGGGCACACTTGCAGAAATTTCACTTATTTCAGGGTAATAAGTCAGAAATTTTTCTTATTTTGGGACAAAAAAGACAGAAATTCCCTTTGTTTTGGGGGAAAAATACAGAAATTCCACTTATTTAGAGGCAAAAATGCAGAAATTCCCCTTATTTTGGAGCAAAAATGAAGAAATTTCTCTTTTTTTGTGGCAAATGGTATAAATTCCCCTTATTTTCGGGCTAAAAAGCAGAAATTCCCCGTATTTTGGAGCAAAATTGCAGAAATTCCCCTAATTGTAGGGCAAAAAGGCAGAAATTCCCTATATGTTAGGGCAAAAAGACAGAAATTCTCTTTATTTCGGGGCAAAATTCAGTAATGTAACTTATTTTGGGGCAAAATTCCAGAAATTTCCCTTATATTTGGGCAAAATTGCAGAAATTTCACTTATTTTGGGGCAAAATTGCAGAAATTTCACTTATTTTAGGGAAAAAAGGCAGAAACTTTCCTTATTTTGTGGCTAAAAGGCAGAAATTCCTATTATTTTGGGGCAAAAAGGCAGAAATTCACCTTATTCTGGGGTAAAATTGCAGACATTTCACATATTTCAGGGCAAAAAGGCAGAAATTCGCCTTATTTGGGGGCAAAAATGCAGAAATTCCCCTTATTTTGAGATAAAAGTGCAGAAAATTCCCTTGTTTGGGGGCAAAAAGGCAGAAAATCCCCTTAATTTCGGGCAAAAAGGCAGATATTCCCTGTATTTTAGAGCAAAATTGCAGAAATTCCCCTAATATTGGGGCAAAAAGTCAGAAATTCCCTTTATTTTGGGGCAAAAATACAGAAATTCTCCTTATTTCGGGGCAAAAATCAGAAATTTCCCTAATTTTGGGGCACAATTTTAGAAATTTCTTTTATTTTGGTACAGAATTGCAGAAATTTTTCTTATTTTGTGGCAAAAAGGCAGAAATTTTCTATATTTTGGTGCAAAAAGGCTGAAATTCTTCTTTTTTTGAGGTAAAATGCTGAAATTCCCCATATTTTGGGGCAAAAAGGCAGAAATTCTTCTCATTTTGGGGCAAAAATGCACAAATTTCGCTTATTTTCGGGCCAAATTGCAGAAATTTCATTTATTTCAGGACAAATAGTCAGAAATTACTTTTATTTTGGGGCAAAAAGCAGAAATTTCTTTTATTTTGTTACAAATTGAAGAAATTTTCCTTATTTTGGAACAAAAAGTCAGAAATTCCCCATATTTTGGGCAAAAGGCAGAAATACCCCTTATTTTGAGGTAAAAAGGCTGAAATTCCCGTTATTTTGGGGCAAAAAGGCGTAAATTCCCTTTACTTTGTGGCAAAAAGGCAGAAATTCCCGTTAATTGGGGCAGAAAAGCAAAAATTTTCCTTATTTGGGGGCAATAAGGCAGAAATTCCCCATATTTTGTGGAAAAATGTCAGAAATTCCCCTTATTTTGGGGCAAAATTCCAAAAATTTCCTTTTTTTGGGGGCACAATTGCAGAAATCTCTCTTATTTTGGAGCAAAATTGCAGAAATTTCACTTATTTCAAGGAAAAAATGCAGAAATTTTTTTTATTTTGGGGCAAAAAGGCAGAAATTACTTTTATTTTGGTACAAAATTGCAGAAATTTTCTTGATTTTGGGGCAAAAATACAGAAATTCCCCATATTTTAGGGCAAAAAGGCAGAAATTCCCCTTATTATGAGGTAAAAAGGCTGAAATTCCCCTTTTTTGGGGCAAAAAGACAGAAATTCCCCTTATTTTGTGGCAAAAAGGCAGAAATTTCCCTTATTTTGGGGCAAAATTGCAGAAATTTCACTGATTTTAGGGTAATAAGTCAGAAATTCCCCTTATTTTGGAGCAAAAATGAAGAAATTTTTCTTTTTTATGGCAAAAAGGTATACATTCCCTTTATTTTCGGGCAAAAAGGCAGAAATTACCCGTATTTTGGAGCAATATTGCAGAAATTCCCCTAATTTTGGGGCAAAAACGCAGAACTTCCCCTTATTTTGGGGTAAAGCTGCAGAAATTTCACTTATTTCGCCGCAAAAAGGCAGAAATTCCCTTTATTATCGGCGAAAAAGGCAAAAAATCCCCGTATTTTGGAGCAAAATTGCAGAAATTCACCTAATTTTGGGGTAAAACATGCAGTAATTTTCTTTATTTTGGAGCAAAAAGGCAGAAATTCCCCTTATTTTGAGGCAAAAGGCAGAAATTCCCCTTATTTTAGGACAAAATTGCAGAAATTTCCCTTATTTGGGGACAAAAAACAGGAATTCCCTTTATTTTGGGGCAAAATTGCATAAAATTCCTTTATTATGGAGAAAAATTGCAGAAATTTCTTTTATTTTAAGGCAAATTTGCAGAAATTTCACTTATTTCAGGGTAATAAGTCAGAAATTTTCCTAATTTTGGGGCAAAAAGACAGAAATTCCCTTTGTTTTGGGGGAAAAAGACAGAAATTCCACTTATTTAGAGACAAAAATGCAGAAATTCCCCTTATTTTTGAGCAAAAATGAAGAAATTTCCCTTTTTTATGGCAAAAAGGTATGCATTCTTCTTATTTTCGGGGAAAAAGGCAGAAATTCCCCATATTTTGAAGCAAAATTGCAGAAATTCCCCTAATTGTGGGGCAAAACTGCAGAAATTCCCTATATGTTTGGGCAAAAAACAGAAATTCTCCTTATTTTGGGGCAAAACTCAGAAATTCCACTTATTTTGGGGCAAAATTCCAGAAATTTCCCTTATTTTGGGGCAGAATTGCAGAAATTTCACTTATTTTGGGGCAAAATTGCAGATATTTCACTTATTTAAGGGAAAAAAAGCAGAAATTTTTTTATTTTTGTGCAAAAAGGCAGAAATTCCTAATATTTTGTGGCAAAAATGCAGAAATTCCCCTTATTTTGAGGTAAAAAAGCTGAAATTCCCCTTATTTGGGGGCAAAAAGGCAGAAATTTCCCATAATTTGGGGCAAAATTGCAGAAATTTCACATATTTCAGGGTAATAAGTCAGAAATTTTCATTATTTTGGGGCAAAAAAACAGAAATTCCCTTTGTTTTGGGGGAAAAAGGCAGAAATTCCACTTATTTAGAGGCAAAAAGCAGAAATTCCCCTTATTTTGGAGCAAAAATGAAGAAATTTCCCTTTTTTATGGCAAAAAGGTATGCATTCTTTTTATTTTTGGGCAAAAAGGCAGAAATTCCCCGTATTTAGGAGCAAAATTGCAGAAATTCCCCTAATTGTGGAACAAAAAGGCAGAAATTCCCTATATGTTAGGGCAAAAAGACAGAAATTCTCCTTATTTTGGGGCAAAACTCAGAGATTCCACATATTTTGGGGCAAAATTTTAGAAATTTTTCTCATTTTAAGGGAAAATTCAGAAATTTCTCTTATTTTGGGGCAAAATTGAAGAAATTTCACTTATTTAAGAAAAAAGAAAAGCAGAAATTTTCTTATTTTTGCACAAAAAGTCAGAAATTTCTTTTACTTTGGTACAAAATTGCAGAAATTTTTCTTATTTTGTGGCAAAAAGGCAGAATTTTTCCATATTTTGGGGCAAAAATGCAGAAATTCCCCTTATTTTGAGGTAAAAAGGCTGAAATTCTTCTTATTTGGGGGCAAAAAGGCAGAAATTTCCCTTATTTTGGGGCAAAATTGCAGAAATTTCACGTACTTCAGGGTAATAAGTCAGAAATTTTCCTTATTTTGGGGCAAAAAAGACAGAAATTCCCTTTGTTTTGGGGGAAAAAGACAGAAATTCCACTTATTTAGAGGCAAAAATGTAGAAATTCCCCTTATTTTGGAGCAAAAATGAAGAAATTTCCCTTTTGTATGGCAAAAAGGTATGCATTCTTCTTATTTTCGGGCAAAAAGGCAGAAATTCCTTATATTTTGGAGCAAAATTGCAGAAATTCCCCTAATTGTGGGGCAAAAAGGCAGAAATTCCCTATATGTTAGGACAAAAATACAGAAATTTTCCTTATTTTGAGGCAAAACTCAGAAATTTCACTTATTTTGTGGCAAAATTGCAGAAATTTCACTTATTTCAGGGAAAAAAAGCAGAAATTTTCTTATTTTGGGGCAAAAAAGCAGAAATTTATTTTATTTTGTTACAAAATTGCAGAAATTTTTCTTATTTTGGGTAAAAAAACAGAAATTTCCCATATTTTGGGGCAAAAATGCAGAAATTCCTTTTATTTTGAGGTAAAAATGCTGAAATTCCCCTGATTTGGGGGCAAAAAGGCAGAAATTCCCCTTATTTTGGGGCAAAAAGCAGACATTTCTCTTATGTTGGGGAAAAATTTTAGAAATTTAACTTATTTCAGGGCAAAAAGTCAGAAATTTCCCTTATTTTGGGGCAAAAAGACAGAATTTCCATTTATTTTTGGGGAAAAGTCAGAAATTGCACTTATTTTGAGCCAAAAGTCGAAAAATCACCTTATTTTGGGGTAAAAATGAAGAAATTTCCCTTTTTTATGGCAAAAAAATATACATTCACTTTATTTTCGGGCAAAAAGGCAGAAATTCCCCGTATTTTGGAGTAAAATTGTAGAAATTCCCCTAATTTTGGGACCAAAACGCAGAACTTCCCCTTATTTTAGGGTAAAACTGCAGAAATTTCACTTATTTCGCGGCAAAATGGAAGAAATTCCCTTTATTTTCGGCAAAAAAGGCCGATAATCCCCGTATATTGGAGCAAAATTGCAGAAATTCACCTAATTTTGGGGTAAAACATGCAGTAATTTTCTATATTTTGGGGCAAAAGGGCAGAAATTCTTCGTTTTTTTGGGCAAAATCAGAAATTCCCCTTATTTCAGGGCAAAATTGCAGAAATTTCCCTTATTTGGGGACAAAAAACAGAAATTCCCTATATTTTGGGGCAAAATTGCAGAAAATTCCTTTATTATGGGAAAAAATTGCAGAAATTTCTTTTATTTTAAGGCAAAATTGCAGAAATTTCACTTATTTCAGAGAAAAAAGCAAAAATTTTTGTTATTTTAGGGCAAAATGCAGAAATTCCCATTATTTTGGGGCAAAAAGGCAGAAATTCACCTTATTTTGGGGTAAAATTGCAGACATTTCACATATTTCAGGGCAAAAATGTAGAAATTCCCCTTATCTGGGGGCCAAAAGGCAGAAATTCCCCTTATTTTGGGATAAAATTGCAGAAATTTCCTTGTTTGGGGGCAAAAAGGCAGAAAATCCCCTTAATTTTGGGCAAAAAGGCAGAAATTCCCCGTATTTTAGAGCAAAATTGCAGAAATTCCCCTAATGTTGGGGCAAAAATGCAGAAATTCCCTTTATTTGCGCAAATCGGCAGAAGTTCCCCTTATTTTCAGGAAAAGAGGCAGAAATTCCCTGTATTTTGAAGTAAAATTACAGAAACTCCCCTAATTTTGGGGCAAAAAGGCAGAAATTCCCTTTATTTTGGGGCAAAAATACAGAAATTCTCCTTATTTCTGGGCAAAAATTAGAAATTTCCCTATTTTTGGGACAAAATTTTAATAATTTCTTTTATTTTGGTACAGAATTGCAGAAATTTTTCTTATTTTGTGGCAAAAAGGCAGAAATTTTCTATATTTTGGTGCAAAAAGGCTGAAATTTCCCTTTTTTTGAGGTAAAATGCTGAAATTCCCCATATTTTGGGGCAAAAAGGCAGAAATTTTCTATATTTTGGTGCAAAAAGGCTGAAATTCCCCTTTTTTTGAGGTAAAATGCTGAAATTCCCCTCATTTTGGGGCAAAAAGGCACAAATTTTCCTTATTTTCGGGCCAAATTGCAGAAATTTCATTTATTTCAGGGCAAAAGTCAGAAATTACTTTTATTTTGGGGCAAAAAGCAGAAATTTCTTTTATTTTGGTACAAATTGAAGAAATTTTCCTTATTTTGGAACAAAAAGTCAGAAATTCCCCATATTTTGGGCAAAAGACAGAAATTCCCCTTATTTTGAGGTAAAAAGTTTGAAATTCCCATTATTTTGGGGCAAAAAGGCAGAAATTCCCCTTAGTCTCGGTGAAAATGGCAGAAAATCTCCGTATTTTGGAGCAAAATTGCAGAAATTCACCTAATTTTAGGAAAAAAAATACAGTAATTTTCTTTATTTTGTGACAAAAAGGCAGAAATTCTCCTTATTTTGGGGCAAAAGGCAGAAATTCCCCTTATTTTAGGGCAAAATTGCAGAAATTTCCCTTATTTGGGGGAAAAAACAGAAATTCCCCTTATTTTAGGGAAAAATTGCAGAAATTTCCCTTATTATGGGGAAAAATTGCAGAAATTTCCCTTATTTTAGGGCAAAATTGCAGAAATTTCACTTATTTCAGAGAAAAAAAGCAAAAATTTTTCTTATTTTGTGGCAAAAAGCAGAAATTTCCCTTATTTTGAGGTAATAAGTCTGAAATTCCGCTTATTTTGAGGCAAAACGGCAGAAATTCCCCTTATTTTGTGGTAAAATTGCAGAAATTTCAAATATTTCAAAGCAAAATTGCATAAATTCTTCTAATTTTGGGGCAAAAAGGCAGAAATTCCCTTATTTTGGGGTAAAACTGCAGAAATTTCACTAATTTTGCGGCAAAATGGCAGAAATTCTCCTTATTCTCGGCGAAAATGGCAAAAAATCTCCGTATTTTGGAGCAAAATTGCAGAAATTCACCTAATTTTGGGGTAAAAAATACAGTAACTTTCTTTATTTTGTGACAAAAAGGCAGAAATTCCCCTTATTTTGGGGCAAAAGGCAGAAATTCCCCTTATTTTAGGGCAAAATTGCAGAAATTTCCCTTATTTGGGGGAAAAAACAGAAATTCCCCTTATTTTGGGGAAAAATTACAGAAATTTCCCTTATTATGGGGAAAAATTGCAGAAATTTTCCTTATTTTAGGGCAAAATTGCAGAAATTTCACTTATTTCAGAGAAAAAAAAGCAAAAATTTTTCTTATTTTGGGGCAAAAAGGCAGAAATACCCATTATTTTAAGGCAAAAAGGCAGAAATTCACCTTATTTTGGGGTAAAATGCTGAAATTCCCCATATTTTGGGGCAAAAGGCAGAAATTCCTTTCATTTTGGGGCAAAAAGGCACAAATTTCCTTTATTTTCGGGAAAAATTGCAGAAATTTCATTTATTTTAGGGTAAAAAGTCAGAAATTCCTTATATTTTGTGGCAAAAAGCAGAAAATTCCCTTATTTTGAGGTAATAAGGCTGAAATTCCCCTTATTTTGGGGCAAAAAGGCAGAAATTCCCCTTATTTTGTGGTAAAATTGCAGAAATTTCAAATATTTCAGGGCAAAATGGCAGAAATTTCTTTTATTTTGGGGCAAAAAGATAAAATCCCTAATTTTTGGCTAAAATTGAAGAAATTTCACTTATGTTGGGACAAAAAGGTAGAAATTCCACTTAATTTCGGGCAAAAAGGCAGAAATGACCTGTATTTTGGAGCAAAATTGCAGAAATTCCCTAATATTGGTGAAAAATGCAGAAATTCTCTTTATTTTGGGGCAAAAAGGCAGAAATTCTCCATATTTTGGTGCAAAAAGGCTGAAATTCCCCTTATTTTGATGTAAAATCCTAAAATTCCCCATATTTTGGGGCAAAAGGCAGAAATTCCCAAAATTTGGGGTAAAAAGGCACAAATTTCCCTTATTTTCGGGCAAAATTGCAGAAATTTCATTTATTTCAGGGCAAAAAGTCAGCAATTCCCCATATTTTGGGGCAAAAAGCAGAAATTTCTTTTATTATGGTACAAAATTGAAGAAATTTTCCTTATTTTGGAACAAAAAGGCAGAAATTCCCCATATTTTGGAGCAAAAGGCAGAAATTCTTCTTATTTTGAGGTAAAATGCAGAAATTCCCCAAATATTGGGGGAAAATGCAGAAATTCCCTTTATTTTGAGGCTAAAAGGCAGAAATTCCCCGTATTTTGAAGCAAAATTGCAGAAATTCTCATAATTTTTGGGCAAAAAGGCAAAAATTCTCCTTATTTTGGGGCAAAAAGACAGAAAATCTCCTTTTTTCGGGAGCAAAAAGTCAGAGATTCCCCTTATTTTGGGGAAAAATTGCAGAAATTTTCTTTACATTTAGGCAAAATTGCAGAAATTTCTCTTATTTTGGGGCAAAATTGCAGAAATTTCACTTATTTCAGGGAAAAAAGAAAAAAATTTTCCTTATTTTGGGGCAAAAAGGCAGAAATTCCTAATATTTTGTGGCAAAAATGCAGAAATTCTCCTTATTTTGAGGTAAAAAGGCTGAAATTCCCCTTATTTGGGGGCAAAAAGGCAGAAATTTCCCTTATTTTGGGGCAAAATTTAGAAATTTCACTTATTTCAATGTAATAAGTCAGAAATTCCCCTTATTTTGGGGCAAAAAAGACAGAAATTCCCTTTGTTTTGGGGGAAAAAGACAGAAATTTCACTTATTTAGGGGCAAAAAGGCAGAAATTCCCCTTATTTTGGAGCAAAAATAAAGAAATTTCCCTTTTTTATGGCAAAAAGTTATGCATTCCCCTTATTTTCGGGCAAAAATGCAAAAATTCCCCGTATTTTGAAGCAAAATTGCAGAAATTCTTCTAATTTTGGGGCAAAAGGCAGAAATTCCCTTTATTTTGGGGCAAAAATCAGAAATTCCCCTTATTTTGGGGCAAAAATCCAGAAATTTCCCTTATTTTGGGGCAAAATTGCCGGAATTTACCTTATTTTGGTGCAAAATTGCCGAAATTTCCCTTATTTGGGGCAAAATTGCAGAAATTTCACTTATTTTCAAGGAAAACAAATGAAATTTACTTTATTTTGGGGCAAAAAGGGAGAAATACCCCTTATTTTGGGGCAAAATTGCAGAAATTTTTCTTATTTTGGGGCAAAAAGGCAGAAATTCCTTATATTTTGGGGCAAAAAGGCAGAAATTCCCCTTATTTTGAGTTAATAAGGCTGAAATTCCCCTTATTTTGGGGCAAAAAGGCAGAAATTCCTCTTATTTTGGGGTAAAATTGCAGAAATTTCAAATATTTCAGGGCAAAATGGCAGAAATTCTCCTTATTTTGGGGCAAAAAGATGAAATCCCTAATTTTTGGCTAAAATTGAAGAAATTCACTTATTTCGGGACAAAAAGGCAGAAATTCCACTTAATTTCGGGCAAAAAGGCAGAAATGACCCGTATTTTGGAGCAAAATTGCAGAAATTCCTATAATATTGGTGAAAAATGCAGAAATTCCATTTATTTTGGGGAAAAATGCAGAAATTCTCCATATTTTGGTGTAAAAAGGCTGAAATTCCCCTTATTTTGAGGTAAAATGCTGAAATTCCCCATATTTTGGGGCAAAAGGCAAAAATTCCCAAAATTTGGGGTAAAAAGGCACAAATTTCCCTTATTTTTGGGCAAAATTGCAGAAATTTCATTTATTTCAGGGTAAAAAGTCAGAAATTCCCCATATTTTGGGGCAAAAAGCAGAAATTTCCTTTATTATGGTACAAAATTGAAGAAATTTTCCTTATTTTGGAACAAAAAGGCCGAAATTCCTCATATTTTGGGCCAAAAGGCAGAAATTCTTCTTATTTTGAGGTAAAATGCAGAAATTCCTCTTATTTAGAGGTAAAATGCAGAAATTCCCCAAATATTGGGGGAAAATGAAGAAATTCCCTTTATTTTGGGGCTTAAAGGCAGAAATTCCCCGTATTTTGAAGCAAAATTGCAGAAATTCTCATAATTTTCGGGCAAAAAGGCAGAAATTCTCCTTATTTTGGGGCAAAAAGACAGAAAATCTCCTTTTTTTCGGGAGCAAAGAGTCAGAAATTCCCCTTATTTTGGGTCAAAATTGCAGAAATTTCCTTTACATTTGAGCAAAATTGCAGAAATTTCCCTTATTTTGGGGCAAAATTGCAGAAATTTCACTTATTTCAGAAAAAAAGCAGAAATTTTCTTATTTTGGGGCAAAAAGGCAGAAATTTCTTTTATTTTGGTATAAAATTGCAGAAATTTTTCTTATTTTGGGGAAAAAGGCAGATATTCCCCATATTTTGGGGCAAAAATGCAGAAATTCCCGTTATTTTGAGGTAAAAAGGCTGAAATTCCCCTTATTTTCGGGCAAAAAGTCAGAAATTCCTCTTATGTTGGGGCAAAAATACAGAAATTTGGTTTATTTTTGGGGAAAAGGCAGAAATTGCACTTATTTTGAGTCAAAAAGGCGAAAAATCCCCTTATTTTGGGGCAAAAATGAAGAAGTTTCCCTTTTTTATGGCAAAAAGGTATACATTCCCTTTATTTTCGGGCAAAAAGGCAGAAATTCCCCGTATTTTGGAGCAAAATTGCAGAAATTCCCCTAATCTTGAAGAAAAAGGCAGAAATTCCCCTTATTTTGAGGTAAAACTGCAGAAATTTCACTAATTTCGCGGCAAAATGGCAGAAATTCCCCTTATTCTCGGCGAAAATGGCAGAAAATCTCCGTATTTTGGAGAAAAATTGCAAAAATTCACCTAATTTTGGGAAAAAATACAGTAATTTTCTTTATTTTGTGACAAAAAGGCAGAAATGCTCCTTATTTTGGGGCAAAAGGCAGAAATTCCCCTTATTTTAGGGCAAAATTGCAGTAATTTCCCTTTATGGGGGCAAAAAACAGAAATTCTTATTATTTTGGGGAAAATTGCAGAAATTTCCCTTATTATGGGGAAAAATTGCAGAAATTTCCCTAATTTTAGGGCAAAATTGCAGAAATTTCACTTATTTCAGAGAACAAAAAGCAAAAATTTTTCTTATTTTGGGGCAAAAAGGCAGAAATTCCCATTGTTTTGGGGCAAAAAGGCAGAAATTCACTTTATTTTGGGGTAAAATGCTGAAATTCCCCATATTTTGGGGCAAAAGGCAGAAAATCCCCTCATTTTGGGGCAAAAAGGCACAAGTTTCCCTTATTTCGGGCAAAATTGCAGAAATTTCATTTATTTCAGGGTAAAAAGTCAGAAATTCCTTATATTTTGTGGCAAAAAGCAGAAATTTCACATATTTTGAGGTAATAAGGCTGAAATTCTCCTTATTTTGGGGCAAAAAGGCAGAAATTCCCTTTATTTTGGGGTAAAATTGCAGAAATTTCAAATATTTCAGGGCAAAATGGCAGAAATTCCCCTTATTTTGGGGCAAAAAGACGAAATCCCTAATTTTTGGCTAAAATTGAAGAAATTTCACTTATTTCGGGACAAAAAGGCAGAAATTCCACTTAATTTCGGGCAAAAAGGCAGAAATGACCAGTATTTTGGAGCAAAATTGCAGAAATTCCCCTAATATTGG
This sequence comes from Micromys minutus, assembly GCF_963924665.1. Lineage (NCBI taxonomy): Eukaryota > Metazoa > Chordata > Mammalia > Rodentia > Muridae > Micromys > Micromys minutus. Next base: position 705,402 of record NW_027667679.1, on the reverse strand, counting down.
TGCAAAAATGCAGAAATTCTTTTTATTTTAGGGAAAAAAGGCAGAAATTCTCCATATTTTGGTGCAAAAAGGCTGAAATTTTCCTTACTTTAAGGTAAAATGCTGAAATTCCCCATATTTTGGGGCAAAAAGCAGAATTCCCCTTATTTTGGGGCAAAAAGCCCAAATTTCTCTTATTTTCAGGCAAAATTGCAGAAATTTCATTTATTTCAGGGCAAAAGTCAGCAATTCCCCATATTTTGGGGCAAAAAGCAGAAATTTCTTTTATTATGGTACAAAATGGAAGAAATTTTCCTTATTTTGGAACAAAAAGGCAGAAATTCCCCATATTTTGTGGCAAAAGGAAGAAATTCTTCTTATTTTGAGGTAAAATGCAGAAATTCCCCAAATATTGGAAGAAAATGCAGAAATTCCCTTTATTTTGGGGCTAAAAGGCAGAAATTCCTTGTATTTTGAAGCAAAATTGCAGAAATTCTCATAATTTTCGGGCAAAAAGGCAAAAATTCTCCTTAGTTTGGGGCAAAAAGACAGAAAATCTCCTTTTTTTCGGGAGCAAAAAGTCAGAAATTCCCCTTATTATGGGTCAAAATTGCAGAAATTTCCTTTACATTTGGGCAAAATTGCAGAAATTTCCCTTATTTTGGGGCAAAATTGCAGAAATTTCACTTATTTCAGAAAAAAGGCAGAAATTTTCTTATTTTGGGGCAAAAAGGCAGAAATTTCTTTTATTTTGTTACAAAATTGCAGAAATTTTTCTTATTTTGGGGCAAAAAGGCAGAAATTTCCCATATTTTGTGGCAAAAAGGCAGAAATTCCCCTTATTTTGAGGTAAAAATGCTGAAATTCCCCTTATTTTCGGGCAAAAAGTCAAAAATTCCCTTTATTTTGGGGCAAAAAGACAAAAATTATGTTTATTTTTGGGGAAAAGGCAGAAATTGCACTTATTTTGAGTCAAAAAGGCAGAAAATCCCCTTATTTTGGGGCAAAAATAAAGAAATTTCTTGTTTTAAGGCAAAAAGGTATACATTTACTTTATTTTCAGGCAAAAAGGCAGAAATTCTTCGTATTTTGGAGCAAAATTGCAGAAATTCCCCTAATTGTGGGGCAAAAAGGCATAAATTCCTTATATTTTACGGCAAAAAGACAGAAATTCTCCTTATTTTGGGGCAAAAGTCAGAAATTCCCCTTATTTTAGGGCAAAATTGCAGAAATTTCCCTTATTATGGGGAAAAATTGCAGAAATTTCCCTTATTTTAGGGCAAAATTGCAGAAATTTCACTTATTTCAGAGAAAAAAAGCAAAATTTTTTTTTATTTTGGGGCAAAAAGAAAGAAATTCACCTTAATTTGGGCTTAAATTGCAGAAATTTCACATATTTCAGGGCAAAAAAGCAGAAATTTCCCTTATTTTAAGGCAAAATTGCAGAAATTTCATATATTTCAGGGTAAAAAGTCAGAAATTTTCTTTATTTTGGGGCAAAAAAGAAAGAAATTGTCTTTGTTTTGGGTTAAAATCAGAAATTCCACTTATTTAGAGGCAAAAATGCAGAAATTCCTTTTATTTTGGAGCAAAAATGAAGAAATTTCCCCTTTTTATGGCAAAAAGGTATGCATTCCCCTTATTTTTGGACAAAAAGGCAGAAATTCCCCGTATTTTGGAGCAAAATTGCAGAAATTCCCCTAATTGTGGGGCAAAAAGGCAGATATTCTCTATATGTTGGGGCAAAAAGACAGAAATTCTCCTTATTTTAGGGCAAAACTCAGAAATTCCACTTATTTTGGGGCAAAATTCCAGAAATTTCCCTTCTTTTGGGGCAAAATTGCAGAAATTTCACTTATTTCAGTGAAAAAAGGAAGAAATTTTCCTTATTTTGGGGAAAAAAGGCAGAAATTCTACTTATTTTGGGGCAAAAAGACAGAAAACCTCCTATTTTCGGGAGCAAACAGTCAGAAATTCCCCTTATTTTGGGTCAAAATTGCAGAAATTTCCTATACATTGGGACAAAATTGCTGAAATTTCCCTTATTTTGGGGCAAAATTGCAGAAATTTTACTTATTTCAGGGAAAACAGGCAAAAATTTTCTTATTTGGGGCAAAAAGGCAGAAATTTCTTTTATTTTGGTACAAAATTGCAGAAATTTTTCTTATTTTGAAGCAACAAGTCAGAAATTCCTTATATTTTGGGGCAAAAAGGCAGAAATTCCCCTTATTTTGAGGTTAAAAAGGCTGAAATTCCCCTTATTTTGGGGCAAAAAGTCAGAAATTCCCCTTATTTTGGGACAAAAAGACAGAAATTTCGTTTATTTTTGGGGAAAAGGCAGAAATTGCACTTATTTTGAGTCAAAAAGGCGGAAAATCTCTTTGTTTTGGGTCAAAAATGAAGAAATATCCCTTTTTAAGGCAAAAGGTATACATTCCTTTTATGTTCGGGCAAATAGAAATTCCCCTAATTTTTGGGCAAAATTGCAGAAATTCCTTTAATTTTGGGGCAAAAAGGCAGACATTCCCCTTATTTTGGAGTAAAACTGCAGAAATTTCACTTATTACGCGGCAAAATGGCAGAAATTCCCCTTATTTTCGGCGAAAAAGGCAGAAAATCTCCGTATTTTGGAGCAAAATTGCAGAAATTCACCAAATTTTGGGGTAAAAATACAATAATTTTCTTTATTTTGGGGCAAAAAAGCAGAAATTCCCCATATTTTGGGGCAAAAAGGCAGAAATTCCCCTTATTTTGAGGTAAAAAGGCTGAAATTCTCTTTATTTTGGGGCAAAAAGGCAGAAATTCCCCTTATTTTGGGGCAAAAAGCAGACATTTCCCTTATTTTGGGAAAAAATTTTAGAAATTTCACTTATTTCAGGGCAAAAAGTCAGAAATTTCTCTTATTTTGGAGCAAAAAGACAGAAATTCCATTTATTTTTGGGGAAAAGGCAGAAATTGCACTTTTTTGGATTCAAAAAGACGGAAAATCCCCTTTTTTTGGGGCAAAAGTGAAGAAATTTCCTTTTTTTATGGCAAAAAGGTATACATTCTCTTTATTTTCGGGCAAAAAGGCAGAAATTCCCTGTATTTTGGAGCAAAATTGCAGAAATTCCCCTAATTTAGGGGCAAAAAGGGAGAAATTCTTCTTATTTTCGGGTAAAACTGCAGAAATTTCACTTATTTCGCGGCAAAATGGCAGAAATTCCCTTTATTTTCTGCGAAAAAGGCAGAAAATCCCCGTATTTTGGAGTAAAATTGCAGTAATTCACCTAATTTTTGGGGTATAAAATGCAGTAATTTTCTTTATTTTTGGTCAAAATGGCAGAAATTTCTCTTAATTCGAAGCAAAAGGCAGAAATTCCCCTTATTTTAGAGCAAAAGTGCAGAAATTTCCCTTATTTGGAAGCAAAAAACAGAAATTCCCTTATTTTCGGGCAAAATTGCAGAAATTTCCCTTATTATGAAGAAAAATTGCAGAAATTTCCCTTATTTTAGGGCAAAATTGCAGAAGTTTCACCTATTTTAGAGAAAAAAAAGCAAAAATTTTTCTTATTTTGGGGCAAAAAGGAAGAAATTCCCATTATTTTGGGGCAAAGAGGTAGAAATTCACCTTATTTTGGGGTAAAATTGCAGAAATTTCACATATTTCAGGGCAAAAAGGCAGAAATTCCCCTTATTTTAAGGCAAAAAGGCAGAAATTCCTCTTATTTTGGGATAAAATTGCAGAAATTTCTTTTGTTTGGGGGCAAAAGGGCAGAAAATTCCCTTAATTTCAGGCAAAAAGGCAGAAATTCCCCGTATTTTGGAGCAAAATTGCAGAAATTCCCCTAATATTGGGGCAAAAATGCACAAAAAGGCAGAAGTATCCCTTATTTTCGGGAAAAGAGGCCGAAATTCCCTGTATTTTGAAGCAAAATTGCAGAAACTCCCCTAATCTTGGGGCAAAAAAGCTGAAATTCCCTATATGTTGGGGCAAAAAGACAGAAATTCTCCTTATTTTGGGGCAAAACTCAGAAATTCCCCTTATTTTGGGGTAAAATTCCAGAAAATTCTCTTATTTTGGTGCAAAACTACAGAAATTTCACTTATTTTGGGGCAAAATTTCAGAAATTTCACTTATTTCAGAAAAAAGGCAGAAATTTTCTTATTTGGGGCAAAAAGGCAGAAATTCCCCATATTTTGAGGCAAAAATGCAGAAATTTACCTTATTTTGAGGTAAAAAGGCTGAAATTCCCCTTATTTTCGGGCAAAGAGTCAGAAATTCCCCTTATTTTGAGACAAAAAGACAGAAATTTCATTTATTTTTGGGGAAAAGGCAGAAATTGCACTTATTTTGAGTCAAAAAGGCGGAAAATCCCCTTATTTTGAGGCAAAAGTGAAAAAATTTCCCTTTTTTTATGGCAAAAAGATATACATTCCCTTTATTTTCGAACAAAAAGGTAGAAAATCCCCATATTTTGGAGCAAAATTGCAGTAATTCACCTAATTTTCGGGTAAAAAATACAGTAATTTTCTTTATTTTGGGGCAAAAAGGCAGAAGTTCTACTTATTTTGGGGCAAAAGGCAGAAATTCCCTTTATTTTATGGCAAAATTGCAGAAATTTCCCTTATTTGGGGGCAAAACACAGAAATTTTCCTTATTTTGGGGCAAAATTGAAGAAATTTCCTTTATTATGGGGAAAAATTGCAGAAATTTCCTTTATTTTAGGGCAAAATTGCAGAAATTTCACTAATTTCAGAGAAAAAAGCATAAATTTTTCTTATTTTTGGGCAAATGCAGAAATTCGATTATTTTGGCGCAAAAAGGCAGAAATTCACCTTATTTTGGGCTAAAATTGCAGAAATTTTACATATTTCAAGGCAAAAAGGCAGAAATTTCCCTTATTTTGGGGCAAAATTGCAGAAATTTCGCTTATTTCAGGGTAATAAGTCAGAAATTTTTTTTTATTTTGGGGCAAAAAAGACAGAAATTCTCTTTGTTTTGGAGCAAAAATGAAGAAATTTCCCTTTTTTTATGGCAAAAAGGTATGCATTCCCCTTATTTTCAGGTAAAAAGGCAGAAATTCCCCGTATTTTGGAGCAAAAATGAAGAAATTGTTCTTTTTTATGGCAAAAAGGTATGCATTCCCCTTATTTTCGGGCAAAAAGGCAGAAATTCCCCGTATTTTGGAGCAAAATTGCAGAAATTTCCCTAATTGTGTGGCAAAAAGGCAGAAATTCTCTATATGTTGGGGCAAAAAGACAGAAATTCTCTTTATTTTAGGGCAAAACTCAGAAATTCCACTTATTATGGGGCAAAATTCCAGAAATTTTACTTATTTTGGGGAAAAATTGCAGAAATTTCACTTATTTTGGGGCAAAATTGCAGAAATTTCACTTATTTCAGGGAAAAAAGGCAGAAATTTTCCTTATTTTGGTGCAAAAAGGCAGAAATTCCTAATATTTTGTGGCAAAAATGCAGAAATTCCCCTTATTTTGAGGTAAAAAAGCTGAAATTCCCTTTATTTGGGGGTAAAAAGGCAGAAATTTTTTTTATTTTGGGGCAAAATTGCAGAAATTTACCTTATTTTGGGGCAAAATTGCAGAAATTTCCTTTATTTGGGGCAAAATTGCAGAAATTTCACTTATTTTCAGGTAAAAATCTGAAATTTCTTTTATTTTGGGGCAAACAGAGACAAATTCCCCTTATTTTGGGGCAAAATTGCAGAAATTTTTCTTATTTTGGGGCAAAAAGGCAGAAATTCTTTATATTTTGTGTCAAAAAGGCAGAAATTTCCCTTATTTTGTGGTAATAAGGCTGAAATTCCCCTTATTTTGGGGCAAAAAAGCAGAAATTCCTTTTATTTTGGGGTAAAATTGCAGAAATTTCAAATATTTCAGGACAAAACGGCAAAAATTCCCCTTATTTTGGGGCAAAAAGATGAAATCCCTAATTTTTGGCTAAAATTGAAGAAATTTCACTTATTTCGAAACAAAAAGGAAGAAATTCCACTTAATTTCGGGCAAAAAGGCAGAAATGACCCGTATTTTGGAGCAAAATTGCAGAAATTCCCCTAATATTGGTGCAAAAATGCAGAAATTCCCTTTATTTTGGGGCAAAAAGGCAGAAAATCTCCATATTTTGGTGCAAAAAGGCTGAAATTCCCCTTATTTTGAGGTAAAATGCTGAAATTCCCCATATTTTGGGGCAAAAGGCAGAAATTCCCCTCATTTTGAGGCAAAAGGGCACAAATTTCTCTTATTTTTGGGCAAAATTGCAGAAATTTCATTTATTTCAGGGCAAAAAGTCAGAAATTCCCCTTATTTTGGGGCAAAAGCAGAAATTTCTTTTATTATGGTACAAAATTGAAGAAATTTTCCTTATTTTGGAACAAAAAGGCAGAAATTCCCCATATTTTGGAGCAATAGGCAGAAATTCTTTTTATTTTGAGGTAAAATGCAGAAATTCCCCTTATTTAGAGGTAAAATGCGGAAATTCCCCAAATATTGGGGGAAAATGCAGAAATTCCCTTTATTTTGGAGCTAAAAGGCAGAAATTCCCCATATTTTGAAGCAAAATTGCAGAAATTCTCTTAATTTTCGGGCAAAAAGGCAGAAATTCTCCTTATTTTAGAACAAAAAGACAGAAAATCTCCTTTTTTCGGGAGCAAAAAGTCAGAAATTCCCCTTATTTTGGGGCAAAATTGCAGAAATTTCCTTTACATTTGGGCAAAATTGCAGAAATTTCCCTTATTTTGGGGCAAAATTGCAGAAATTTCACTTATTTCAGAAAAAAGGCAGAAATTTTCTTATTTTAGGGCAAAAAGGCAGAAATTTCTTTTATTTTTGTACAAAATTGCAGAAATTTTTCTTATTTTGGGGCAAAAAGGCAGAAATTCCCCATATTTTTGGGCAAAAAGGCAGAAATTCCCCTTATTTTGAAGTAAAAAGGCTGAAATTCCCCTTATTTTAGGGCAAAAAGTCAAAAATTCCCTTTGTTTTGAAGCAAAAAGACAGAAATTTCGTTTATTATTGGGGAAAAGGCAGAAATTGCACTTATTTTGAGTCAAAAAGGCGGAAAATCCCCTTATTTTGGGGCAAAAATGAAGAAATTTCCCTTTTTTATGGCAAAAATGTATACATTCCCTATATTTTCGGGCAAATAGGCAGAAATTCCTCGTACTTTGGAGCAAAATTGCAGAAATTCCCCTAATTTTGGGGCAAAAAGGCAGAAATTCCCCTTATTGTGGGGTAAAACTGCAGAAATTTCACTTATTTCGCGGTAAAATGGCAGAAATCCCCCTTATTATCGGCGAAAAAGGCAGAAAATCCCGTATTTTGAAGCAAAATTGAAGAAATTCACCTAATTTTGGGGTAAAAAATACAGTAATTTTCTTTATTTTGGGGCAAAAACGCAGAAACTCTCTTTTTTGTGGCAAAAGGCAGGAATTCCCCTCATTTAAGGGCAAAATTGAAGAAATTTCTCTTATTTGGGGGCAAAAACCAGAAATGCCCCATATTTTGGGGCAAAATTGCAGAAATTTCCCTTATTATAGGGAAAAATTGCAGAAATATCCCTTATTTTAGGGCAAAATTGCAGAAATTTCACTTATTTCAGAGAAAAAAAGCAAAAATTTTTCTTATTTTGGGGCAAAAAGGCAGAAATTCCCATTATTTTTGGGCAAAAAGGCAGAAATTCACCTTATTTTGGGGTAAAATGGCAGAAATTTCACATATTTCAGGGAAACAGGCAGAAATTTCCTTTATTTTGGGGCAAAATTGCAGAAATTTTACTTATTTTTGGGTAACATTTCAGAAATTTCACTTATTTCAGGGAAAAAAGGCAGAAATTTTTTTTATTTTGTGGCAAAAAGGCAGAAATTCCTAATATTTTGTGGCAAAAATGCAGAAATTCCCCTTATTTTGAGGTAAAAAGGCTTAAATTCCCCTTATTTGGGGGCAAAAAGGCAGAAATTTCCCTTATTTTGGGGCAAAATTGCAGAAATTTCACTTATTTCTGGGTAATAACTCAGAAATTCCCCTTATTTTGGGGCAAAAAAGACAGAAATTCCTTTTGTTTTGGGGGAAAAAGACAGAAATTCCACTTATTTAGAGGCAAAAAGGCAGAAATTCCCCTTATTTTGAAGCAAAAATGAAGAAATTTCCCTTTTTTTATGGCAAAAAGGTATGCATTCCCCTTGTTTTCGGGCAAAAAGGCAGAAATTCCCCTTATTTTGGAGCAAAATTGCAGAAATTCCCCTAATTTTGGGCCAAAAGTCAGAAATTCCCTTTATTTTGGGGCAAAAATCAGAAATTCTCCTTACTTTGCGGCAAAATTCCAGAAATTTCCTTTATTTTGGGGCAAAATTGCAGGAATTTACCTTATTTTGGGGCAAAATTGCAGAAATTTCCTTTATATGGGCAAAATTGCAGAAATTTCACTTATTTTCAGGTAAAAAGGGTGAAATTTTCTATATTTTGGGGCTAAAAGGGAGAAATACCTCTTATTTTGGGGCACAATTGCAGAAATTTTCCTTATTTTGGGGCAAAGAAGACAGAAATTCCCTTTGTTTTGGGGGAAAGAGACAGAAATTCCCCTTATTTTGGAGCAAAAAGACAGAAATTCGGGTTATTTTTGGAGAAAAGGCATAAATTGCACTTATTTGGAGTCAAAAAGGCGGAAAATCCCCTTATTTTGGGGCAAAAGTGAAGAAATTTCCTTTTTTTATGGCAAAAAGTTATACATTCTGTTTATTTTCGGGCAAAAAAGCAGAAATTCCCTGTATTTTGGAGCAAAATTGCAGAAATTCCACTAATTTAGGGGCAAAAAGGCAGAAATTCTTCTTATTTTCGGGTAAAACTGCAGAAATTTTACTTATTTCGCGGCAAAATGGCAGATATTCCCCTTATTTTCAGCGAAAAAGGCAGAAAATCCCCGTATGTTGGAGCAAAATTGCAGTAATTCACCTAATTTTTGGGGTATAAAATGCAGTAATTTTCTTTATTTTTGGGCAAAATGGCAGAAATTTCCCTTAATTCGGGGCAAAAGGCAGAAATTCCCCTTATTTTAGAGCAAAATTGCTGAAATTTCCCTTATTTGGAAGCAAAAAACAGAAATTCTTCTTATTTTCGGGCAAAATTGCAGAAATTTTCCTTATTATGGGGAAAAATTGCAGAAATTTCCCTTATTTTAGGACAAAATTGCAGAAATTTCACTTATTTCAGAGAAAAAAAAACAAAAATTTTTCTTATTTTGGGGCAAAAATGCAAAAATTCCCATTATTTTGGGGCAAAGAGGCAGAAATTCACCTTATTTTGGAGTAAAATTGCAGAAATTTCACATATTTCAGGGCAAAAAGGCAAAAATTCCCCTTATTTTAAGGCAAAAAGGCAGAAATTTCCCTTATTTTGGGATAAAATTGCAGAAATTTTCTTTGTTTGGGGGCAAAAAGGCAGAAAATCCCATTAATTTCAGGCAAAAAGGCAGAAATTCCTTGTTTTTTGAAGCAAAATTGCAGAAATTCCCCTAATATTGGGGCAAAAATGCACAAAAAGGCAGAAGTTCCCTTTATTTTCGGGAAAAGAAGGAGAAATTCCCTGTATTTTGAAGCAAAATTGCAGAAACTCCCCTAATCTTGGGGCAAAAAGGCAGAAATTCCCTATATGTTGGGGCAAAAAGACAGAAATTCTCCTTATTTTGGGGCAAAACTCAGAAATTCCACTTATTTTGGGGCAAAATTCCAGAATATTCTCTTATTTGGGGCAAAATTGCAAAAATTTCACTTATTTTGGGGCAAAATTTCAGAAATTTTAATTATTTCAGGAAAAAAAGGCAGAAATTTTCCTTATTTTGGGGCAAAAAGGCAGAAATTCCTAATATTTTGTGGCAAAAATGCAGAAATTCCCCTTATTTTGAGGTAAAAAGGCTGAAATTTCCCTTTATTGGGGGCAAAAAGGCAGAAATTTCCCTTATTTTGGGGCAAAATTGGAGAAATTTCACTTATTTCAGGGTAATAAGTCAGAAATTCCCTTTATTTTGGGGCAAAAAATACAGAAATTCCCTTTGTTTTGGGGGAAAAAGACAGAAATTCCACTTATTTAGAGGCAAAAAGGCAGAAATTCTCCTTATTTGGGAGCAAAAATAAAGAAATTTCCCTTTTTATGGCAAAAAGGTATGCATTCCCCTTATTTTCGGGCAAAAAGGCAGAAATTTCCCGTATTTTGGAGCAAAATTGCAGAAATTCCCCTAATTTTGGGGCAAAAGGCAGAAACTCTTTTTACTTTGGGGCAAAAATCAGAAATTCTTTTAATTTTGGGCCAAAATTCCAGAAATTTCCTTTATTTTGTGGCAAAATTGCAGAAATTTCCCTTATTTGGGGCAAAATTGCAGATATTTCACTCATTTTCATGTTAAAAGTCTGAAATTTCCTTTATTTTGGGGCAAAAATGAGAAATTTCCCTTATTTTGGGGCAAAAAGGCAGAAATTCCCCTTATTTTGAGGTAATAAGGCTGAAATTCCCCATATTTTGGGGCAAAAAGGCAGAAATTCCCCTTATTTTGGGGTAAAATTGCAGAAATTTCAAATATTTCAGGGAAAAAAGCAGAAATTCCCATTATTTTGGGGCAAAAAGGCAGAAATTTTCCGTATTTTGGAGCAAAATTGCAGAAATTCCCTTAATATTGGGGCAAAAATGCTCAAAAGGGCAGAAGTTTCCCTTATTTTCGGGAAAAGAGGCACAAATTCCCTGTATTTTGAAGCAAAATTGCAGAAACTCAGCTAATATTGGGGCAAAAAGGTAGAAATTCCCTATATGTTGGGGCAAAAAGACAGAAATTCTTCTTATTTTGGGGCAAAACTCAGAAATTCCACTTATTTTGGGGCAAAATTCCAGAAATTTCTCTTATTTTGGGGCAAAATTGGAAAAATTTCACTTATTTTGGGGCAAAATTGCAGAAATTTCACTTATTTTGGGGCAAAATTGCAGAAATTTCACTTATTTTAGGGAAAAAAGGCAGAAATTTTCCTTATTTTGGGGCAAAAAGGCAGAAATTCCTAATATTTTGTGGCAAAAATGCAGAAATTCCCCTTATTTTGAGGTAAAAAGGCTGAAATTCCCCTTATTTGGGGGCAAAAAGTCAGAAATTCCACTTATTTTGGGGCAAAACGACAGAAATTTTGTTTATTTTTGGGGAAAAGGCAGAAATTGCACTTATTTTGAGTCAAAAAGGCATAAAATCCCCTTATTTTGGTTCAAAAATGAAGAAATTTTCTTTTTTTTATTGCAAAAGTTATATATTCCCTTTATTTTCGGGCAAAAAGGCAGAAATTCCCCGTATTTTGGAGCAAAATTGCAGAAATCCACCTAATTTTGGGGTAAAAATACAGTAATTTTCTTTCTTTTGGGGCAAAAAGGCAGAAATTCTTCTTAATTTGGGGCATAAGGCAGAAATTCCCCTTATTTTAGGGCAAAATTGCAGAAATTTCCCTTATTTGGGGGCAAAAAACAGAAATTCCCCTTATTTTGGGATAAAATTGCAGAAATTTCCTTTGTTTGGGGGAAAAAGGCAGAAAATCCCCTAAATTTCACGGAAAAAATAAGAAATTCCCCTATTTTGAAGCAAAATTGCAGAAATTCCCCTAATATTGGGGCAAAAATGTAGAAATTTTCTTCATTTGGGGCAAAAAGGCTGAAGTTCCCCTTATTTTCGGGAAAAGAGGCAGAAATTTCCTGTATTTTGAAGCAAAATTGCAGAAACTTTCCTAATCTTGGTGCAAAAAGGCAGAAATTCCCTATATGTTGGGGCAAAAAGACAGAAATTCTCCTTATTTTGGGACAAAACTCAGAAATTCCACTTATTTTGGGGCAAAATTGCAGAAATTTCACTTATTTTGGGGCAAAATTGAAGAAATTTCACTTATTTCAGGGAAAAAAGGCAGAAATTTTCCTTATTTTGGGGCAAAAAGGCAGAAATTCCTAATAATTTGTGGAAAAAATGTAGAAATTCCCCTTATTTTGAGGTAAAAAGGCTGAAATTTCCCTTTTTTGGGGGCAAAAAGGCAGAAATTTCCCTTATTTTGGGGCAAAATTGCAGAAATTTCACTTATTTCAGGGTAATAAGTCAGAAATTCCCCTTATTTTGGGCCAAAAAAGACAGAAATTCCCTTTGTTTTGGTGGAAAAAGACAGAAATTCCACTTATTTAGAGGCAAAAAGGCAGAAATTCCCCTTATTTTGGAGCAAAAATGAAGAAATTTTCCTTTTTTATTGCAAAAAGGTATGCATTCCCCTTATTTTCGGGCAAAAAGGCAGAAATTTCCCGTATTTTGAAGCAAAATTGCAGAAATTCCCCTAATTTTGGGGCAAAAGGCAGAAATTCCCTTCATTTTGGGGCAAAAATCAGAAATTCCCCTTACTTTGTGGCAAAATTCCAGAAATTTCCTTTATTTTGGGGCAAAATTGCAGGAATTTACCTTATTTTGGGGCAAAATTGCAGAATTTTTTTTTATTTTGAAGCAAAATTGTAGAAATTTCTTTTATTTTGTTATAGAATTGCAGAAATTTTTCTTATTTTGTGGCAAATAGGCAGAAATTCCCCTCATTTTGTGGCAAAAAGGCACAGATTTTTCTTATTTTCGGGCAAAATTGCAGAAATTTCATTTATTTCAGGGCAAAGTCAGAAATTCCTTTTATTTTGGGGCAAAAAGCAGAAATTTCTATTATTTTGGCACAAAATTGAAGAAATTTTCCTTATTTTTGAACAAAAAGATAGAAATTCCCTATATTTTGGGGCAAAAGGCAGAAATTCCCTTTATTTGGAGGTAAAAAGGCTGAAATTCCTTTTATTTTGGGGCAAAAAGGCAGAAATTTCCTTTACTTTGTGGCAAAAAAGGCAGAAAGTCTCGTTAATTGGGGCAGAAAAGAAGAAATTTCCCTCATTTGAGGGCAATAAGGCAGACATTCCCCATATTTTGTGGCAAAAAGGCAGAAATTCCCCTTATTTGGAGGTAAAATGCTGAAATTCCCCATATTTTGGGCAAAAAGGCAGAAATTCCCCTTATTTTGGGCAAAATTGCAGAAATTTCATTTATTTCCGGGTAAAAAGTCAGAAATTCCCTATAGTAGGGGCAAAATTGCAGAAATTTCACTTATTTTCAGGTAAAGAGGCTGAAATTTCCTTTATTTTGGGGCAAAAAGGGAGAAATTCCTCTTAATATGGAACAAAATTGCAGAAATTTTTCTTAATTTGGGGCAAAATTGCAGAAATTTCACTTATTTTGAGGCAAAATTGCAGAAATTTCACTTATTTCAGGAAAAAAGGCAGAAATTTTCTTTATTTTGAGGCAAAAGGCAGAAATTCCTAATATTTTGTGGCAAAAATGCAGAAATTCCCCTTATTTTGAGGTAAAAAGGCTGAAATTTTCCTTATGTAAGGGCAAAAAGGCAGAAATTTTCCTTATTTTGGGGCAAAATTGCAGAAATTTCACTTTTTTTAAGGTAATAAGTCAGAAATTTTCCTCATTTTGGGGCAAAAAAACAGAAATTCCCTTTGTTTTGGGGGAAAAAGACAGGAATTTTCATTATTTTGGGGCAAAAATGCAGAAATTCACTTTATTTTGAGCTAAAATTGCAGAAATTTCTCATATTTCAGGGCAAAAAGGCAGAAATTTCCCTTATTTTGGGGCAAAAGTGGAGAAATTTCACTTTTCAGGGTAATAAGTCAGAAATTTTCCTCATTTTGGAGCAAAAAAGAAAAAAATTCTCTTTGTTTTGGGGGAAAAAGACAGAAATTCCACTTATTTAGAGGCAAAAAGGCAGAAATTCCCCTTATTTTGGAGCAAAAATGAAGAAATTTCCCTTTTTTATGACAAAAAGTTATGCATTCCCCTTATTTTCGGGCAAAAAGGCAGAAATTCCCTGTATTTTGGAGCAAAATTGCAGAAATTTCCCTAATGGTGGGGCAAAAAGGCAAAAATTCTCTATATGTAGGGACAAAAAAAACAGAAATTCTCCTTATTTTGGTGCAAAACTCAGAAATTCCACTTATTTTGGGGCAAAATTCCAGAAATTTCCCATATTTAGGGGCAAAATTGCAGAAATTTCACTTATTTTGGGACAAAATTGCAGAAATTTCACTTATTTTGGGACAAAATTGCAGAAATTTCACTTATTTCAGGGAAAAAAGGCAGAAATTTTCCTTATTTTGGGGCAAAAAAGCAGAAATTCCTAATATTTTGTGGCAAAAATGCAGAAATTCCCCTTATTTTGAGGTAAAAAGGCTGAAATTTCCCTTATTTGGGGGCAAAAAGGCAGAAATTTCCCTTATTTGGGGCAAAATTGCAGAAATTTCAATTATTTCAGGGTAATAAGTCAGAAATTCTCCTTATTTTGGGGCAAAAAAGACAGAAGTTCCCTTTGTTTTGGGGCAAAAAGACAGAAATTCCACTTATTTAGAGGCAAAAAGGCAGAAATTTCCCTTATTTTGGAGCAAAAATGTAAAAATTTCCCTTTTTTATGGCAAAAAGTTATGCATTCCCCTTATTTTCGGGCAAAAATGCAGAAATTCCCCGTATTTTGAAGCAAAATTGCAGAAATTCCCATAATTTTGGGGCAAAAAGCAGTAATTCCCTTTATTTTGGGGCAAAAATCAGAAATTCCCCTTATTTTGGGGCAAAATTCCAGAAATTTCCTTTATTTTAGGGCAAAATTGCAGGAATTTACCTTATTTTCTGGCAAAATTGCAGAAATTTCTCTTATTTGGGGCAAAATTGCAGAAATTTCACTTATTTTCAAAAAAAAGGCTGAAATTTCCTTTATTTTGGGGCAAAAAGGGAGAAATACCCCTTATTTTGGGGCAAAACTTGCAGAAATTTTTCTTATTTTGGGGCAAAAAGGCAGAAATTCCTTATATTTTGGGGCAAAAAGTCAGAAATTCCCCTTATTTTGAGGTAATAAGGCTGAAATTCTTATTTTGGGGCAAAAAGGCAGAAATTCCCCTTATTTTGGGGTAAAATTACAGAAATTTCAAATATTTCAGGGCAAAATGGCAGAAATTCTCCTTATTTTGGGGCAAAAAGATGAAATCCCTAATTTTTGGCTAAAATTGAAGAAATTTCACTTATTTCGGGACAAAAAGGCAGAAATTCCATTTAATTTCGGGCAAAAAGGCAGAAATGACCCGAATTTTGGAGCAGAATTGCAGAAATTCCCATAATATTGGTGCAAAAATGTAGAAATTTCCTTTATTTGGGGGAAAAATGCAGAAATTCTCCATATTTTGGTGCAAAAAGGCTGAAATTCCCCTTATTTTGAGGTAAAATCCTGAAATTCCCCATATTTTGGGGCAAAAGGCAGAAATTCCCCTCATTTTGGGTCAAAAAGGCACAAATTTCACTTATATTTGGGCAAAATTGCAGAAATTTCATTTATTTCAGGGTAAAAAGTCAGAAATTCCCCTTATTTTGGGGCAAAAAGCAGAAATTTTTTTTATTATGGTACAAAATTGAAGGAATTTTCCTTATTTTGGAACATAAAGGCAGAAATTCCCCATATTTTGGGGCAAAAGGCAGAAATTCTTCTTATTTTGAAGTAAACTGCAGAAATTCCTCTTATTTAGAGGTAAAATGCAGAAATTCCCCAAATATTGGGGGAAAATGCAGAAATTCCCTTTATTTTGGGGCTAAAAGGCAGAAATTCCCCGTATTTTGAAGCAAAATTGCAGAAATTCCCCTAATTGTGGGGCAAAAATACAGAAATTCTTCTTATTTTGGGGCAAAAAGACAGAAAATCTCCTTTTTTCGGGGGCAAAATGTCTGAAATTCCCCGTATTTTGGTTCAAAATTGCAGAAATTTTTTTTACATTTGGGCAAAATTGCAGAAATTTCCCTTATTTTGGGGCAAAATTGCAGAAATTTCACTTATTTCAGAAAAAATGCAGAAATTTTTCTTATTTTGGGGAAAAAGGCAGGAATTCCCCATATTTAGGGGCAAAAAGGCAGAAATTCCCTTTATTTTGAGGTAAAAAGGCTGAAATTCCCCTTATTTTCGGACAAAAAGTCAGAAATTCATCTTATATTGGGGCAAAAAGACAGAAATTTGGTTTATTTTTGGGGAAAAGGCAGAAATTGCACTTATTTTGAGTTAAAAAGGTGGAAAATCCCCTTATTTTGGGGCAAAAATAAAGAAATTTCTCTTTTTTATGGAAAAAAATATACATTCCCTTTATTTTCGTGCAAAAAGGCAGAAATTCCCCGTATTTTGGAGCAAAATTGCAGAAATTCCCCTAATTTTGGGGCAAAAAGGCAGAAATTCCCCTTATTTTGGGTTAAAACTGCAGAAATTTCAGTAATTTTGCGGCAAAATGGCAGAAATTTCCCTTATTCTCGGCGAATATGGCACTAAGTCTCCGTATTTTGGAGCAAAATTGCAGAAATTAACCTATTTTTGGGGTAAAAAATACAGTAATTTTCTTTATTTTGATACAAAAAGGCAGAAATTCTCTTTATTTTGGGGCAAAAGGCAGAAATTCCCCTTATTTTAGGGCAAAATTGCAGAAATTTCCCTTATTTGGGGGCAAAAAACAGAAATTCCTTTTATTTTGAAGAAAAATTGCAGAAATTTCCCTTATTATGGGGAAAAATTGCAGAAATTTCCCTTATTTTAGGGCAAAATTGCAGAAATTTCACTTATTTCAGAGAAGAAAAGCAAAAATTTTTCTTATTTTGGGGCAAAAAGGCAGAAATTCCCATTATTTTGGGGCAAAAAGAAAAAAATTCACCTTATTTTGGGGTAAAATGCTGAAATTCCCTATATTTTGGGGCAAAAGGCAGAAATTCCCCTCATTTTGAGGCAAAAAGGCACAAATTTCCCTTATTTTCGGGCAAAATTGCAGAAATTTCATTTATTTCAGGGTAAAAAGTCAGAAATTCCTTATATTTTGTGGCAAAAAGCAGAAATTTCCCTTATTTTGAGGTAATAAGGCTGAAATTCCCCTTATTTTGGGGCAAAAAGGCAGAAATTCCCCTTATTTTGGGGTAAAATTGCAGAAATTTCAAATATTTCAGGGGAAAATAGCAGAAATTTTTCTTATTTTGGGGCAAAAAGATGAAATCCCTAATTTTTGGCTAAAATTGAAGAAATTTCACTTATTTCGGGACAAAAAGGCAGAAATTCCACTTAATTTCGGGCAAAAAGGCAGAAATGACCCGTATTTTGGAGCAAAATTGCAGAAATTCCCCTAATATTGGTGCAAAAATGCAGAAATTCCCTTTATTTTTGGTCAAAAAGGCAGAAATTCTCTATATTTTGGTACAAAAAGGCTGAAATTCCCCTTATTTTGAGGTAAAATGCTGAAATTACCCATATTTTGGGGCAAAAGGCAGAAAATCCCCTTATTTTGGGGCTAAAAGGCAGAAATTCCCCGTATTTTGAAGCAAAATTGCAGAAATTCTCATAATTTTCGGGCAAAAAGGCAGAAATTCTCTTTATTTTGGGGCAAAAAGACAGAAAATCTCCTTTTTTCGGGAGCAAAAAGTCAGAAATTCCTTTTATTTTGGGGCAAAATTGCAGAAATTTCCTTTACATTTGGGCAAAATTGCAGAAATTTCCCTTATTTTGGGGCAAAATTGCAGAAATTTCACTTATTTCAGAAAAAAGGCAGAAATTTTCTTATTTTGGGGCAAAAAGGCAGAAATTTCTTTTATTTTGGTACAAAATTGCAGAAATTTTTGTTATTTTGGGGCAAAAAGGCAGAAATTCCCCATATTTTGTGGCAAAAAGGGAGAAATTCCCCTTATTTTGAGGTAAAAAGGCTGAAATTCCCCTTATTTTCGGACAAAAAGTCAGAAATTCATCTTATATTGGGGCAAAAAGACAGAAATTTGGTTTATTTTGGGGGAAAAGGCAGAAATTGCACTCATTTTGAGTTAAAAAGGCGGAAAATCCCCTTAGTTTGGGGCAAAAATAAAGAAATCTCTCTTTTTTATGGAAAAAGCTATACATTCCCTTTATTTTCGTGCAAAAAGGCAGAAATTCCCCGTATTTTAGAGCAAAATTGCAGAAATTCCCCTAATTTTGGAGCAAAAAGGCAGAAATTCCCCTTATTTTGGGTTAAAACTGCAGAAATTTCAGTAATTTCGCGGCAAAATGGCAGAAATTTCCCTTATTCTCGGCGAATATGGCACTAAGTCTCCATATTTTGGAGCAAAATTGCAGAAATTCACCTAATTTTGGGGTAAAAAATACAGTAATTTTCTTTATTTTGTGACAAAAAGGCAGAAATTCTCCTTATTTTGGGGCAAAAGGCAGAAATTCCCCTTATTTTAGGGCAAAATTGCAGAAATTTCCCTTATTTGGGGGCAAAAAACAGAAATTCCTTTTATTTTGAAGAAAAATTGCAGAAATTTCCCTTATTATGGGGAAAAATTGCAGAAATTTCCCTTATTTTAGGGCAAAATTGCAGAAATTTCACTTATTTCAGAGAAAAAAAGCAAAAATTTTTCTTATTTTGGGGCAAAAAGGCAGAAATTCCCATTATTTTGGGGCAAAAAGGAAAAAATTCACCTTATTTTGGGGTAAAATGCTGAAATTCCCTATATTTTGGGGCAAAAGGCAGAAATTCCCCTCATTTTTAGGCAAAAAGGCACAAATTTCCCTTATTTTCGGGCAAAATTGCAGAAATTTCATTTATTTCAGGGTAAAAAGTCAGAAATTCCTTATATTTTGTGGCAAAAAGCAGAAATTTCCCTTATTTTGAGGTAATAAGGCTGAAATTCCCCTTATTTTGGGGCAAAAAGGCAGAAATTCCCCTTATTTTGGGGCAAAATTGCAGAAATTTCAAATATTTCAGGGGAAAATAGCAGAAATTTTCCTTATTTTGGGGCAAAAAGATGAAATCCCTAATTTTTGGCTAAAATTGAAGAAATTTCACTTATTTCGGGACAAAAAGGCAGAAATTCCACTTAATTTCGGGACAAAATGGCAGAAATTCCACTTAATTTCGGGCAAAAAGGCAGAAATGACCCGTATTTTGGAGCAAAATTGCAGAAATTCCCCTAATATTGGTGCAAAAATGCAGAAATTCCCTTTATTTTTCGGCAAAAAGGCAGAAATTCTCTATATTTTGGTGCAAAAAGGCTGAAATTCCCCTTATTTTGAGGTAAAATGCTGAAATTACCCATATTTTGGGGCAAAAGGCAGAAAATCCCCGTATTTTGGGGCTAAAAGGCAGAAATTCCCTGTATTTTGAAGCAAAATTGCAGAAATTCTCATAATTTTCAGGCAAAAAGGCAGAAATTCTCTTTATTTTGGGGCAAAAACACAGAAAATCTCCTTTTTTTCGGGAGCAAAAAGTCAGAAATTCCTTTTATTTTGGGGCAAAATTGCAGAAATTTCCTTTACATTTGGGCAAAATTGCAGAAATTTCCCTTATTTTGGGGCAAAATTGCAGAAATTTCACTTATTTCAGAAAAAAGGCAGAAATTTTCTTATTTTGGGGCAAAAAGGCAGAAATTCCCCATATTTTGGGGCAAAAAGGCAGAAATTCCCCTTATTTTGAGGTAAAAAGGCTGAAATTTCCCTTATTTTCGGGCAAAAAGTCAGAAATTTCCCTTATTTTGAGGCAAAAAACAGAAATTTCGTTCATTTTTGGGGAAAAGGCAGAAATTGCACTTATTTTGAGTCAAAATGGCGGAAAATCCCCTTATTTTGGAGCAAAAATAAAGAAATTTCCCTTTTTTATGGCAAAAAGGTATACATTCCCTTTATTATCAGGCAAAAAGGCAGAAATTCCCCGTATTTTGGAGCAAAATTGCAGAAATTCCCCTAATTTTGGGGCAAAAATGCAGAAATTCCCCGTATTTTGGGGTAAAACTGCAGAAATTTCACTTATTTTGTGGCAAAATGGCAGAAATTCCCCTTATTTTCGGCGAAAAAGCAGAAAATCCCCGTATTTTGGAGCAAAATTGCAGAAATTCACCTAATTTTGTGGTAAAAAATACAGTAATTTTCTTTATTTTGGGTTAAAAAGGCAGAAATTCTTCTTATTTCGGGGTAAAATGCAGAAATTCCCCTTATTTTAGGGGAAAATTGCAGAAATTTCTTTTATTTGGGGGCAAAATACAGAAATTTCCCTTATTTTGGGGCAAAATTGCAGAAATTTCCCTTATTATGGGGAAAAATTGCAGGAATTTTCCTTATTTTAGGGCAAAATTGCAGAAATTTTACTTATTTCAGAGAAAAAAAGCAAAAATTTTTTTTATATTTGGGCAAAAAGGCAGAAATTTCCCTTATTTTGGGGCAAAATTGCAAAAATTTCACTTATTTCAGGGTAATAAATCAGAAATTTTCTATATTTTGGGGCACAATAGACAGAAATTCCCTTTGTTTTTGGGGAAAAAGACAGAAATTCCACTTATTTAGAGGCAAAAATAGAGAAATTCCCCTTATTTTGGAGCAAAAATGAAGAAATTTCCCATTTTTATTGCAAAAAGGTATGCATTCCTTTTATTTTTGGGCAAAAAGGCAGAAATTCCCCGTATTTTGGAGCAAAATTGCAGAAATTCCCCTAATTGTGGGGCAAAAATGCAGAAATTCTCTATATGTTGGGGCAAAAAGACAGAAATTCTCTTTATTTTAGGGCAAAAGTCAGAAATTCCACTTATTTTGGGACAAAATTCCAGAAATTTATTTTATTTTGGGGCAAAATTGCAGAAATTTCCCTTATTTTGGGGCAAAATTGCAGAAATTTCACTTATTTCAGAAAAAATGCAGAAATTTTCTTATTTTGGGGCAAAAAGGCAGAAATTTCTTTTATTTTGGTACGAAATTGCAGAAATTTTTCTTATTTTGGGGAAAAAGGCAGAAATTCCCCATAATTAGGGGCAAAAAGGCAGAAATTCCCTTTATTTTGAGGTAAAAAGGCTGAAATTCCCCTTATTTTCGGACAAAAAGTCAGAAATTCATCTTATATTGGGGCAAAAAGACAGAAATTTGGTTTATTTTTGGGGAAAAGGCAGAAATTGCACTCATTTTGAGTTAAAAAGGCGGAAAATCCCCTTATTTTGGGGCAAAAATAAAGAAATTTCTCTTTTTTATGGAAAAAGCTATACATTCCCTTTATTTTCGTGCAAAAAGGCAGAAATTCCCCGTATTTTGGAGCAAAATTGCAGAAATTCCCCTAATTTTGGGGCAAAAAGGCAGAAATTCCCCTTATTTTGGGTTAAAACTGCAGAAATTTCAGTAATTTCGCGGCAAAATGGCAGAAATTTCCCTTATTCTCGGCGAATATGCCACTAAGTCTCCGTATTTTGGAGCAAAACTGCAGAAATTCACCTAATTTTGGGGTAAAAACTACAGTAATTTTCTTTATTTTGTGACAAAAAGGCAGAAATTCTCCTTATTTTGGGGCAAAAGGCAGAAATTCCCCTTATTTTGGGTTAAAACTGCAGAAATTTCAGTAATTTCGCGGCAAAATGGCAGAAATTTCCCTTATTCTCGGCGAATATGGCAGTAAGTCTCCGTATTTTGGAGCAAAATTGCAGAAATTAACCTATTTTTGGGGTAAAAAGTACAGTAATTTTCTTTATTTTGATACAAAAAGGCAGAAATTCTCTTTATTTTGGGGCAAAAGGCAGAAATTCCCCTTATTTTAGGGCAAAATTGCAGAAATTTCCCTTATTTGGGGGCAAAAAACAGAAATTCCTTTTATTTTGAAGAAAAATTGCAGAAATTTCCCTTATTATGGGGAAAAATTGCAGAAATTTCCCTTATTTTAGGGCAAAATTGCAGAAATTTCACTTATTTCAGAGAAAAAAAGCAAAAATTTTTCTTATTTTGGGGCAAAAAGGCAGAAATTCCCATTATTTTGGGGCAAAAAGAAAAAAATTCACCTTATTTTGGGGTAAAATGCTGAAATTCCCTATATTTTGGGGCAAAAGGCAGAAATTCCCCTCATTTTTAGGCAAAAAGGCACAAATTTCCCTTATTTTCGGGCAAAATTGCAGAAATTTCATTTATTTCAGGGTAAAAAGTCAGAAATTCCTTATATTTTGTGGCAAAAAGCAGAAATTTCCCTTATTTTGAGGTAATAAGGCTGAAATTCCATTTATTTTGGGGCATAAAGGCAGAAATTCCCCTTATTTTGGGGTAAAATTGCAGAAATTTCAAATATTTCAGGGGAAAATAGCAGAAATTTTCCTTATTTTGGGGCAAAAAGATGAAATCCCTAATTTTTGGCTAAAATTGAAGAAATTTCACTTATTTCGGGACAAAAAGGCAGAAATTCCACTTAATTTCGGGCAAAAAGGCAGAAATGACCCGTATTTTGGAGCAAAATTGCAGAAATTCCCCTAATATTGGTGCAAAAATGCAGAAATTCCCTTTATTTTTGGGCAAAAAGGCAGAAATTCTCTATATTTTGGTGCAAAAAGGCTGAAATTCCCCTTATTTTGAGGTAAAATGCTGAAATTACCCATATTTTGGGGCAAAAGGCAGAAAATCCCCTTATTTTGGGGCTAAAAGGCAGAAATTCCCCGTATTTTGAAGCAAAATTGCAGAAATTCTCATAATTTTCGGGCAAAACGGCAGAAATTCTCTTTATTTTGGGGCAAAAAGACAGAAAATCTCCTTTTTTCGGGAGCAAAAAGTCAGAAATTCCTTTTATTTTGGGGCAAAATTGCAGAAATTTCCTTTACATTTGGGCAAAATTGCAGAAATTTCCCTTATTTTGGGGCAAAATTGCAGAAATTTCACTTATTTCAGAAAAAAGGCAGAAATTTTCTTATTTTGGGGCAAAAAGGCAGAAATTTCTTTTATTTTGGTACAAAATTGCAGAAATTTTTCTTATTTTGGGGCAAAAAGGCAGAAATTCCCCATATTTTGGGGCAAAAAGGCAGAAATTCCCCTTATTTTGAGGTAAAAAGGCTGAAATTTCCCTTATTTTCGGGCAAAAAGTCAGAAATTTCCCTTATTTTGAGGCAAAAAACAGAAATTTCGTTCATTTTTGGGGAAAAGGCAGAAATTGCACTTATTTTGAGTCAAAATGGCGGAAAATCCCCTTATTTTGGAGCAAAAATAAAGAAATTTCCCTTTTTTATGGCAAAAAGGTATACATTCCCTTTATTATCAGGCAAAAAGGCAGAAATTCCCCGTATTTTGGAGCAAAATTGCAGAAATTCCCCTAATTTTGGGGCAAAAATGCAGAAATTCCCCGTATTTTGGGGTAAAACTGCAGAAATTTCACTTATTTTGTGGCAAAATGGCAGAAATTCAACTTATTTTCGGCGAAAAAGCAGAAAATCCCCGTATTTTGGAGCAAAATTGCAGAAATTCACCTAATTTTGGGGTAAAAAATACAGTAATTTTCTTTATTTTGGGTTAAAAAGGCAGAAATTCTTCTTATTTCGGGGTAAAATGCAGAAATTCCCCTTATTTTAGGGGAAAATTGCAGAAATTTCTTTTATTTGGGGGCAAAATACAGAAATTTCCCTTATTTTGGGGCAAAATTGCAGAAATTTCCCTTATTATGGGGAAAAATTGCAGAAATTTTCCTTATTTTAGGGCAAAATTGCAGAAATTTTACTTATTTCAGAGAAAAAAAGCAAAATTTTTTTTTATATTGGGGCAAAAAGGCAGAAATTCCCATTATTTTGGGGCAAAAAGTCAGAAATTCACCTTATTTTGTGCTAAACTTGCAGAAATTTCACATATTTCAGGGCAAAAAGGCAGAAATTTCCCTTATTTTGGGGCAAAATTGCAAAAATTTCACTTATTTCAGGGTAATAAATCAGAAATTTTCTATATTTTGGGGCACAATAGACAGAAATTCCCTTTGTTTTTGGGGAAAAAGACAGAAATTCCACTTATTTAGAGGCAAAAATAGAGAAATTCCCCTATTTTGGAGCAAAAATGAAGAAATTTCCCATTTTTATTGCAAAAAGGTATGCATTCCTTTTATTTTTGGGCAAAAAGGCAGAAATTCCACGTATTTTGGAGCAAAATTGCAGAAATTCCCCTAATTGTGGGGCAAAAATGCAGAAATTCTCTATATGTTGGGGCAAAAAGACAGAAATTCTCCTTATTTTAGGGCAAAAGTCAGAAATTCCACTTATTTTTGGACAAAATTCCAGAAATTTATTTTATTTTGGGGCAAAATTGCAGAAATTTCCCTTATTTTTGGGCAAAATTGCAGAAATTTCACTTATTTCAGAAAAAATGCAGAAATTTTCTTATTTTGGGGCAAAAAGGCAGAAATTTCTTTTATTTTGGTACGAAATTGCAGAAATTTTTCTTATTTTGGGGAAAAAGGCAGAAATTCCCCATATTTAGGGGCAAAAAGGCAGAAATTCCCTTTATTTTGAGGTAAAAAGGCTGAAATTCCCCTTATTTTCGGACAAAAAGTCAGAAATTCATCTTATATTGGGGCAAAAAGACAGAAATTTGGTTTATTTTTGGGGAAAAGGCAGAAATTGCACTCATTTTGAGTTAAAAAGGCGGAAAATCCCCTTATTTTGGGGCAAAAATAAAGAAATTTCTCTTTTTTATGGAAAAAGCTATACATTCCCTTTATTTTCGTGCAAAAAGGCAGAAATTCCCCGTATTTTGGAGCAAAATTGCAGAAATTCCCCTAATTTTGGGGCAAAAAGGCAGAAATTCCCCTTATTTTGGGTTAAAACTGCAGAAATTTCAGTAATTTCGCGGCAAAATGGCAGAAATTTCCCTTATTCTCGGCGAATATGCCACTAAGTCTCCGTATTTTGGAGCAAAACTGCAGAAATTCACCTAATTTTGGGGTAAAAACTACAGTAATTTTCTTTATTTTGTGACAAAAAGGCAGAAATTCTCCTTATTTTGGGGCAAAAGGCAGAAATTCCCCTTATTTTGGGTTAAAACTGCAGAAATTTCAGTAATTTCGTGGCAAAATGGCAGAAATTTCCCTTATACTCGGCGAATATGGCACTAAGTCTCCATATTTTGGAGCAAAATTGCAGAAATTCACCTAATTTTGGGGTAAAAAATACAGTAATTTTCTTTATTTTGTAACAAAAAGGCAGAAATTCTCCTTATTTTGGGGCAAAAGGCAGAAATTCCCCTTATTTTAGGGCAAAATTGCAGAAATTTCCCTTATTTGGGGGCAAAAACAGAAATTCCTTTTATTTTGAAGAAAAATTGCAGAAATTTCCCTTATTATGGGGAAAAATTGCAGAAATTTCCCTTATTTTAGGGCAAAATTGCAGAAATTTCACTTATTTCAGAGAAAAAAAGCAAAAATTTTTCTTATTTTGGGGCAAAAAGGCAGAAATTCCCATTATTTTGGGGCAAAAAGGAAGAAATTCACCTTATTTTGGGGTAAAATGCTGAAATTCCCTATATTTTGGGGCAAAAGGCAGAAATTCCCCTCATTTTGAGGCAAAAAGGCACAAATTTCCCTTATTTTCGGGCAAAATTGCAGAAATTTCATTTATTTCAGGGTAAAAAGTCAGAAATTCCTTATATTTTGTGGCAAAAAGCAGAAATTTCCCCTATTTTGAGGTAATAAGGCTGAAATTCCCCTTATTTTGGGGCAAAAAGGCAGAAATTCCCCTTATTTTGGGGTAAAATTGCAGAAATTTCAAATATTTCAGGGGAAAATAGCAGAAATTTTCCTTATTTTGGGGCAAAAAGATGAAATCCCTAATTTTTGGCTAAAATTGAAGAAATTTCACTTATTTCGGGACAAAAAAGCAGAAATGACCCGTATTTTGGAGCAAAATTGCAGAAATTCCCCTAATATTGGTGCAAAAATGCAGAAATTCCCTTTATTTTTGGGCAAAAAGGCAGACATTCTCTATATTTTGGTGCAAAAAGGCTAAAATTCCCCTTATTTTGAGGTAAAATGCTGAAATTACCCATATTTTGGGGCAAAAGGCAGAAAATACCCTTATTTTGGGGCTAAAAGGCAGAAATTCCCCGTATTTTGAAGCAAAATTGCAGAAATTCTCATAATTTTCGGGCAAAAAGGCAGAAATTCTCTTTATTTTGGGGCAAAAAGACAGAAAATCTCCTTTTTTCGGGAGCAAAAAGTCAGAAATTCCTTTTATTTTGGGGCAAAATTGCAGAAATTTCCTTTACATTTGGGCAAAATTGCAGAAATTTCCCTTATTTTGGGGCAAAATTGCAGAAATTTCACTTATTTCAGAAAAAAAGGCAGAAATTTTCTTATTTTAGGGCAAAAAGGCAGAAATTTCTTTTATTTTGGTACAAAATTGCAGAAATTTTTCTTATTTTGGGGCAAAAAGGCAGAAATTCCCCATATTTTGGGGCAAAAAGGCAGAAATTCCCCTTATTTTGAGGTAAAAAGGCTGAAATTTCCCTTATTTTCGGGCAAAAAGTCAGAAATTTCCCTTATTTTGAGGCAAAAAACAGAAATTTCGTTCATTTTTGGGGAAAAGGCAGAAATTGCACTTATTTTGAGTCAAAATGGTGGAAAATCCCCTTATTTTGGAGCAAAAATAAAGAAATTTCCCTTTTTTATGGCAAAAAGGTATACATTCCCTTTATTATCAGGCAAAAAGGCAGAAATTCCCCGTATTTTGGAGCAAAATTGCAGAAATTCCCCTAATTTTGGGGCAAAAATGCAGAAATTCCCCGTATTTTGGGGTAAAACTGCAGAAATTTCACTTATTTTGTGGCAAAATGGCAGAAATTCCCCTTATTTTCGGCGAAAAAGCAGAAAATCCCCGTATTTTGGAGCAAAATTGCAGAAATTCACCTAATTTTGGGGTAAAAATTACAGTAATTTTCTTTATTTTGGGTTAAAAAGGCAGAAATTCTTCTTATTTCGGGGTAAAATGCAGAAATTCCCCTTATTTTAGGGGAAAATTGCAGAAATTTCTTTTATTTGGGGGCAAAATACAGAAATTTCCCTTATTTTGGGGCAAAATTGCAGAAATTTCCCTTATTATGGGGAAAAATTGCAGAAATTTTCCTTATTTTAGGGCAAAATGGCAGAAATTTTACTTATTTCAGAGAAAAAAATCAAAAATTTTTTTATATTGGGGCAAAAAGGCAGAAATTCCCATTATTTTGGGGCAAAAAGGCAGAAATTCACCTTATTTTGGGCTAAAATTGCAGAAATTTCACATATTTCAGGGCAAAAAGGCAGAAATTTCCCTTATTTTGGGGCAAAATTGCAAAAATTTCACTTATTTCAGGGTAATAAATCAGAAATTTTCTATATTTTGGGGCAAAATAGACAGAAATTCCCTTTGTTTTTGGGGAAAAAGACAGAAATTCCACTTATTTAGAGGCAAAAATAGAGAAATTCCCCTTATTTTGGAGCAAAAATGAAGAAATTTCCCATTTTTATTGCAAAAAGGTATGCATTCCTTTTATTTTTGGGCAAAAAGGCAGAAATTCCCCGTATTTTGGAGCAAAATTGCAGAAATTCCCCTAATTGTGGGGCAAAAATGCAGAAATTCTCTATATGTTGGGGCAAAAAGACAGAAATTCTCCTTATTTTAGGGCAAAAGTCAGAAATTCCACTTATTTTGGGACAAAATTCCAGAAATTCATTTTATTTTGGGGCAAAATTGCAGAAATTTCACTTATTTTGTGGCAAAATTGCAGAAATTTCACTTATTTCAGGGAAAAAAGGCAGAAATTTTTCTTATTTTGGGGCAAAAACTCAGAAATTCCTAATATTTTGTGGCAAAAATGCAGAAATTCCCTTTATTTTGAGGTAAAAAGGCTGAAATTTCCTTTATTTGGGGGCAAAAAGGCAGAAATTTTTTTTATTTTGGGGCAAAATTGCAGGAATTTACCTTATTTTTGGGCAAAATTGCAGAAATTTCCTTTATTTGGGGCAAAATTGCAGAAATTTCACTTATTTTCAGGTAAAAAGCCTGAAATTTCTTTTATTTTGGGGCAAAAAGAGAGAAATTCCATTATTTTGGGGCAAAATTGCAGAAATTTTCCTTATTTTGGGGCAAAAAGGCAGAAATTTTTTATATTTTGGGGCAAAAGGCAGAAATTTCCCTTATTTTGAGGTAATAAGGCTGAAATTCACCTTATTTTGGGGCTAAAAGGCAGAAATTCCCCTTATTTTGGGGTAAAATTGAAGAAATTTCAAATATTTCAGGGCAAAATGGCAGAAATTTCCCTTATTTTGGGGTGAAAAATGAAATTTCTAATTTTTGGCTAAAATTGAAGAAATTTCACTTATTTCGAGACAAAAAGGCAGAAATTCCACTTAATTTTGGGCAAAAAGGCAGAAATGACCCGTATTTTGGTGCAAAATGGCAGAAATTCCCCTAATATTGGTGCAAAAATGCAGAAATTCCCTTTATTTTGGGGCAAAAAGGCAGAAATTCTTCATATTTTGGTGCAAAAAGGCTGAAATTCCCCTTATTTTGAGGTAAAATCCTGAAATTCCCCATATTTTGGGGCAAAAGGCAGAAATTCCCCTCATTTGGGGGCAAAAAGGCACAAATTTCCTTTATTTTCGGGCAAAATTGCAGAAATTTCATTTATTTCAGGGCAAAAAGTCAGCAATTCCCCATATTTTGGGGCAAAAAGCAGAAATTTCTTTTATTATGGTACAAAATTGAAGAAAAATTCCTTATTTGGAAAAAAGGCAGAAATTCCCCATATTTTGGGGCAAAAGGAAGAAATTCTTCTTATTTTGAGGTAAAATGCAGATATTCCCCAAATATTGGGGAAAAATGCAGAAATTCCCTTTATTTTGGGGCTAAAAGGCAGAAAATCCCCATATTTTGAAGCAAAATTGCAGAAATTCTCATAATTTTCGGGCAAAAAGGCAGAAATTCTCCTTATTTTGGGGCAAAAAGACAGAAAATCTTTCTTCGGGAGCAAAAAGTCAGAAATTTCCCTTATTTTGGGGCAAAATTGCAGAAATTTCCTTTACATTTGGGCAAAATTGCAGAAATTTCCCTTAGTTTGGGGCAAAATTGCAGAAATTTCACTTATTTCAGAAAAAAGATAGAAATTTTTATATTTTGGGGCAAAAAGGCAAAAATTTCTTTTATTTTCGTACAAAATTGCAGAAATTTTTCTTATTTTGGGGCAAAAAGGCAGAAATTCCCCATATTTTGTGGCAAAAAGTCAGAAATTCCCTTTATTTTGAGGTAAAAAGGCTGAAATATCCCTTAGTTTTGGGCAAAAAGTCAGAAATTCCCCTTATTTTGAGGCAAAAAGAGAGAAATTTTGTTTATTTTTGGAGAAAAGGCAGAAATTGCACTTATTTTGAGTCAAAAAGGCGGAAAATCCCCTTATTTTAAAGCAAAAATAAAGAAATTTCCCTTTATTATGGCAAAAAGGTATACATTCCCTTTATTTTCAGGCAAAAAGGCAGAAATTCCCCATATTTTGGAGCAAAATTGCAGAAATTCTTCTAATTTTGGGTCAAAAATGCAGAAATTCCCCGTATTTTGGGGTAAAACTGCAGAAATTTCACTTATTTTGCAGCAAAATGGCAAAAATTCCCCTTATTTTCGGTGAAAAAGCAAAAAATCCCCATATTTTGGAGCAAAATTGAAGAAATTCACCTAATTTTGGGGTAAAAAATACAGTAATTTTCTTAATTTTGGGTTAAAAAGGCAGAAATTCTTCTTATTTTAGGGTAAAAGGCAGAAATTCCCCTTATTTTAGGGTAATATTGCAGAAATTTCTTTTCTTTGGGGCAAAAAACAGAAATTTCACTTATTTTGGGGCAAAATTGCAGAAATTTTCCTTATTATGAGGAAAAATTGCAGAAATTTCCCTTATTTTAGGGCAAAATTGCAAAAATTTTACTTATTTCAGAGAAAAAAAGCAAAAATTTTTCTTATATTGGGGCAAAAGACAGAAATTCCCATTGTTTTGGGGCAAAAAGGCAGAACTTCACCTTATTTTGGGCTAAAATTGCAGAAATTTCACATATTTCAGGGCAAAAAGGCAGAAATTTCCCTTATTTTGGGGCAAAATTGCAAAAATTTCACTTATTTCAGGGTAATAAGTCAGAAATTTTCCTTATTTTGGGGCAAAAAAGACAGAAATTCCCTTTGTTTTGGGGGAAAAAGACAGAAATTCCACTTATTTAGAGGCAAAAAGGCAGAAATTCCCCTTATTTTGGAGCAAAAATGAAGTAATTTCCCATTTTTAGGGCAAAAAGGTATGCATTCCCCTTATTTTTGGGCAAAAAGGCAGAAATTCCTCGTATTTTGGAGCAAAATTGTAGAAATTCCCCTAATTGTGGGGCAAAAAGGCAGAAATTCTCTATATGTTGGGGCAAAAAGACAGAAATTCTCCTTATTTTAGGGCAAAAGTCAGAAATTACACTTAGTTTGGGGCAAAATTCCAGAAAGTTATTTTATTTTGGGGCAAAATTGCAGAAATTTCACTTATTTTGGGGCAAAATTGCAGAAATTTCACTTATTTCAGAAAAAAAGGCAGAAATTTTCCTTATTTTGGGGCAAAAAGTCAGAAATTCCTAATATTTTTGGTAAAAATGCAGAAATTCCTTTTATTTTGAGGTAAAAAGGCTGAAATTTCTCTTATTTGGGGGCAAAAAGGCAGAAATTTTTTTTATTTTCGGGCAAAATTTCAGGAATTTACCTTATTTTTGGGCAAAATTGCAGAAATTTTTTTTATTTGGGGAAAAATTGCAGAAATTTCACTTATTTTCAGGTAAAAAGGCTGAAATTTCTTTTATTTTGGGGCAAAAAGAGAGAAATTCCTCTTATTTTGGGGCAAAATTGCAGAAATTTTCCTTATTTTGGGGCAAAAAGACAGAAATTCCTTATATTTTGGGGCAAAAAGGCAGAAATTTCCCTCATTTTGAGGTAATAAGGCTGAAATTCCCCTTATTTTGGGGCAAAAAGGCAGAAATTCCCCTTATTTTGGGGTAAAATTGCAGAAATTTCAAATATTTCTGGGCAAAATGGTGGAAATTTTTTTTATTTTGGGGCAAAAAAATGAAATCCATAATTTTTGGCTAAAATTGAAGAAATTTCACTTATTTCGGGACAAAAAGGCAGAAATTCCACTTAATTTCGGGCAAAAAGGCAGAAATAACCCGTATTTTGGAGCAAAATGGGAGAAATTCCCCTAATATTGGTGCAAAAATGCAGAAATTCCCTTTATTTTGGGGCAAAAAGGCAGAAATTCTCCATATTTTGGTGGAAAAAGGCTGAAATTCCCCTTATTTTGAGGTAAAATCCTGAAATTCCCCATATTTTGGGGCAAAACGCAGAAATTGCCTATATTTTGGGGCAAAAAGGCTCAAATTTCCCCTATTTTCGGGCAAAATTGCAGAAATTTCATTTATTTCAGGGTAAAAAGTTAGAAATTCCCCTTGTTTTGGGGCAAAAAGCAGAAATTTCTTTTATTATGGTACAAAATTGAAGAAATTTTCCTTATTTTGGAACAAAAAGGCAGAAATTCCTCATATTTTGGGGCAAAAGGCAGAAATTCTTCTTATTTTTAGTAAAATGCAGAAATTTTCCTTATTTAGAGGTAAAATGCAGAAATTCCCCAAATATTGGGGGAAAATGCAGATATTCCCTATATTTTGGGGCTAAAAGGCAGAAATTCCCTCTATTTTGAAGCAAAATTGCAGAAATTCTCATAATTTTCAGGCAAAAAGTAAGAAATTCCTTTTATTTTGGGGCAAAATTGCAGAAATTTCCTTTACATTTGGGCAAAATTTCAGAAATTTCCCTTATTTTGAGGAAAAATTGCAGAAATTTCACTTATTTCAGAAAAAAGGCAGAAATTTTCTTATTCTGGGGCAAAAAGGCAGAAATTTCTTTTATTTTGGTACAAAATTGCAGAAATTATTCTTATTTTGGGGCAAAAAGGCAGAAATTCCCCATATTTTGGGGCAGAAAGTCAGAAATTCCCCTTATTTTGAGGCAAAAAGGCAGAAATTCCCCTTATTTTGAGGTAAAAAGGCTGAAATTTCTCTTATTTTTGGGCAAAATGTCAGAAATTCCCCCTATTTTGGGGTAAAAAGACAGAAATTTCGTTTATTTTTAAGGAAAAGGCAGAAATTGCACTTATTTTGAGTCAAAAAGGCGGAAAATCCTTTTATTTTGGGGCAAAAATAAAGAAATTTCCCTTTTTTATGGCAAAAAGGTATACATTCCCTTTATTTTCGGGCTTAAAGGGAGAAATTCCTTGTATTTTGGAGCAAAATTGCAGAAATTCCCCTAATTTTGGGGCAAAAAGGCAGAAATTCCTTGTATTTTGGGGTAAAACTGCAGAAATTTCACTTATTTTGTGGCAAAATGGCAGAAATTCGCGTTATTTTCGGCGAAAAAGGCAGAAAATCCCCGTATTTTGGAGCAAAATTGCAGAAATTCACCTGATTTTGGGGTAAAAAATACAGTAATTTTCTTTATTTTGGGGCAAAAAGGAAGAAATTCTCCTTATTTTGGGGCAAAAGGCAGAAATTCCCGTTATTATAGGGCAAAATTGCAGAAATTTCTTTTATTTGGGGGCAAAAAACAGAAATTCCCCTTATTTTGGGGTAAAATTGCAGAAATTTCCCTTATTATGAAGAAAAATTGAAGAAATTTCCCTTATTTTAGGGCAAAATTGCAGAAATTTCACTTATTTCAGAGAAAAAAAGCAAAAATTTTTCTTATTTTGGGGCAAAAAGGCAGAAATTCCCATTATTTAGGGGCAAAAAGGCAGAAATTCACCTTATTTTGGGCTAAAATTGCAGAAATTTCACATATTTCAGGGCAAAAAGGCAGAAATTTCCCCTATTTTGGGGCAAAATTGCAGAAATTTCACTTATTTCAGGGTAATAAGTCAGAAATTTTCTTTATTTTGGAGCAAAAAAGACAGAAATTCCCTTTGTTTTGGGGGAAAAAGACAGAAATTCCACTTATTTAGAGGCAATAAGGCAGAAATTCCCCTTATTTGGGAGCAAAAATAAAGAAATTTCTCTTTTTTATGGCAAAAATGTATGCATTCCCCTTATTTTTGGGCAAAAATGCAGAAAATCCCCGTATTTTGGAGCAAAATTGCAGAAATTCCCCTAATTGTGGGCCAAAAAGGCAGAAATTCTCTATATGTTGGGGCAAAAAGACAGAAATTCTCCTTATTTTAGGGCAAAACTCAGAAATTTCACTTATTTTGGGGCAAAATTCCAGAAATTTCTTTTATTTTTGGGCAAAATTTGCAGAAATTTCACTTATTTTGGGGCAAAATTGCAGAAATTTCACTTATTTCAGGGAAAAAAGGCAGAAATTTTCCTTATTTTGGGGCAAAAAGTCAGACATTCCTAATATTTTGTGGCAAAAATGCAGAAATTCCCCTTATTTTGAGGTAAAAAGGCTGAAAGTTCCCTTACTTGGGGTCAAAAAGGCAGAAATTTTTTTTATTTTGGGGCAAAATTGCAGGAATTTACGTTATTTTGGGGCAAAATTGCAGAAATTTTTTTTATTTGGGGCAAAATTGCAGAAATTTCACTTATTTTCAGGTAAAAAGGCTGAAATTTTTTTTATTTTGGGGCAAAAGAGAGAAATTCCCCTTATTTTGGGGCAAAATTGCAGAAATTTTCCTTATTTTTGGGTAAAAATGCAGAAATTCCTTATATTTTGTGGCAAAAATGCAGAAATTTCCCTCATTTTGAGGTAATAAGGCTGAAATTCTCCTTATTTTGGGGCAAAAAGGCAAAATTCCCCTTATTTTGGGGTAAAATTGCAGAAATTTCAAATATTTCAAGGCAAAATGGCAGAAATTTTTCTTATTTTGGGGCAAAAAATGAAATCCCTAATTTTTAGCTAAAATTGAAGAAATTTCACTTATTTCGGGACAAAAAGGCAGAAATTCCACTTAATTTCGGGCAAAAAGGCAGAAATGACCCGTATTTTGGAGCAAAATTGCAGAAATTACCCTAATATTGGTGCAAAAATGCAGAAATTCCCTTTATTTTGGGGCAAAAAGGCAGAAATTCTTCATATTTTGGTGCAAAAAGGCTAAAATTCCCTTATTTTGAGGTAAAATGCTGAAATTCCCCATTTTTTGGGGCAAAAGGCAGAAATTCCCCTCATTTTGGAGCAAAAAGCAGAAATTTCTTTTATTATGGTACAAAATTGAAGAAATTTTCCTTATTTTGGAACAAAAAGGCAGAAATTCCCCATATTTTGGGGCAAAAGGCAGAAATTCTTCTTATTTTGAGGTAAAATGCAGAAATTCCATTTATTTAGAGGTAAAATGCAGAAATTCCCCAAATATTGTGGGAAAATGCAGAAATTCCCATTATTTTGGGGCTAAAAGGCAGAAATTCCCCATATTTTGAAGCAAAATTGCAGAAATTCTCATAATTTTCGAGCAAAAAAGGCAGAAATTCTCCTTATTTTGGGGAAAAAGACAGAAAATCTCACTTTTTCGTGAGCAAAAAGTAAGAAATTCCCCTTATTTTGGGTCAAAATTCCAGAAATTTCACTTATTTCAGAGAAAAAAAGCAAAAATTTTTCTTATTTTGGGGCAAAAAGGCAGAAATTCACTTTATTTTGGGCTAAAATTGCAGAAATTTCACATATTTCAGGGCAAAAAGGCAGAAATTTCCCTTAATTTGGGGCAAAAATGAAGAAATTTCCCTTTTTTATGGCAAAAATATATGCATTCCCCTTATTTTCAGGCAAAAAGGCAGAAATTCCCCGTATTTTGGAGCAAAATTACAGAAATTCCCCTAATTGTGGGGCAAAAAGGCAGAAATTCTCCTTATTTTGGGGCTAAACTCAGAAATTCCACTTATTTTGGGGCAAAATTCCAGAAATTTCCCTTATTTTGGGGCAAAATTGCAGAAATTTCACTTATTTTGGGGCAAAATTGCAGAAATTTCACTTATTTTGGGGCAAAATTGCAGAAATTTCACTTATTTCAGGGAAAAAAAGCAGAAATTTTCCTTATTTTGGGGCAAAAAGGCAGAAATTCCTAATATTTTGTGGCAAAAATGCAGAAATTCCTAATATTTTGTTGCAAAAATGCAGAAATTTCCCTTATTTTGAGGTAAAAAGGCTGAAATTTTTTATATTTGGGGGCAAAAAGGCAGAAATTTCCCTTATTTTGGGGCAAATTTGCAGAAATTTCACTTATTTCAGGGTAAAAAGTCAGAAATTTTCCTTATTTTGGTGCAAAAAAGACAGAAATTCCCTTTGTTTTGGGGGAAAAAGACAGAAATTCCACTTATTTAGAGGCAAAAAGCAAAAGTTCCCCTTATTTTGGAGCAAAAATGAAGAAATTTCTTCTTTTTATGGCCAAAAGGTATGCATTCTTCTTATTTTCGGACAAAAAGGCAGAAATTCCCCATATTTTAGGACAAAAGGCAGAAATTCCTTTTATTTTGGAGGAAAATTGCAGAAATTTCCCTAATTTTGGGGCAAAAAACAGAAATTCCCCTTATTTTGAAGCAAAATTTCAGAAATTTCCCTTATTATGGGGAAAAATTGCAGAAATTTCTCTTATTTTAGGGCAAAATTGCAGAAATTTCACTAATTGTGGGCAAAAAGGCAGAAATTCTCCTTATTTTGTGGCAAAACTCAGAAATTCCACTTATATTGGGCCAAAATTCCAGAAATTTTCCTTATTTTGGGGCAAAATTTCAGAAATTTTACTTATTTTGGGGCAAAATTGCAGAAATTTCACTTATTTCAGGGAAAAAAGGCAGAAATTGTCCTTATTTTAAGGCAAAAATGCAGAAATTCCTAATATTTTGTGCCAAAATTCAGAAATTCGCCTTATTTTGAGGTAAAAAGTCTGAAATTCACCTTATTTGGGGGCAAAAAGGCAGAAATTTCCTTTATATTGGGGCAAAATTGCAGAAATTTCACTTATTTCAGGGTAATAAGTCAGAAATTTTCCTTATTTTGGGGCAAAAATGACAGAAATTCCCTTTGTTTTGGGGGAAAAAGATACAAATTCCACTTATTTAGAGGCAAAAAAGCAGAAATTCCCCTTAATTTAGGGCAAAATTGCAGAAATTTCCCTTATTTGGGGGCAAAAAAACAGAAATTCTTCTTATTTTGGAGCAAAATTCCAGAAATTTCCTTTATTATGGGGAAAAATTGCAGAAATTTCTTTTATTTTAGGGCAAAATTGCAGAAATTTCACTTATTTCAGAGAAAAAAAGCAAAAATTATTCTTATTTTGGAGCAAAAAGGCAGAAATTCCCATTATTTTGGGGCAAAAGGCAGAAATTCACCTTATTTTGGGCTAAAATTGCAGAAATTTCACATATTTCAGGGCAAAAAGGCAGAAATTTCCCTTAATTTGGGGCAAAACTGAAGAAATTTTCCTTTTTTATGGCAAAAAGGTATGCATTTTCCTTATTTTCGGGCAAAAAGGCAGAAATTCCCCGTATTTTGGAGCAAAACTCAGAAATTCCACTTATTTTGGGGCAAAATTCCAGAAATTTCCCTTATTTTGGGGCAAAATTGCAGAAATTTCACATATTTTGGGGCAAAATTGCAGAAATTTCACTTATTTCAGGGAAAAAAAGGCAGAAATTTTCCTTATTTTGGGGCTAAAAGGCAAAAATTCCTAATATTTTGTAGCAAAAATGCAGAAATTCCTAATATTTTGTTGCAAAAATGCAGAAATTTTTTTCATTTTGAGGTAAAAAGGCTGAAATTCCCCATATTTGGAGGCAAAAAGGCAGAAATTTCCCTTATTTTGGGGCAAATTTGCAGAAATTTCACTTATTTCAGGGTAAAAAGTCAGAAATTTTCCTTATTTTGGTGCAAAAAAGACAGAAATTCCCTTTGTTTTGGGGGGAAAAGACAGAAATTCCACTTATTTAGAGGCAAAAAGCAAAAGTTCCCCTTATTTTGGAGCAAAAATAAAGAAATTTCCCTTTTTTATGGCAAAAAGGTATGCATTCTTCTTATTTTCGGACAAAAAGGCAGAAATTCCCCATATTTTAGGACAAAAGGCAGAAATTCCTTTTATTTTGAAGCAAAATTGCAGAAATTTCTTTTATTATTGGGAAAAATTGCAGCAATTTCTCTTATTTTAGGGCAAAATTGCAGAAATTTCACTAATTGTGGGCAAAAAGGCAGAAATTCTCTTTATTTTGGGGCAAAACTCAGAAATTCCACTTATTTTGGGACTAAATTCCAGAAATTTTTCTTATTTTGGGGCAAAATTGCAGAAATTATACTTATTTTGGGGCAAAATTGCAGAAATTTCACTTATTTCAGGGAAAAAAGCAGAAATTTTCCTTATTTTGGGGCAAAAAGGCATAAATTCCTAATATTTTGTGCCAAAATTCAGAAATTCCCCTTATTTTGAGGTAAAAAGGCTGAAATTACCCTTATTTGGGGGCAAAAAAGCAGAAATTTCCCTTATATTGGGGCAAAATTCCAGAAATTTCACTTATTTCAGTGTAATAAGTCAGAAATTTTCCTTATTTTGGGGCAAAAATGACAGAAATTCCCTTTGTTTTGGAGTAAAAAGACAGAAATTCCACTTATTTAGAGGCAAAAAAGCAGAAATTCCCCTTAATTTAGGGCAAAATTGCAGAAATTTCTCTTATTTGGGGGCAAAAAAACAGAAATTCTTCTTATTTTGGGGCAAACTTGCAGAAATTTCCTTTATTATGGGGAAAAATTATATTAATTTCTTTTATTTTAGGGCAAAATTGCAGAAATTTCACTTATTTCAGGAAAAAAAGCAAAAATTTTTCTTATTTTGGGGCAAAAATGCAGAAATTCCCATTATTTTGGGGCAAAAAGGCAGAAATTCACCTTATTTTGGGCTAAAATTGCAGAAATTTCTTATATTTCAGGGCAAAAAGGCAGAAATTTCCCTTAATTTGGGGCAAAAATGAAGAAATTTCCCTTTTTTATGGCAAAAAGGTATGCATTCCCATTATTTTCGGGCAAAAAGGCAGAAATTCCCCGTATTTTGGAGCAAAATTGCAGAAATTCCCCTAATTGTGGGGCAAAAAGGCAGAAATTCTCCTTATTTTGGGGCAAAACTCAGAAATTCCACTTATTTTGGGGCAAAATTCCAGAAATTTCCCTTATTTTGGGGCAAAATTGCAGAAATTTCACATATTTTGGGGCAAAATTGCAGAAATTCCACTTATTTCAGGGAAAAAAAAGGCAGAAATTTTCCTTATTTTGGGGCAAAAAGGCAGAAATTTCTAATATTTTGTGGGAAAAATGCAGAAATTTTTAATATTTTGTTGCAAAAATGCAGAAATTTCCCTTATTTTGATGTAAAAAGGTTGAAATTCCCCAAATTTGGAGGCAAAAAGGTAGAAATTTTCCTTATTTTGGGGCAAATTTGCAGAAATTTCACTTATTTCAGGGTAATAAGTCAGAAATTTTCCTTATTTTGGTGCAAAAAAGACAGAAATTCCCTTTGTTTTGAAAAAAAAAGACAGAAATTCCTCTAATTTAGAGGCAAAAAAGCAGACATTCCTTTTAATTTAGGGCAAAATTGCAGAAATTTCCCTTATTTGGGGGCAAAAAAAAGAAATTCCTTTTATTTTAAGGCAAAATTCCAGAAATTTCCTTTATTATGGGAAAAAATTGCAGAAATTTCTTTTATTTTAAGGCAAAATTGCAGAAATTTCACTTATTTCAGAGAAAAAAAGCAAAAATTTTTCTTATTTTGGGGCAAAAATGCAGAAATTCCCATTATTTTGGGGCAAAAAGGCAGAAATTCACCTTATTTTGGGCTAAAATTGCAGAAATTTCACATATTTCAAGGAAAAAGGCAGAAATTTCCCTTAATTTCGGGCAAAAATGATGAAATTTCCCTTTTTTATGGCAAAAAGTTATGCATTATCCTTATTTTCGGGCAAAAAGGCAGAAATTCCTTGTATTTTGTAGCAAAATTGCAAAAATTCCCCTAATTGTGGGGCAAAAAGGCAGAAATTCTTCTTATTTTGGGGCAAAATTGCAGAAATTTCTCTTATTTTAAGGAAAAAAGGCAGAAATTTTCCTTATTTTGGTGTAAAAAAGCAGAAATTCTCCATATTTTGGTGCAAAAATCAGAAATTTCCCTTATTTTGAGGTAAAATGCTGAAATTCCCCTTATTTTTGGGAAAAAGGCAGAAATTTTCTTATTTTTGAGACAAATTTGCAGAAATTTCACTTATTTCAGGGTAATAAGTCACAAATTTTCCTTATTTTGGGGCAAAAAAGACAGAAATTCTCTTTGTTTTGGAAAAAAAATAACAGAAATTCCATTATTTAGAGGCAAAAAGGCAAAAGTTCCCCTTATTTTAAAGCAAAAATGAAGAAATTTCCCTTTTTTATGGCAAAAAGGTATGCATTTTCCTATTTTTAAACAAAAGGCAGAAATTCCTTTTATTTTGGAGCAAAATTGCAGAAATTTCCCTAATTGTGGGGCAAAAAACAGAAATTCCCCTTATTTTGAAGCAAAATTGCAGAAATTTCCCTTATTATGGGGAAAAATTGCAGAAATTTCTCTTATTTTAGGGCAAAATTGCAGAAATTTCACTAATTGTGGGCAAAAAGGCAGAAATTCTCCTTATTTTGGGGCAAAAATCAGAAATTCCACTTATTTTGGGGCTAAATTCCAGAAATTTTCCTTATTTTGGGGCAAAATTTCAGAAATTTTACTTATTTTGGGGGAAAATTGCAGAAATTTCACTTATTTCAGGGAAAAAAGGCAGAAATTTTCTTTATTTTGGGGCAAAAAAGCAGAAATTTTTTATATTTTGTGCCAAAATTCAGAAATTCCCCTTATTTTGAGGTAAAAAGGCTGAATTTCCCCTTATTTGGGGGCAAAAAGGCAGAAATTTCTCTTATATTGGGGCAAAATTGCAGAAATTTCACTTATTTCAGGGTAATAAGTCAGAAAATTTCTTTATTTTTGGGCAAAAATGACAGAAATTCCCTTTGTTTTGGGGGAAAAAGACAGAAATTCCACTTATTTAGAGGCAAAAAAGCAGAAATTCCCCTTATTTTAGGGCAAAATTGCAGAAATTTCCTTTATTTGGGGGCAAAAAACAGAAATTCTTCTTATTTTGGAGCAAAATTCCAGAAATTTCCTTTATTATGGGGAAAAATTGCAGAAATTTCTTTTATTTTAGAACAAAATTGCAGAAATTTCACTTATTTCAGAGAAAAAAAGCAAAAATTTTTCTTATTTTGGGGCAAAAAGGCAGAAATTCACTTTATTTTGGGCTAAAATTGCAGAAATTTCACATATTTCAGGGCAAAAAGGCAGAAATTTCCCTTAATTTGGGGCAAAAATGAAGAAATTTCCCTTTTTTATGGCAAAAAGGTATGCATTCCCCTTATTTTCAGACAAAAAGGCAGAAATTCCTCGTATTTAGGAGCAAAATTGCAGAAATTCCCTTAATTGTGGGGCAAAAAGGCAGAAATTCTCCTTATTTTGGGGCAAAACTCAGAAATTCCACTTATTTTGAAGCAAAATTCTAGAAATTTCCCTTATTTTGGGGGAAAATTGCAGAAATTTTACTTATTTTAAGGCAAAATTGCAGAAATTTCACTTATTTTGGGGCAAAATTGCAGAAATTTTATATTTCAGGGAAAAAAAGCAGAAATTTTCCTTATTTTGGGGCAAATAGGCAGAAATTCCTAATATTTTGTGGCAAAAATGAAGAAATTTCTAATATTTTGTGGCAAAAATGAAGAAATTTCCCTTATTTTGAGGTAAAAAGGCTGAAATTCCCCATATTTGGGGGCAAAAAGGCAGAATTTTCCCTTATTTTGGTGCAAATTTGCAGAAATTTCACGTATTTCAGGGTAATAAGTCAGAAATTTTCTTTATTTTTGGGCAAAAATGACAGAAATTCCCTTTGTTTTGGGGGAAAAAGACAGAAATTCCACTTATTTAGAGGCAAAAAAGCAGAAATTCCCCTTATTTTAGGGCAAAATTGCAGACATTTCCCTTATTTGGGGGCAAAAAAACAGAAATTCTTCTTATTTTGGGGCAAAATTTCAGAAATTTCCTTTATTATGGGGAAAAATTGCAGAAATTTCTTTTATTTCAGGGCAAAATTGCAGAAATTTCACTTATTTCAGAGAAAAAAAGCAAAAATTTTTTTTATTATGGGGCAAAAAGGCAGAAATTCACTTTATTTTGGGCTAAAATTGCAGAAATTTCACATATTTCAGGGCAAAAAGCAGAAATTTCCCTTAATTTGGGGCAAAAATGAAGAAATTTCCCTTTTTTATGGCACAAAGGTATGCATTCCCCTTATTTTCAGGCAAAAAGACAGAAATTCCCCGTATTTTGGAGCAAAATTGCAGAAATTCCCCTAATTGTGGGGCAAAAAACAGAAATTCCCCTTATTTTAAGGCAAAATTCCAGAAATTTCCTATATTATAAGGAAAAATTGCAGAAATTTCTTTTATTTAAGGGCAAAAATGCAAAAATTTCACTTATTTCAGAGAAAAAAAGCAAAAATTTTTCTTATTTTGGAGCAAAAAGGCAGAAATTCCCATTATTTTGGGGCAAAAAGGCAGAAATTCACCTTATTTTGGGCTAAAATTGCAGAAATTTCACAT
The DNA here is from genome assembly GCF_963924665.1 of Micromys minutus. Taxonomy (NCBI): domain Eukaryota; kingdom Metazoa; phylum Chordata; class Mammalia; order Rodentia; family Muridae; genus Micromys; species Micromys minutus. Next base: position 663,944 of record NW_027667679.1, on the reverse strand, counting down.
ATTTCAGGGCAAAAAGGCAGAAATTTCCCTTAATTTGGGGCAAAAATGAAAAAATTTCCCTTTTTTATGGCAAAAAGGTATGCATTCCCCTTATTTTCAGGCAAAAAGGCAGAAATTCCCAGTATTTTGGAGCAAAATTGCAGAAATTCCCCTAATTGTGGGGCAAAAAGGCAGAAATTCTCCTTATTTTGTGGCAAAACTCAGAAATTCCACTTATTTTGAAGCAAAATTCCAGAAATTTCCCTTATTTTGGGGCAAAATTGCAGAAATTTCACTTATTTTGGGGCAAAATTGCAGAAATTTCACTTATTTTGGGGCAAAATTTCAGAAATTTTACTTATTTCAGGTAAAAAAAGCAGAAATTTTCCTTATTTTGGGGCAAAAAGGCAGAAATTCCTAATATTTTGTGGCAAAAATGCAGAAATTCCTAATATTTTGTTGCAAAAATGCAGAAATTTCCCTTATTTTGAGGTAAAAAGGCTGAAATTCCCCATATTTGGAAACAAAAAGGCAGAATTTTCCCTTATTTTGGGGCAAATTTGCAGAAATTTCACTTATTTCAGGGTAAAAAGTCAGAAATTTTTCTTATTTTGGTGCAAAAAAGACAGAAATTCCCTTTGTTTTGGGGGAAAAAGACAGAAATTCCACTTATTTAGAGGCAAAAAGGCAAAAGTTCCCCTTATTTTGGAGAAAAAATGAAGAAATTTCCCTTTTTTATGGCAAAAAGGTATGCATTCTTCTTATTTTCGGACAAAAAGACTGAAATTCCCCATATCTTAGGACAAAAGGCAGAAATTCCTTTTATTTCGGAGCAAAATTGCAGAAATTTCCCTAATTGTGGGGCAAAAAACAGAAATTCCCCTTATTTTGAAGCATAATTGCAGAAATTTCCCTTATTATGGGGAAAAATTGCAGAAATTTCTCTTATTTTAGGGCAAAATTGAAGAAATTTCACTAATTGTGGGCAAAAAGGCAGAAATTCTCCTTATTTTGGGGCAAAACTCAGAAATTCCACTTATTTTGGGGCAAAATTCCAGAAATTTCCCTTATTTTGGGGCAAAATTGCAGAAATTTTACTTATTTTGGGGCAAAATTGCAGAAATTTCACTTATTTCAGGGAAAAAAGGCAGAAATTGTCCTTATTTTGGGGCAAAAATGCAGAAATTCCTAATATTTTGTGCAAAAATTCAGAAATTCCCCTTATTTTGAGGTAAAAAGGCTGAAATTCACCTTATTTGGGGGCAAAAAAGCAGAAATTTCCCTTATATTGGGGCAAAATTGCAGAAATTTCACTTATTTCAGGGTAATAAGTCAGAAATTTTCCTTATTTTGGGGCAATAATGATAGAAATTCCCTTTGTTTTGGGAGATAAAGACAGAAATTCCACTTATTTAGAGGCAAAAAAGCAGAAATTCCTTTTAATTTAGGGCAAAATTGCAGAAATTTCCCTTATTTAGGTGCAAAAAACCAGAAATTCCCCTTATTTTTAGGCAAAATTCCAGAAATTTCCTATATTATAAGGAAAAATTGCAGAAATTTCTTTTATTTAAGGGCAAAAATGCAGAAATTTCACTTATTTCAGAGAAAAAAAGCAAAAATTTTTCTTATTTTGGAGCAAAAATGCAGAAATTCCCATTATTTTGGGGCAAAAAGGCAGAAATTCACCTTATTTTGGGCTAAAATTGCAGAAATTTCACATATTTCAGGGCAAAAAGGCAGAAATTTCTTTTAATTTGGGGCAAAAATGAAAAAATTTCCCTTTTTTATGGCAAAAAGGTATGCATTCCCCTTATTTTCAGGCAAAAAGGCAGAAATTCCCTGTATTTTGGAGCAAAATTACAGAAATTCCCCTAATTGTGGGGCAAAAATGCAGAAATTTTCCATATTTTGGGGCAAAATTGCAGAAACTTCACTTATTTCAGGGAAGAACAGCAGAAATTTTTCTTATTTTGCTGCAAAAAGGTAGAAATTCTCCATATTTTGGTGCAAAATTCAGAAATTTCCCTTATTTTGAGGTAAAATGCTGAAATTCCTTTTATTTTTGGGCAAAAGGCAGAAATTTCCCTATTTTTGGGGCAAATTTGCAGAAATTTCACTTATTTCAGGGTAATAAGTCAGAAAATTTCCTTATTTTGGGGCAAAACAGACAGAAATTTTCTTTGTTTTGGGGGAAAAAAGGAGAAATTCCACTTATTTAGAAGCAAAAAGGCAAAAGTTCCCCTTATTTTGGAGCAAAAATGAAGAAATTTCCCCTTTTTATGGCAAAAAGATATGCATTGTTATTTTTGGACAAAAAGGCAGAAATTCCCCATATTTTGGGGCAAAAGGCAGAAATTCCCCTTATTTTGGGGCAAAATTGCAGAAATTTCCCTAATTGTGGGGCAAAAAATAGAAATTCCCCTTATTTTGAAGCAAAATTGCAGAAATTTCCCTTATTATGGGGAAAAATTGCAGAAATTTCCCTTATTTTAGGGCAAAATTGCAGAAATTTCACTAATTGTGGGGCAAAAAGGCAGAAATTCTTCTTTTTTTGGAAAAAAACTCAGAAATTCCACTTATTTTGGGTAAAAATTCTAGAAATTTCCCTTATTTTGGGGCAAAATTGCAGAAATTTTACTTATTATAGGGCAAAATTGCAGAAATTTCACTTATTTCAGGGAAAAAAGGCAGAAATTTTTTTTTATTTTGGGGCAAAAAGGCAGAAATTCCTAATATTTTGTGCCGAAATTCAGAAATTCCCCTTATTTTGAGGTAAAAAGGCTGAAATTCTCCTTATTTGGGGGCAAAAACGCAGAAATTTTCCTTATATTGGGGCAAAATTGCAGAAATTTCACTTATTTCAGGGTAATAAGTCAGAAATTTTCCTTATTTTGGGGCAAAAATGACAGAAATTCCCTTTGTTTTGGGGGAAAAAGACAGAAATTCCACTTATTTAGAGGCAAAAAGCAGAAATTCCCCTTATTTTAGGGCAAAATTGGAGAAATTTTCCTTATTTGGGGGCAAAAAACAGAAATTCCCCTTATTTTGGGACAAAATTCCAGAAATTATCTTTTTTATGGGGAAAAATTGCAGAAATTTCCCTTATTTTAGGGCAAAATTTCAGAAATTTCACTTATTTCAGAGAAAAATGCAAAAATTTTTCTTATTTTGGAGCAAAATGGCAGAATTTCCCATTATTTTGGGGCAAAAAGGCAGAAATTCACCTTATTTTGGGCTAAATATTCAGAAATTTTACATATTTCAGGGCAAAAAGGCAGAAATTTCCCTTAATTTGGGGCAAAAATGAAGAAATTTCCCCATTTTATGGCAAAAAGGTATGCATTCCCCTTATTTTCAGGCAAAAAGGCAGAAATTCCTTGTATTTTGGAGCAAAATTGCATAAATTCTCCTAATTGTGGGGCAAAAGGCAGAAATTCTCCTTATTTTGGGGCAAAACTCAGAAATTCCACTTATTTCGGGGCAAATTGCAGAAATTTCTTTTATTTTGGGGCAATATTGGAGAAATTTCACTAATTTTGGGGCAAAATTGCAGAAATTTCACTTATTTCACGGAAAAAAAGGCAGAAATTTTCCTTATTTTGGGGCAAAAAGGCAGAAATTCCTAATATTTTGTGGCAAAAATGCAGAAATTCCTAATATTTTGTTGCAAAAATGCAGAAATTTCCCCTATTTTGAGGCAAAAAGGCTGAAATTCCCCTTATTTGGGGGCAAAAAGGCAGAAATTTTTCTTATTTTGGGCCAAATTTGCAGAAATTTCACTTATTTCAGGATTATAAGTCAGAAATTTTCCTTATTTTGGGGCAAAAAAAGACAGAAATTCCCTTTGTTTTTGGGAAAAAAGACAGAAATTCCACTTATTTAGAGGCAAAAAGGCAAAAGGTCCCCTTATTTTGGAGCAAAAATGAAGAAATTTCCCTTTTTTATGGCAAAAAGGTATGCATTCTTCTTATTTTCAGACAAAAAGGCAGAAATTCCCCATATTTTGGGGCAAAAGGCAGAAATTCCCCTTATTTTGAAACAAAATTGCAGAAATTTCAATTATTATGGAAAAAATTGCAGAAATTTCCCTTATTTTAGTACAAAATTGCAGAAATTTCCCAAATTGTGGGACAAAAAACAGAAATTCCCCTTATTTTGAAGCAAAATTGCAGAAATTTCCCTTATTATGGGGAAAAATTGCAGAAATTTCCCTTATTTTAGGGCAAAATTGTAGAAATTTCACTAATTGTGGGGCAAAAAGGCAGAAATCCTCCATATTTTGGGGCAAAACTCAGAAATTCCACTTATTTTGGGGCAAAATTCCAGAAATTTTTCTTATTTTGGGGCAAAATTTCAGAAATTTCACTTATTTCAGGGAAAAAAGGCAGAATTTTTTTTTATTTTGGGGCAAAAAGGCAGAAATTCCTAATATTTGGTGCCAAAATTCAGAAATTCCACTTATTTTGAGGTAAAAAGGCTGAAATTCCCCTTATTTGGGGGCAAAAAGGCAGAAATTTCCCTTATATTGGGACAAAATTGCAGAAATTTCACTTATTTCAGGGTAATAAGTCAGAAATTTTTTTTATTTTGGGGCAAAAATGACAGAAATTCCCTTTGTTTTGGGGGAAAAAACAGAAATTCCACTTATTTAGAGGCAAAAAACAGAAATTCCCCTTATTTTAGGGCAAAATTGCAGATATTTCCCTTATTTGGGGGCAAAAAACAGAAATTCCCCTTATTTTGGGGCAAAATTCCAGAAATTTCCCTTATTATGGAAAAAAATTGCAGAAATTTGCCTTATTTTAGGGCAAATTTGCAGAAATTTCACTTATTTCAGAGAAAAAAGGCAAAAATATTTCTTATTTTGGGGCAAAAAGGCAGAAATTCCCATTATTTTGGGGCAAAAAGGCAGAAATTCACCTTATTTTGGACTAAAATTGAAGAAATTTCACATATTTCAGGGCAAAAAGGCAGAAATTTCCATTAATTTGGGGCAAAAATGAAGAAATTTCCATTTTTTTATGGCAAAAAGTTACGCATTCCCCTTGTTTTCCGGCAAAAAGGCAGAAATTCCCCGTACTTTGGAGCAAAATTGCAGAAATTTCCCTAATTGTGGGGCAAAAAGGCAGAAATTCTCCTTATTTGGGGCAAAACTCAGAAATTCCACTTATTTTGGAGCAAAATTCCAGAGATTTTCCTTATTTTGGGGCAAAATTGCAGAAATTTCACTAATTGTGGGGCAAAAAACAGAATTTCCCCTTTATTTTGAAGCAAAATTTTAGAAATTTCCCTTATTATGAGAAAAATTGCAGAAATTTCCCTTATTTTAGGGCAAAATTGTAGAAATTACACTAATTGTAGGGCAAAAAGGCAGAAATCCTCTATATTTTGGGGCAAAACTCAGAAATTCCACTTATTTTGGGGCAAAATTCCAGAAATTTTCTTTATTTTGAAGAAAAATTGCAGAAATTTTACTTATTTTGGGACAAAATTGCAGAAATTTCACTTATTTCAGGGAAAAAAGGCAGAAATTTTCCTTATTTTGGGGCAAAATGCAGAAATTCCTAATGTTTTCTGCCAAAATTCAGAAATTCCTATTATTTTGAGGTAAAAAGGCTGAAATTCCCCTTATTTGGGGTCAAAAAGGCAGAAATTTCCCTTATATTGGGGCAAAATTGCAGAAATTTCAATTATTTCAGGGTAATAAGTCAGAAATTTTCCTTATTTTGGGGCAATAATGAAAGAAATTCCCTTTGTTTTGGGAGAATAAGACAGAAATTCCACTTATTTAGAGGCAAAAAAGCAGAAATTCCCTTTATTTTAGGGCAAAATTGCAGAAATTTCCCGTATTTGGGGGCAAAAAAACAGAAATTCTCCTTATTTTGAGGCAAAATTCCAGAAATTATCTTTATTATGGGGGAAAATTGCAGAAATTTCTTTTATTTTAGGGCAAAATTGCAGAAATTTCATTTATTTCAGAGAAAAAAAAGCAAAAATTTTTCTTATTTTGGGGCAAAAGGGCAGAAATTCTCATTATTTTGGGGCAAAAAGGCAGAAATTCACCTTATTTTGGGCTAAAATTGCAGAAATTTCACATATTTCCGGGCAAAAAGGCAGAAATTTCCATTAATTTGGGGCAAAAGTGAAGAAATTTCCCTTTTTTATGGCAAAAAGGTATGCATTCCCCTTATTTTCAGGCAAAAAGGCAGAAATTCCCCATATTTTGGAGCAAAATTGCAGAAATTCCCCTAATTGTGGGGCAAAAATGCAGAAATTCTCCTTATTTTTGGACAAAACTCAGAAATTCCACTTATTTTGGGGCAAAATTGCAGAAATTTCCCTTATTTTGAGGCAAAATTGCAGAAATTTCACTTATTTCAGGAAATAAAGGCAGAAATTTTCCTTATTTTGGGGCAAAAATGCAGAAATTCCTAATATTTTGTGGCAAAAATGCAGAAATTCCTAATATTTTGTTGCAAAAATGCAGAAATTTCCCTTATTTTGAGGTAAAAAGGCTGAAATTCCCCTTATATGGAGGCAAAAATGCAGAAATTTCCCTTATTTTGGTGCAAAATTGCAGAAATTTCACTTATTTTAGGGAAAAAAAGGGAGAAATTTTCCTTATTTTGGGGCAAAAAGGTAGAAATTCTCCATATTTTGGTGCAAAAATCAGAAATTTCCCTTATTTTGAGGTAAAATGCTGAAATTCCCCTTATTTGGGGCAAAAGGCAGAAATTTCCCTATTTTTGGGGCAAATTTGCAGAAATTTCACTTATTTCAGGGTAATAAGTCAGAAATTTTCCTTATTTTGGGGCAAAAATGACAGAAATTCCCTTTGTTTTGGGGGAAAAAGACAGAAATTCCACTTATTTGGAGGCAAAAAAGCAGAAATTCCCCTTATTTTAGGGCAAAATTGCAGAAATTTCCCTTATTTGGGGGCAAAAATACAGAAATTCCCCTTATTTTGTGGCAAAATACCAGAAATTTCCCTTATTATGGGGAAAAATTGCAGAAATTTCCCTTATTTTCGGGCAAAATTGCAGAAATTTCACTTATTTCAGAGAAAAAAGGCACAAATTTTTCTTATTTTGGGGCAAAAAGGCAGAAATTCCCATTATTTTGGGGCAAAAAGGCAGAAATTCACCTTATTTTGGGCTAAAATTGCAGAAATTTCACATATTTCAGGGCAAAAAGGCAGAAATTTCCATTAATTTGGGGCAAAAATGAAGAAATTTCCCTTTTTTATGGCAAAAAGGTATGCATTCCCCTTATTTCGGGCAAAAAGGCAGAAATTCCCCGTGTTTTGGAGCAAAATTGCAGAAATTCCCCTAATTGTGCGGCAAAATTCCAGAAATTTCCGTAATTTTGGGGCAAAATTGCAGAAATTTCACTTATTTTGGGGCAAAATTGCAGAAATTTCACTTATTTCAGGGAAAAAAGGCAGAAATTTTCGTTATTTTGGGGCAAAAAGGCAGAAATTCTCTATATTTTGGTGCAAAAATCAGAAATTTCCCTTATTTTAAGGTAAAATGCTGAAATTCCCCATCTTTTGGGGCAAAAGGCAGAAATTTCCCTTTTTTTGGGGCAAATTTGCAGAAATTACACTTATTTCCGGGAAAAAAAGCAGAAATTTTTCTTATTTTGGGGCAAAAAGGCAAAAATTCCTAATATTTTGTTGCAAAAATGCAGAAATTTCCCTTATTTTGAGATAAAAAGGCTGAAATTCCCCTTATTTGGGGGCAAAAAGGCAGAAATTTTTCTTATTTTGGGGCAAATTTGCAGAAATTTCACTTTTTTCAGGGTTATAAGTCAGAAATTTTCTTTATTTTGGGGCAAAAAAGACAGAAATTCCCTTTGTTTTGGGGGAAAAAGACAGAAATTCCACTTATTTAGAGGCAAAAAGGCAAAAGGTCGCCTTATTTTAGAGCAAAAATGAAGAAATTTCTTTTTTTATGGCAAAAAGGTATGCATTCTTCTTATTTTCAGACAAAAAGGCAGAAATTCCCCATATTTTGGGGCAAAAAGGCAGAAATTTCCCTTATTTTTTGGCAAAATTGCAGAAATTTCCCTAATTATGGGCAAAAAACAGAAATTCCCCTTATTTTTAAGCAAAATTGCAGAAATTTCCTTTATTATAAGGACAAATTGCAGAAATTTCCCTTATTTTACGGCAAAATTGCAGAAATTTCACTAATTGTGACGCAAAAAGGCAGAAATTCTCCTCATTTTGGGGCAAAACTCAGAAATTCCACTTATTTTGGGGCAAAATTCCAGAAATTTCCCTTATTTTGAGACAAAATTGCAGAAATTTTACTTATTTTGGGGCAAAATTGCAGAAATTTCACTTATTTCAGGGAAAAAAGCAGAAATTTTATTTATTTTGTGGCAAAAAGGCAGAAATTCCTAATATTTTGTGCCAAAATTCAATAATTTCCCTTATTTTGAGGTAAAAAGGCTGAAATTCCCCTTATTTGGGGGCAAAAAGGCAGAAATTTCCCTTATATTGGGGCAAAATTGCAGAAATTTCACTTATTTCAGGGTAATAAGTCAGAAATTTTCCTTATTTTGGGGCAAAAATGACAGAAATTCCCTTTGTTTTGGGGGAAAAAGACAGAAATTCCACTTATTTAGAGGCAAAAAAGCAGAAATTCCCCTTATTTTAGGGCAAAATTGCAGAAATTTCCCTTATTTGGGGGCAAAAAAACAGAAATTCCCCTTATTTTGTGGCAAAATTCCAGAAATTTCCCTTATTATGGGGAAAAATTGCAGAAATTTCCCTTATTTTAGGGCAAAATTGCAGAAATTTCACTTATATCAGAGAAAAAATGCAAAAATTTTTCTTATTTTGGGGCAAAAAGGCAGAAATTCCCATTATTTTGGGGCAAAAGGCAGAAATTCACCTTATTTTGGGCTAAAATTGCAGAAATTTCACATATTTCAGGGCAAAAAGTCAGAAATTTCCCTTAATTTGGGGCAAAAATGAAGAAATTTCCCTTTTTTATTGCAAAAAGGTATGCATTCCCCTTATTTCGGGCAAAAAGGCAGAAATTCCCCATATTTTGGAGCAAAATTGCAGAAATTCCCCTAATTGTGGGGCAAAATTCCAGAAATTTTCCTTATTTTGTGGCAAAATTGCAGAAATTTCACTTATTTTGGGGCAAAATTGCAGAAATTTCACTTATTTCAGGGAAAAAAGGCAGAAATTTTCCTTATTTTGGGGCAAAAAGGCAGAAATTCTCCATATTTTGGTGCAAAAATTAGAAATTTCCCTTATTTTGAGGTAAAATGCTGAAATTCCCCTTATTTTGGGGCAAAAGGCAGAAATTTTTTTTGGGGGCAAATTTGCAGAAATTCCCCTTATTTTGGGGCAAAAGGCAGAAATTTCCCTTTTTTTGGGGGCAAAAAGGTAGAAATTTCTAATATTTTGTGGCAAAAATGCAGAAATTCCTAATATTTTGTTGCAAAAATGCAGAAATTTCCCTTCTTTTGAGATAAAAATGCTGAAATTCCCCTTATTTGGGGGCAAAAAGGCAGAACTTTTTCTTATTTTGGGGCAAATTTGCAGAAATTTCACTTATTTCAGGGTTATAAGTCAGAAATTTTCCTTATTTTGGGGCAAAAAAGACAGAAATTCCCTTCGTTTTGAGGGAAAAACACAGAAATTCCACTTATTTAGAGGCAAAAAGGCAAAAGTTCCCCTTATTTTGGAGCAAAAATGAAGAAATTTCCCTTTTTATGGCAAGAAGGTATGCATTCTTCTTATTTTCAGACAAAAAGGCAGAAATTCCACATATTTTGGGGCAAAAGACAGAAATTTCCCTTATTTTTGGGCAAAATTGGAGAAATTTCCCAAATTGTGAGGCAAAAAACAGAAATTCCCCTTTTTTGGGGGCAAAATTGCAGAAATTTCCCTTATTATAAGAACAAATTGCAGAAATTTCCCTTATTTTACGGCAAAATTGCAGAAATTTCACTAATTGTGACGCAAAAAGGCAGAAATTCTCCTCATTTTGGGGCAAAACTCAGAAATTCCACTTATTTTGGGGCAAAATTCCAGAAATTTCCCTTATTTTGAGGCAAAATTGCAGAATTTTTACTTATTTTGGGGCAAAATTGCAGAAATTTCACTTATTTCAGGGAAAAAAGCAGAAATTTTATTTATTTTGCGGCAAAAAGGCAGAAATTCCTAATATTTTGTGCAAAAATTCAGAAATTCCCCATATTTTGAGGTAAAAAGGCTGAAATTCCCCTTATTTGGGGGCAAAAAGGCAGAAATTTCCCTTATATTGGGGCAAAATTGCAGAAATTTCACTTATTTCAGGGTAATAAGTCAGAAATTTTCCTTATTTTGGGGCAAAAATGACAGAAATTCCCTTTGTTTTGGGGGAAAAAGACAGAAATTCCACTTATTTAGAGGCAAAAAAGCAGAAATTCCCTTATTTTTGGGCAAAATTGCAGAAATTTCCCTTATTTGGGGGCAAAAAAACAGAAATTCCCCTTATTTTGTGGCAAAATTCCAGAAATTTCCCTTATTATGGGGAAAAATTGCAGAAATTTTCTTTATTTTAGGGCAAAATTGCAAAAATTTCACTTATTTCAGAGAAAAAAGGCAAAAATTTTTTCTTATTTTGGGGCAAAAAGGCAGAAATTCCCATTATTTTGGGGCAAAAAGGCAGAAATTCACTTTATTTTGGGCTAAAATTGCAGAAATTTCACATATTTCAGGGCAAAAATCAGAAATTTCCTTTTATTTGGGGCAAAAATGAAGAAATTTCTCTTTTTTTTATGGCAAAGAGGTATGCATTCCCCTTATTTCGGGCAAAAAGGCAGAAATTCCCCGTATCTTGGAGCAAAATTGCAGAAATTCCCCTAATTGTGGGGCAAAATTCCAGAAATTTTCCTTATTTTGGGGCAAAATTGCAGAAATTTCACTTATTTTGGGGCAAAATTGCAGAAATTTTACTTATTTCAGGGAAAAAAGGCAGAAATTTTCCTCATTTTTGGGCAAAAAGGCAGAAATTCTCCATATTTTGGTGCAAAAATCAGAAATTTCACTTATTTTGAGGTAAAATGCTGAAATTCCCCTTATTTTGGGGCAAAAGGCAGAAATTTCCCTTTTTTTGGGTCAAATTTGCAAAAATTTCACTTATTTCCGGGAAAAAAGGCAGTAATTTTCCTTATTTTGGGGCAAAAAGTCAGAAATTCCTAATACTTTGTGGCAAAAATGCAGAAATTCCTAATATTTTGTTGCAAAAATGCAGAAATTTCCCTTATTTTGAGATAAAAAGGCTGAAATTCCCCTTATTTTAAGGCAAAAAGGCAGAAATTTTTCTTATTTTGGGACAAATTTGCAGAAATTTCACTTATTTCAGGGTATAAGTCAGAAATTTTCCTTATTTTTGGGCAAAAAAAAACAGAAATTTTCTTTGTTTTGGGGGAAAAGGACAGAAATTCCACTTATTTAGAGAGCAAAAAGGCAAAAGTTCCCCTTATTTTGGAGCAAAAATGAAGAAATTTCCCTTTTTTATGGCAAAAAGGTATGCATTCTTCTTATTTTCAGACAAAAAGGCAGAAATTCCCCATATCTCGGGGCAAAAGGCAGAAATTTCCCTTATTTTTGGGCAAAATTGCAGAAATTTCCCTAATTGTGGGGCAAAAAACAGAAATTCTTCTTATTTTGGGGCAAAATTGCTGATATTTCCCTTATTATGAGGAAAAATTGCAGAAATTTCCCTTATTTTACGGCAAAATTGCAGAAATTTCACTAATTGTTGCGCAATAATGCAGAAATTCTCTTTATTTTGGAGCAAAACTCAGAAATTCCACTTATTTTTGGGCAAAATTCCAGAAATTTCCTTATTTTGGGGCAAAATTGCAGAAATTTTACTTATTTTGGGGCAAAATTGCAGAAATTTCACTTATTTCAGGGAAAAAAGCAGAAATTTTTATTATTTTGGGGCAAAAAGGCAGAAATTCCTAATATTTTGTGCCAAAATTCAGAAATTCCCCTTATTTTGAGGTAAAAAGGCTGAAATTCCCCTTATTTGAAGGCAAAAAAGCAGAAATTTCCCTTATATTTGGGAAAAATTGCAGAAATTTCACTTATTTCAGGGTAATAAGTCAGAAATTTCCCTTAATTTGGGGCAAAAATGAAGAAATTTCTCTTTTTTATGGCAAAAAGGTATGCATTCCCCTTATTTCGGGCAAAAAGGCAGAAATTCCCTGTATTTTGGAGCAAAATTGCAGAAATTCCCCTAATTGTGGGGCAAAATTGCAGAAATTTCACTTATTTCAGGGAAAAAAGGCAGAAATTTTCCTTATTTTGGGGCAAAAAGGCAGAAATTTTACATATTTTGGTGAAAAAATCAGAAATTTCCCTTATTTTGAGGTAAAATGCTGAAATTCCCCTTATTTTGGGGCAAAAGGCAGAAATTTCCCTTTTTTGGGGGCAAATTTGCAGAAATTTCACTTATTTCCGGGAAAAAAGGCAGAAATATTCCTTATTTTGGGCCAAAAAGGCAGAAATTCCTAATATTTTGTGGCAAAAATGCAGAAATTCTTAATATTTTGTTGCAAAAATGCAGAAATTTCCCTTATTTTGAGATAAAAATGCTGAAATTCCCCTTATTCTGGGCAAAAAGGCAGAAATTTTTCTTATTTTGGGGCAAACTTGCAGAAATTTCACTTATTTCAGGGCTATAAGTCAGAAATTTTTCTTATTTTGGGGCAAAAAAGACAGAAATTGCCTTTGTTTTGGGGGAAAAGGACAGAAATTCCACTTATTTAGAGGCAAAAAGGCAAAAGTTCCCCGTATTTTGGAGCAAAAATGAAGAAATTTCCCTTTTTTATGGCAAAAAGGTATGCATTTTTCTTATTTTCAGACAAAAAGACAGAAATTCCACTTATTTAGAGGCAGAAAAGCAGAAATTTTCCTTATTTTAGGGCAAAATTGCAGAAATTTCCCTTATTTGGGGCAAAAAAACAGAAATTCCCTTTATTTTGGGGCAAAATTCCAGAAATTTCCCTTATTATGGGGAAGAATTGAAGAAATTTCCCTTATTTTATGGCAAAATTGCAGAAATTTCACTAATTGTGGCGCAAAAATGCAGAAATTCTCCTTAGTTTGGGGCAAAACTCAGAAATTCCACTTAATTTGGGGAAAAATTCCAGATATTTCCCTTATTTTGGGGCAAAATTGCAGAAATTTTACTTATTTCAGGGGAAAAAGGCAGAAATTTTTTCTATTTTGGGGCAAAAGCAGAAATTCCTAATATTTTGTGGAAAAAATGCAGAAATTCCCCTTATTTTGAGGTAAAATGCTGAAATTTTCCTTATTTTGGGGCAAAAGGCAGAAATTTTCCTATTTTTGGGACAAATTTGCAGAAATTTCACTTATTTCATGGTAATAGTTCAGAAATTTTTCTTATTTTGGGGCAAAAAGGCAGAAATTCTCTTTGTTTTGAGGAAAAAAAAAGAAATTCCTCTTATTTAGAGGCAAAAAGGCAAAAGTTCCCCTTATTTTAGAGCAAAAATGAAGAAATTTCCCTTTTTAATGGCAAAATAGTATGCATTTTTCTTATTTTCGGAAAAAAAGGCAGAAATTCCCCTTATTTTGGGGCAAAAGGCAGAAATTCTCCTTATTTTGGGGCAAAATTGCAGAAATTTCCCTAATTGTGGGGCAAAAAACAGAAATTCCCCTTATTTAGTGGCAAAATTGCAGAAATGTCCCTTATTATGGAGAAAAATTGCAGAAATTTCCCTTATTTTAGGGCAAAATTGCAGAAATTTCACTTATTTCAGAGAAAAAAGGCAAAAATTTTTCTTATTTTGAGGCAAAAAGGCAGAAATTCACCTTATTTTGGGCTAAAATTGCAGAAATTTCACATATTTCAGGGCAAAAAGTCAAAAATTTCCCTTAATTTGGGGCAAAAATGAAGAAATTTCCCTTTTTTATGGCACAAAGGTATGCATTCCCCTTATTTTGGGCAAAAAGGCAGAAATTCCCTGTATTTTGGAGCAAAATTGCAGAAATTCCCCTAATTGTGGGGCAAAATTCCAGAAATTTTCCTTATTTTAGGGCAAAATTGCAGAAATTTAACTTATTTTGGGGCAAAATTGCAGAAATTTCACTTATTTCAGGGAAAAAAGGCAGAAATTTTCCTTATTTTGGGGCAAAAAGGCAGAAATTTTCCATATTTTGGTGCAAAAATAGGAAATTTCCCTTATTTTGAGGTAAAATGCTGAAATTCCCCTTATTTTGGGGCAAAAGGCAGAAATTTCCCTTTTTGGGAGGCAATTTTGCAGAAATTTCACTTATTTCCGGGAAAAAAGGCAGAAATTTTCCTTATTTTGGGCCAAAAAGGCAGAAATTCCTAATATTTTGTGGCAAAAAATGCAGAAATTCCTAATATTTTGTTGCAAAAATGCAGAAATTTCCCTTATTTTGAGATAAAAAGGCTGAAATTCCCCTTATTTGGGGGCAAAAAGGCAGAAATTTTTCTTATTTTGGGGCAAATTTGCAGAAATTTCACTTATTTCAGGGTTATAAGTCAGAAATTTTCCTTATTTTGGGGCAAAAAGACAGAAATTGCCTTTGTTTTGGGGGAAAAGGACAGAAATTCCACTTATTTAGAGGCAAAAAGGCAAAAGTTCCCCTTATTTTGGAGCAAAAATGAAGAAATGTTCCTTTTTATGGCAAAAAGGTATGCATTCTTCTTATTTTCAGACAAAAAGACAGAAATTCCACTTATTTAGAGGCAAAAAAGCAGAAATTCCCCTTATTTTTGGGCAAAATTGCAGAAATTTCTTTAATTGTGGGGCAAAAAAAAGAAATTTCCCATATTTTGGGGCAAAATTGCAGAAATTTCCCTTATTATGAGGAAAAATTGCAGAAATGTCTCTTATTTTACGGCAAAATTGCAGAAATTTCACTAATTGTGGCGCGAAAAGGCATAAATTCTCCTTATTTTGGGGCAAAACTCAGAAATTCCACTTATTTTGGGGCAAAATTACAGAAATTTCCCTTATTTTGGGGCAAAATTGCAGAAATTTTACTTATTTTGGGGCAAAATTGTAGAAATTTCACTTATTTCAGGGAAAAAAGCAGAAATTTTCCTTATTTTGGGGCAAAAAAGCAGAAATTCCAAATATTTTGTGCCAAAATTCAGAAATTCCCCTTATTTTGAGGTAAAAAGGCTGAAATTCTTCTTATTTGGGGGCAAAAAGGCAGAAATTTTTCTTATATTGGGGCAAAATTGCAGAAATTTCACTTATTTCAGGGTAATAAGTCAGAAATTTTCCTTATTTTGGGGCAAAAATGATAGAAATTCCCTTTGTTTTGGGGGAAAAAGACAGAAATTCCACTTATTTAGAGGCAAAAAAGCAGAAATTCCCCTTATTTTAGGAGAAAATTGCAGAAATTTCCCTTATTTGGGGGCAAAAAAACAGAAATTCCTCTTATTTTGGGGCAAAATTCCAGAAATTTCCCTTATTATGGGGAAAAATTGCAGAAATTTCCTTTAAATAGGGCAAAATTGCAGAAATTTCACTTATTTCAGAGAAAAAAGGCAAAAATTTTTCTTATTTTGGGGCAAAAAGGCAGAAATTCCCATTATTTTGGGGCAAAAAGGCAGAAATTCACCTTATTTTGGGCTAAAATTGCAGAAATTTCACATATTTCAGGGCAAAAAGGCAGAAATTTCCCTTAATTTGTGGCAAAAATGAAGAAATTTCCCTTTTTTATGGCAAAAAGGTATGCATTCCCTTTATTTTCGGGCAAAAAGGCAGAAATTCCCCGTATTTTGGAGCAAAATTGCAGAAATTCCCCTAATTGTGGGGCAAAAATGCAGAAATTCTCCTTATTTTTGAAAAAAACTCAGAAATTCCACTTATTTTGGGGCAAAATTGCAGAAATTTCCCTTATTTTGGGGCAAAATTGCCGAAATTTCACTTATTTTAAGGCAAAATTGCAGAAATTTCACTTATTTCAGAGAAAAAAAGGCAGAAATTTTCCTTATTTTGGGGCAAAAAGGCAGAAATTCCCCTTATTTTGAGGGAAAATGCTGAAATTTTACTTATTTTGGGGCAAAAGGCAGAAATTTTCCTATTTTTGGGACAAATTTGCAGAAATTTCACTTATTTCATGGTAATAAGTCAGAAATTTTTTTTATTTTGGGGCAAAAAAGACAGAAATTCTCTTTGTTTTGGGGAAAAAAAAACAGAAATTCCTCTAATTTAGAGGCAAAAAGGCAAATGTTCCCCTTATTTTGGAGCAAAAATGAAGAAATTTCCCTTTTTTATGGCAAAAAGGTATGCATTTTTCTTACTTTCAGACAAAAAGGCAGAAATTCCCCATATTTTGGGGCAAAAGGCAGAAATTCTCCTTATTTTGGGGCAAAATTGCAGAAATTTCCCTAATTGTGGGGCAAAAAACAGAAATTCCCCTTATTTTGTGGCAAAATTGCAGAAATTTCCCTTATTATGGGGAAAAATTGCAGAAATTTCCCTTATTTTGGGCTAAAATTGCAGAAATTTCACATATTTCAGGGCAAAAAGTCAGAAATTCCCCTCAAATTGGGGCAAAAATGAAGAAATTTCCTATTTTTATGGCAAAAAGGTATGCATTCCCCTTATTTTGGGCAAAAAGGCAGAAATTCCCCGTATTTTGGAGCAAAATGGCAGAAATTCTCCTAATTTTGGGGCAAAATTCGAGAAATTTTCTTTATTTTGGGACAAAATTGCAGAAATTTCACTTATTTTGGGGCAAAATTGCAGAAATTTCACTTATTTCAGGAAAAAAAGGCATAAATTTTTCCTTATTTTGGGGCAAAAGCAGAAATTCCTAATATTTTGTGGCAAAAATGCAGAAATTTCTAATATTTTGTTGCAAAAATGCAGATATTTCCCTTATTTTGAAATAAAAAGGCTGAAATTCCCCTTATTTAGGGGCAAAAAGGCAGAAATTTTTCTTATTTTGGGGCAAAATTGCAGAAATTTCACCTATTTCAGGGTAATAAGTCAGAAATTTTCCTTATTTTGGGGCGAAAATGACAGAAATTCCCTTTGTTTTGGGGGAAAAAGACAGAAATTCCACCTATTTAGAGGCAAAAAAGCAGAAATTCTCCTTATTTTAGGGCAAAATTGCAGAAATTTCCCTTATTTGGGAGCAAAAAAACAGAAATTCCCCTTATTTTGTGGCAAAATTTTAGAACTTTCCCTTATTTTGGGAAAAAATTGCAGAAATTTCCCTTATTTTAGGGCAAAATTGCAGAAATTTCAGTTATTTCAGAGAAAAAAGGCAAAAATTTTTCTTATTTTGGGGCAAAAAGGCAGAAATTCCCATTATTTTGGGGCAAAAAGGCAGAAATTCACCTTATTTTAGGCTAAAATTGCAGAAATTTAACATATTTCAGTGCAAAAATTCTGAAATTTCCCTTAATTTGGGGCAAAAATGAAGAAATATCCCTTTTTATGGCAAAAAGGTATGCATTCCCTCTATTTTGGGCAAAAAGGCAGAAATTCCCCGTATTTTGGAGCAAAATTGCAGAAATTCCCCTAATTGTGGGGCAAAATTCCAGAAATTTTCCTTATTTTGGGGCAAAATTGCAGAAATTTCACTTATTTTGGGGCAAAATTGCAGAAATTTCACTTATTTTATGGAAAAAAGGCAGAAATTTTCTTTATTTTGGGGAAAAAGTCAGAAATTCTCCATATTTTGGTGCAAAAATTAGAAATTTCCCTTATTTTTGGGCAAAATTGCAGAAATTTCCCTAATTGTGGGACAAAAACAGAAATTCCCCTTATTTTGGGGAAAAATTGCAGAAATTTCCCTTATTATGAGGAAAAATTGCAGAAATTTCCCTTATTTTACGGCAAAATTGCAGAAATTTCACTAATTGTGGCACAAAAAGGCAGAAATTCTCCTTATTTTGGGGCAAAACTCAGAAATTCCACTTAATTTGGGGAAAAATTCCAGAAATTTCCCTTATTTTGGGGCAAAATTGTAGAAATTTTACTTATTTTGGGGCAAAATTTCAGAAATTTCACTTATTTTGGTGCAAAATTGCAGAAATTTCACTTATTTCAGGGAAAAAAGGCAGAAATTTTCTTTATTTTGGGAAAAAAGGCAGAAATTCTCCATATTTTGGGGCAAAAATCAGAAATTTCCCTTATTTTGAGGTAAAATGCTGAAATTCCCCTTATTTTGGGGCAAAAGGCAGAAATTTCCCTTTTTTGGGGGCAAATTTGCAGAAATTTCACTTATTTCCAGGAAAAAAGGCAGAAATTTTCCTTATTTTGCGGCAAAAAGGCAGGAATTCCTAATATTTTGTGGCAAAAATGCAGAAATTCCTAATATTTTGTTGCAAAAATGCAGAAATTTCCCTTATTTTGAGATAAAAAGGCTGAAATTCCCTTTATTTAGGGCCAAAAAGGCAGAAATATTTCTTATTTTGGGGCAAATTTGCAGAAATTTCAGTTATTTCAGGGTTATAAGTCAGAAATTTTCCTTATTTTGGGGCAAAAAAGACAGAAATTGCCTTTTATTTGGGGGAAAAGGACAGAAATTCCACTTATTTAGAGGCAAAAAGGCAAAAGTTCCCCTTATTTTGGAGCAAAAATGAAGAAATTTCCCTTTTTTATGGCAAAAAGGTATGCATTCTTCTTATTTTAAGACAAAAAGGCAGAAATTCCCCATATTTTGGGGCACAGGGCAGAAATTTCCCTTATTTTTGGGCAAAATTGCAGAAATTTCCCTAATTGGGGGGCAAAAAACAGAAATTCCCCTTATTTTGGGGCAAAATTGCAGAAATTTCCCTTATTATGAGGAAAAATTGCAGAAATTTCCCTTATTTTACGGCAAAATTGCAGAAATTTCCCTTATTTTACGGCAAAATTGCAGAAATTTCACTAATTGTGGTGCAAAAAGGCAGAAATTCTCCTTATTTTGGGGCAAAACTCAGAAATTCCACTTATTTTGGGGCAAAATTCCAGAAATTTCCCTTATTTTGGGGCAAAATTGCAGAAATTTTACTTATTTTGGGGCAAAATTGCAGAAATTTCACTCATTTCAGGGAAAAAAGCAGAAATTTTCCTTATTTTGGGGCAAAAAGGCAGAAATTCCTAATATTTTGTGCCAAAATTCAGAAATTCCCCTTATTTTGAGGTAAAAAGGCTGAAATTCCCCTTATTTGGGGGCAAAAAGACAGAAATTTCCCTTATATTGGGGAAAAAGTGCAGAAATTACACTTATTTCAGGGTAATAAGTCAGAAATTTTCCTTATTTTGGGGCAAAAATGACAGAAATTCCCTTTGTTTTGGGGGAAAAAGACAGAAATTCCACTTATTTAGAGGCAAAAAGCAAAAATTCCCCTTATTTTGGGGCAAAATTGCAGAAATTTCCCTTATTAGGGGGCAAAAAAACAGAAATTACCCTTATTTTCTGGCAAAATTCCAGAAATTTCCCTTATTATGGGGAAAAATTGCAGAAATTTCCCTTATTTTAGGGCAAAATTGCAGAAATTTCACTTATTTCAGAGAAAAGAGGCAAAAATTTTTCTTATTTTGGGGCAAAAAGGCAGAAATTCCCATTATTTTGGGGCAAAAAGGCAGAAATTCACCTTATTTTGGGCTAAAATTGCAGAAATTTCACATATTTCAGGGCAAAAAGACAGAAATTTCCCTTAATTTGGGGCAAAAATGAAGAAATTTCCCTTTTTTATGGCAAAAAGGTATGCATTCCCTTTATTTCGGGATAAAAGGCAGAAATTCCCCGTATTTAGGAGCAAAATTGCAGAAATTCTCCTAATTGTGGGGCAAAATTCCAGAAATTTTCGTTATTTTGGGGCAAAATTGCAGAAATTTCACTTATTTTGGGGCAAAATTGCAGAAATTTGACTTATTTCAGGGAAAATAGGCAGAAATTTTCCTTATTTTGGGGCAAAAAGGCAGAAATTCTCCATATTTTGGTGCAAAAATCAGAAATTTCCCTTATTTTGAGGTAAAATGCTGAAATTCCCCTTATTATGGTGCAAAAGGCAGAAATTTCCCTTTTTTTGGGGCAAATTTGCAGAAATTTTACTTATTTCCGGGAAAAAAGGCAGAAATTTTTCTAATTTTGGGGCAAAAATGAAGAAATTCCTAGTATTTTGTGGCAAAAATGCAGAAATTCCTAATATTTTGTTTCAAAAATGCAGAAATTTCCCTTATTTTGAGATAAAAAGGCTGAAATTCCCCTTATTTGGGGGCAAAAAGGCAGAAATTTTTCTTATTTTGGGGCAAATTTGCAGAAATTTCACTTATTTCAGGGTTATACGTCAGAAATTTTCCTTATTTTGGAGCAAAAAAGAAAGAAATTCCCTTTGTTTTGGGGGGAAAAGACAGAAATTCAACTTATTTAGAGGCAAAAAGGCAAAAGTTCCCCTTATTTTGGAGCAAAAATGAAGAAATTTCCCTTTTTTATGGCAAAAAAAGTTATGCATTCTTCTTATTTTCAGACAAAAAAGCAGAAATTCCCCATATTTTGGGGCAAAAGGCAGAAATTTCCCTTATTTTAGGGCAAAATTGCAGAAATTTCACTTATTTCAGAGAAAAAAGGCAAAAATTTTTCTTATTTGGGGCTAAAAGGCAGAAATTCCCATTATTTTGGGACAGAAATGCAGAAATTCACCTTATTTTGGGCTAAAATTGCAGAAATTTCACATATTTCAGGGCAAAAAGTCAGAAATTTCCCCTAATTTGGGGCAAAAATGAAGAAATTTTCCTTTTTTATGGCAAAAAGGTATGCATTCCCGTTATTTTGGGCAAAAAGGCAGAAATTCCCCATATTTTGGAGCAAAATTGCAGAATTTCCTTTAATTGTGGGGCAAAATTCCAGAAATTTTCCTTATTTTGGGGCAAAATTGCAGAAATTTCACTTATTTTGGGGCAAAATTGCAGAAATTTCACTTATTTCAGGGAAAATAGGCAGAAATTTTTTTTATTTTGGGGCAAAAAGGCAGAAATTCTCCATATTTTGTGGCAAAAATGCAGAAATTCCCCTTATTTTGAGGTAAAATGCTGAAATTCCCCTTATTTTGGGGCAAAAGGCAGACATTTCCCTATTTTTGGGGCAAATTTGCAGAAATTTCACTATTTCAGGGTTATACATCAGAAATTTTCCTTATTTTGGGGCAAAAAGACAGAAATTCTCTTTGTTTTGGGGGAAAAAAACAGAAATTCCACTTATTTAGAGGCAAAAAGGCAAAAGTTCCCCTTATTTTGGAGTAAAAATGAAGAAATTTTCCTTTTTTATGGCAAAAAGGTATGCATTTTTCTTATTTTCGGACAAAAATAAGAAATTCCCCATATTTTGGGGCAAAAGGCAGAGATTCCCATTATTTTGGGGCAAAATTGAAGAAATTTCCCTAATTGTGGGGCAAAAAACAGAAATTCCCCTTATTTTGTGGAAAAATTCCAGAAATTTCCCTTATTATGGGGAAAAATTGCAGAAATTTTCCTTATTTTAGGGCAAAATTGCAGAAATTTTACTTATTTTGGGGCAAAATTGCAGAAATTTCAATTATTTCAGGGAAAAAAGCAGAAATTTTAATTATTTTGGGGCAAAAAGGCAGAAATTCCTAATATTTTGTGCCATAATTCAGAAATTCCCCTTATTTTGAGGTAAAAAGCTGAAATTCCCCTTATTTGTGAGCAAAAAGGCAGAAATTTCCCTTATATTGGGGAAAAATTGCAGAAATTTCACTTATTTCAGGGTAATAAGTCAGAAATTTCCCTTAATTTGGGGCAAAAATGAAGAAATTTCTCTTTTTTATGGCAAAACGGTATGCATTCCCCTTATTTCGGGCAAAAAGGCAGAAATTCCCCTTATTTTAGGGCAAAATTGCAGAAATTTCCCTTTTTTGGGAGCCAAAAAACAGAAATTCCCCTTATTTTGTGGCAAAATTCCAGAAATTTCCCTTATTATTGGGAAAAATTGCAGAAATTTCCCTTATGTTAGGGCAAAATTGCAGAAATTTCACTTATTTCAGAGAAAAAAGGCAAAAATTTTTCTTATTTTGGGGCAAAAAAGGCAGAAATTCCCATTATTTTGGGGCAAAAAGGCAGAAATTCACCTTATTTTGGGCTAAAATTGCAGAAATTTCACATCTTTCAGGGCAAAAAGTCAAAAATTTCCCTTAATTTGGGGCAAAAATGAAGAAATTTCTCTTTTTTATGGCACAAAGGTATGCATTCCCCTTATTTTGGGCAAAAAGGCAGAAATTCCCTGTATTTTGGAGCAAAATTGCAGAAATTCCCCTAATTGTGGGGCAAAATTCCAGAAATTTTCCTTATTTTAGGGCAAAATTGCAGAAATTTCACTTATTTTGGGGCAAAAAATCAGAAATTTCACTTATTTCAGGGAAAAAAGGCAGAAATTTTCTTTATTTTGGGGCAAAAAGGCAGAAATTTTCCATATTTTGGTGCAAAAATAGGAAATTTCCCTTATTTTGAGGTAAAATGCTGAAATTCCCCTTATTTTGGGGCAAAAGGCAGAAATTTCCCTTTTTTGGGGGCAAATTTGCAGAAATTTCACTTATTTCCGGGAAAAAAGGCAGAAATTTTCCTTATTTTGGGCCAAAAAGGCAGGAATTGCTAATATTTTGTGGCAAAAATGCAGAAATTCCTAATATTTTGTTGCAAAAATGCAGAAATTTCCCTTATTTTGAGATAAAAAGGCTGAAATTCCCCTTACTTGGGGGCAAAAAGGCAGAAATTTTTCTTATTTTGGGGCAAATTTGCAGAAATTTTACTTATTTCACGGTTATAAGTCAGAAATTTTCCTTATTTTGGGGCAAAAAAGACAGAAATTGCCTTTGTTTTGGGGGAAAAGAACAGAATTTCCACTTATTTAGAGGCAAAAAGGCAAAAGTTCCCCTTATTTTGGAGCAAAAATTAAGAAATTACCCTTTTTTATGGCAAAAAGGTATGCATTCTTCTTATTTTCAGACAAAAAGACAGAAATTCCACTTATTTAGAGGCAAAAAAGCAGAAATTCCCCTTATTTTTGGGCAAAATTGCAGAAATTTCTTTAATTGTGGGGCAAACAAAAGAAATTCCCCTTATTTTGGGGCAAAATTGCAGAAATTTCCCTTATTATGAGGAAAAATTGCAGAAATTTCTCTTATTTTACGGCAAAATTGCAGAAATTTCACTAATTGTGGCGCAAAAAGGCAGAAATTCTCCTTATTTCGGGGCAAAACTCAGAAATTCCACTTATTTTGGGGCAAAATTCCAGAAATTTCCCTTATTTTGGGGCAAAATTGCAGAAATTTTACTTATTTTGGGGCAAAATTGCAGAAATTTCACTTATTTCAGGGAAAAAAGCAGAAATTTTCCTTATTTTGGGGCAAAAAAGCAGAAATTCCTAATATTTTGTGCCAAAATTCAGAAATTCCCCTTATTTTGAGGTAAAAAGGCTGAAATTCTTCTTATTTGGGGGCAAAAAGGCAGAAATTTTTCTTATATTGGGGCAAAATTGCAGAAATTTCACTTATTTCAGGGTAATAAGTCAGAAATTTTCCTTATTTTGGGGCAAAAATGATAAAAATTCCCTTTGTTTTGGGGGAAAAAGACAGAAATTCCACTTATTTAGAGGCAAAAAAGCAGAAATTCCCCTTATTTTAGGAGAAAATTGCAGAAATTTCCCTTATTTGGGGGCAAAAAAACAGAAATTCCTCTTATTTTGGGGCAAAATTCCAGAAATTTCCCTTATTATGGGGAAAAATTGCAGAAATTTCCTTTAAATAGGGCAAAATTGCAGAAATTTCACTTATTTCAGAGAAAAAAGGCAAAAATTTTTCTTATTTTGGGGCAAAAAGGCAGAAATTCCCATTATTTTGGGGCAAAAAGGCAGAAATTCACCTTATTTTGGGCTAAAATTGCAGAAATTTCACATATTTCAGGGCAAAAAGGCAGAAATTTCCCTTAATTTGTGGCAAAAATGAAGAAATTTCCCTTTTTTATGGCAAACAGGTATGCATTCCCTTTATTTTCGGGCAAAAAGGCAGAAATTCCCCGTATTTTGGAGCAAAATTGCAGAAATTCCCCTAATTGTGGGGCAAAAATGCAGAAATTCTCCTTATTTTTGAAAAAAACTCAGAAATTCCACTTATTTTGGGGCAAAATTGCAGAAATTTCCCTTATTTTGGGGCAAAATTGCCGAAATTTCACTTATTTTAAGGCAAAATTGCAGAAATTTCACTTATTTCAGAGAAAAAAGGCAGAAATTTTCCTTATTTTGGGGCAAAAAGGCAGAAATTCCCCTTATTTTGAGGGAAAATGCTGAAATTTTACTTATTTTGGGGCAAAAGGCAGAAATTTTCCTATTTTTGGGACAAATTTGCAGAAATTTCACTTATTTCATGGTAATAAGTCAGAAATTTTTTTTATTTTTGGGCAAAAAAGACAGAAATTCTCTTTGTTTTGGGGAAAAAAAAACAGAAATTCCTCTAATTTAGAGGCAAAAAGGCAAATGTTCCCCTTATTTTGGAGCAAAAATGAAGAAATTTCCCTTTTTTATGGCAAAAAAAGTTATGCATTCTTCTTATTTTCAGACAAAAAAGCAGAAATTCCCCATATTTTGGGGCAAAAGGCAGAAATTTCCCTTATTTTAGGGCAAAATTGCAGAAATTTCACTTATTTCAGAGAAAAAAGGCAAAAATTTTTCTTATTTGGGGCTAAAAGGCAGAAATTCCCATTATTTTGGGACAGAAAGGCAGAAATTCACCTTATTTTGGGCTAAAATTGCAGAAATTTCACATATTTCAGGGCAAAAAGTCAGAAATTTCCCCTAATTTGGGGCAAAAATGAAGAAATTTTCCTTTTTTATGGCAAAAAGGTATGCATTCCCGTTATTTTGGGCAAAAAGGCAGAAATTCCCCATATTTTGGAGCAAAATTGCAGAATTTCCTTTAATTGTGGGGCAAAATTCCAGAAATTTTCCTTATTTTGGGGCAAAATTGCAGAAATTTCACTTATTTTGGGGCAAAATTGCAGAAATTTCACTTATTTCAGGGAAAATAGGCAGAAATTTTTTTTATTTTGGGGCAAAAAGGCAGAAATTCTCCATATTTTGTGGCAAAAATGCAGAAATTCCCCTTATTTTGAGGTAAAATGCTGAAATTCCCCTTATTTTGGGGCAAAAGGCAGACATTTCCCTATTTTTGGGGCAAATTTGCAGAAATTTCACTTATTTCAGGGTTATACATCAGAAATTTTCCTTATTTTGGGGCAAAAAGACAGAAATTCTCTTTGTTTTGGGGGAAAAAAACAGAAATTCCACTTATTTAGAGGCAAAAAGGCAAAAGTTCCCCTTATTTTGGAGTAAAAATGAAGAAATTTTCCTTTTTTATGGCAAAAAGGTATGCATTTTTCTTATTTTCGGACAAAAATAAGAAATTTCCCATATTTTGGGGCAAAAGGCAGAGATTCCCATTATTTTGGGGCAAAATTGCAGAAATTTCCCTAATTGTGGGGCAAAAAACAGAAATTCCCCTTATTTTGTGGAAAAATTCCAGAAATTTCCCTTATTATGGGGAAAAATTGCAGAAATTTTCCTTATTTTAGGGCAAAATTGCAGAAATTTTACTTATTTTGGGGCAAAATTGCAGAAATTTCAATTATTTCAGGGAAAAAAGCAGAAATTTTAATTATTTTGGGGCAAAAAGGCAGAAATTCCTAATATTTTGTGCCATAATTCAGAAATTCCCCTTATTTTGAGGTAAAAAGCTGAAATTCCCCTTATTTGTGAGCAAAAAGGCAGAAATTTCCCTTATATTGGGGAAAAATTGCAGAAATTTCACTTATTTCAGGGTAATAAGTCAGAAATTTCCCTTAATTTGGGGCAAAAATGAAGAAATTTCTCTTTTTTATGGCAAAACGGTATGCATTCCCCTTATTTCGGGCAAAAAGGCAGAAATTCCCCTTATTTTAGGGCAAAATTGCAGAAATTTCCCTTTTTTGGGAGCCAAAAAACAGAAATTCCCCTTATTTTGTGGCAAAATTCCAGAAATTTCCCTTATTATTGGGAAAAATTGCAGAAATTTCCCTTATGTTAGGGCAAAATTGCAGAAATTTCACTTATTTCAGAGAAAAAAGGCAAAAATTTTTCTTATTTTGGGGCAAAAAAGGCAGAAATTCCCATTATTTTGGGGCAAAAAGGCAGAAATTCACCTTATTTTGGGCTAAAATTGCAGAAATTTCACATCTTTCAGGGCAAAAAGTCAAAAATTTCCCTTAATTTGGGGCAAAAATGAAGAAATTTCTCTTTTTTATGGCACAAAGGTATGCATTCCCCTTATTTTGGGCAAAAAGGCAGAAATTCCCTGTATTTTGGAGCAAAATTGCAGAAATTCCCCTAATTGTGGGGCAAAATTCCAGAAATTTTCCTTATTTTAGGGCAAAATTGCAGAAATTTCACTTATTTTGGGGCAAAAAATCAGAAATTTCACTTATTTCAGGGAAAAAAGGCAGAAATTTTCCTTATTTTGGGGCAAAAAGGCAGAAATATTCCATATTTTGGTGCAAAAATAGGAAATTTCCCTTATTTTGAGGTAAAATGCTGAAATTCCCCTTATTTTGGGGCAAAAGGCAGAAATTTCCCTTTTTTGGGGGCAAATTTGCAGAAATTTCACTTATTTCCGGGAAAAAAGGCAGAAATTTTCCTTATTTTGGGCCAAAAAGGCAGGAATTGCTAATATTTTGTGGCAAAAATGCAGAAATTCCTAATATTTTGTTGCAAAAATGCAGAAATTTCCCTTATTTTGAGATAAAAAGGCTGAAATTCCCCTTACTTGGGGGCAAAAAGGCAGAAATTTTTCTTATTTTGGGGCAAATTTGCAGAAATTTTACTTATTTCACGGTTATAAGTCAGAAATTTTCCTTATTTTGGGGCAAAAAAGACAGAAATTGCCTTTGTTTTGGGGGAAAAGAACAGAATTTCCACTTATTTAGAGGCAAAAAGGCAAAAGTTCCCCTTATTTTGGAGCAAAAATTAAGAAATTACCCTTTTTTATGGCAAAAAGGTATGCATTCTTCTTATTTTCAGACAAAAAGACAGAAATTCCACTTATTTAGAGGCAAAAAAGCAGAAATTCCCCTTATTTTTGGGCAAAATTGCAGAAATTTCTTTAATTGTGGGGCAAACAAAAGAAATTCCCCTTATTTTGGGGCAAAATTGCAGAAATTTCCCTTATTATGAGGAAAAATTGCAGAAATTTCTCTTATTTTACGGCAAAATTGCAGAAATTTCACTAATTGTGGCGCAAAAAGGCAGAAATTCTCCTTATTTCGGGGCAAAACTCAGAAATTCCACTTATTTTGGGGCAAAATTCCAGAAATTTCCCTTATTTTGGGGCAAAATTGCAGAAATTTTACTTATTTTGGGGCAAAATTGCAGAAATTTCACTTATTTCAGGGAAAAAAGCAGAAATTTTCCTTATTTTGGGGCAAAAAAGCAGAAATTCCTAATATTTTGTGCCAAAATTCAGAAATTCCCCTTATTTTGAGGTAAAAAGGCTGAAATTCTTCTTATTTGGGGGCAAAAAGGCAGAAATTTTTCTTATATTGGGGCAAAATTGCAGAAATTTCACTTATTTCAGGGTAATAAGTCAGAAATTTTCCTTATTTTGGGGCAAAAATGATAGAAATTCCCTTTGTTTTGGGGGAAAAAGACAGAAATTCCACTTATTTAGAGGCAAAAAAGCAGAAATTCCCCTTATTTTAGGAGAAAATTGCAGAAATTTCCCTTATTTGGGGGCAAAAAAACAGAAATTCCTCTTATTTTGGGGCAAAATTCCAGAAATTTCCCTTATTATGGGGAAAAATTGCAGAAATTTCCTTTAAATAGGGCAAAATTGCAGAAATTTCACTTATTTCAGAGAAAAAAGGCAAAAATTTTTCTTATTTTGGGGCAAAAAGGCAGAAATTCCCATTATTTTGGGGCAAAAAGGCAGAAATTCACCTTATTTTGGGCTAAAATTGCAGAAATTTCACATATTTCAGGGCAAAAAGGCAGAAATTTCCCTTAATTTGTGGCAAAAATGAAGAAATTTCCCTTTTTTATGGCAAAAAGGTATGCATTCCCTTTATTTTCGGGCAAAAAGGCAGAAATTCCCCGTATTTTGGAGCAAAATTGCAGAAATTCCCCTAATTGTGGGGCAAAAATGCAGAAATTCTCCTTATTTTTGAAAAAAACTCAGAAATTCCACTTATTTTGGGGCAAAATTGCAGAAATTTCCCTTATTTTGGGGCAAAATTGCCGAAATTTCACTTATTTTAAGGCAAAATTGCAGAAATTTCACTTATTTCAGAGAAAAAAGGCAGAAATTTTCCTTATTTTGGGGCAAAAAGGCAGAAATTCCCCTTATTTTGAGGGAAAATGCTGAAATTTTACTTATTTTGGGGCAAAAGGCAGAAATTTTCCTATTTTTGGGACAAATTTGCAGAAATTTCACTTATTTCATGGTAATAAGTCAGAAATTTTTTTTATTTTTGGGCAAAAAAGACAGAAATTCTCTTTGTTTTGGGGAAAAAAAACAGAAATTCCTCTAATTTAGAGGCAAAAAGGCAAATGTTCCCCTTATTTTGGAGCAAAAATGAAGAAATTTCCCTTTTTTATGGCAAAAAAAGTTATGCATTCTTCTTATTTTCAGACAAAAAAGCAGAAATTCCCCATATTTTGGGGCAAAAGGCAGAAATTTCCCTTATTTTAGGGCAAAATTGCAGAAATTTCACTTATTTCAGAGAAAAAAGGCAAAAATTTTTCTTATTTGGGGCTAAAAGGCAGAAATTCCCATTATTTTGGGACAGAAAGGCAGAAATTCACCTTATTTTGGGCTAAAATTGCAGAAATTTCACATATTTCAGGGCAAAAAGTCAGAAATTTCTCCTAATTTGGGGCAAAAATGAAGAAATTTTCCTTTTTTATGGCAAAAAGGTATGCATTCCCGTTATTTTGGGCAAAAAGGCAGAAATTCCCCATATTTTGGAGCAAAATTGCAGAATTTCCTTTAATTGTGGGGCAAAATTCCAGAAATTTTCCTTATTTTGGGGCAAAATTGCAGAAATTTCACTTATTTTGGGGCAAAATTGCAGAAATTTCACTTATTTCAGGGAAAATAGGCAGAAATTTTTTTTATTTTGGGGCAAAAAGGCAGAAATTCTCCATATTTTGTGGCAAAAATGCAGAAATTCCCCTTATTTTGAGGTAAAATGCTGAAATTCCCCTTATTTTGGGGCAAAAGGCAGACATTTCCCTATTTTTGGGGCAAATTTGCAGAAATTTCACTTATTTCAGGGTTATACATCAGAAATTTTCCTTATTTTGGGGCAAAAAGACAGAAATTCTCTTTGTTTTGGGGGAAAAAAACAGAAATTCCACTTATTTAGAGGCAAAAAGGCAAAAGTTCACCTTATTTTGGAGTAAAAATGAAGAAATTTTCCTTTTTTATGGCAAAAAGGTATGCATTTTTCTTATTTTCGGACAAAAATAAGAAATTCCCCATATTTTGGGGCAAAAGGCAGAGATTCCCATTATTTTGGGGCAAAATTGCAGAAATTTCCCTAATTGTGGGGCAAAAAACAGAAATTCCCCTTATTTTGTGGAAAAATTCCAGAAATTTCCCTTATTATGGGGAAAAATTGCAGAAATTTTCCTTATTTTAGGGCAAAATTGCAGAAATTTTACTTATTTTGGGGCAAAATTGCAGAAATTTCAATTATTTCAGGGAAAAAAGCAGAAATTTTAATTATTTTGGGGCAAAAAGGCAGAAATTCCTAATATTTTGTGCCATAATTCAGAAATTCCCCTTATTTTGAGGTAAAAAGCTGAAATTCCCCTTATTTGTGAGCAAAAAGGCAGAAATTTCCCTTATATTGGGGAAAAATTGCAGAAATTTCACTTATTTCAGGGTAATAAGTCAGAAATTTCCCTTAATTTGGGGCAAAAATGAAGAAATTTCTCTTTTTTATGGCAAAACGGTATGCATTCCCCTTATTTCGGGCAAAAAGGCAGAAATTCCCCTTATTTTAGGGCAAAATTGCAGAAATTTCCCTTTTTTGGGAGCCAAAAAACAGAAATTCCCCTTATTTTGTGGCAAAATTCCAGAAATTTCCCTTATTATTGGGAAAAATTGCAGAAATTTCCCTTATGTTAGGGCAAAATTGCAGAAATTTCACTTATTTCAGAGAAAAAAGGCAAAAATTTTTCTTATTTTGGGGCAAAAAAGGCAGAAATTCCCATTATTTTGGGGCAAAAAGGCAGAAATTCACCTTATTTTGGGCTAAAATTGCAGAAATTTCACATCTTTCAGGGCAAAAAGTCAAAAATTTCCCTTAATTTGGGGCAAAAATGAAGAAATTTCTCTTTTTTATGGCACAAAGGTATGCATTCCCCTTATTTTGGGCAAAAAGGCAGAAATTCCCTGTATTTTGGAGCAAAATTGCAGAAATTCCCCTAATTGTGGGGCAAAATTCCAGAAATTTTCCTTATTTTAGGGCAAAATTGCAGAAATTTCACTTATTTTGGGGCAAAAAATCAGAAATTTCACTTATTTCAGGGAAAAAAGGCAGAAATTTTCCTTATTTTGGGGCAAAAAGGCAGAAATATTCCATATTTTGGTGCAAAAATAGGAAATTTCCCTTATTTTGAGGTAAAATGCTGAAATTCCCCTTATTTTGGGGCAAAAGGCAGAAATTTCCCTTTTTTGGGGGCAAATTTGCAGAAATTTCACTTATTTCCGGGAAAAAAGGCAGAAATTTTCCTTATTTTGGGCCAAAAAGGCAGGAATTGCTAATATTTTGTGGCAAAAATGCAGAAATTCCTAATATTTTGTTGCAAAAATGCAGAAATTTCCCTTATTTTGAGATAAAAAGGCTGAAATTCCCCTTACTTGGGGGCAAAAAGGCAGAAATTTTTCTTATTTTGGGGCAAATTTGCAGAAATTTTACTTATTTCACGGTTATAAGTCAGAAATTTTCCTTATTTTGGGGCAAAAAAGACAGAAATTGCCTTTGTTTTGGGGGAAAAGAACAGAATTTCCACTTATTTAGAGGCAAAAAGGCAAAAGTTCCCCTTATTTTGGAGCAAAAATTAAGAAATTACCCTTTTTTATGGCAAAAAGGTATGCATTCTTCTTATTTTCAGACAAAAAGACAGAAATTCCACTTATTTAGAGGCAAAAAAGCAGAAATTCCCCTTATTTTTGGGCAAAATTGCAGAAATTTCTTTAATTGTGGGGCAAACAAAAGAAATTCCCCTTATTTTGGGGCAAAATTGCAGAAATTTCCCTT
This sequence comes from Micromys minutus, assembly GCF_963924665.1. Classification (NCBI taxonomy): domain Eukaryota; kingdom Metazoa; phylum Chordata; class Mammalia; order Rodentia; family Muridae; genus Micromys; species Micromys minutus. The sequence continues at coordinate 632,639 of NW_027667679.1, read as the reverse complement.
ATTATGAGGAAAAATTGCAGAAATTTCTCTTATTTTACGGCAAAATTGCAGAAATTTCACTAATTGTGGCGCAAAAAGGCAGAAATTCTCCTTATTTCGGGGCAAAACTCAGAAATTCCACTTATTTTGGGGCAAAATTCCAGAAATTTCCCTTATTTTGGGGCAAAATTGCAGAAATTTTACTTATTTTGGGGCAAAATTGCAGAAATTTCACTTATTTCAGGGAAAAAAGCAGAAATTTTCCTTATTTTGGGGCAAAAAAGCAGAAATTCCTAATATTTTGTGCCAAAATTCAGAAATTCCCCTTATTTTGAGGTAAAAAGGCTGAAATTCTTCTTATTTGGGGGCAAAAAGGCAGAAATTTTTCTTATATTGGGGCAAAATTGCAGAAATTTCACTTATTTCAGGGTAATAAGTCAGAAATTTTCCTTATTTTGGGGCAAAAATGATAGAAATTCCCTTTGTTTTGGGGGAAAAAGACAGAAATTCCACTTATTTAGAGGCAAAAAAGCAGAAATTCCCCTTATTTTAGGAGAAAATTGCAGAAATTTCCCTTATTTGGGGGCAAAAAAACAGAAATTCCTCTTATTTTGGGGCAAAATTCCAGAAATTTCCCTTATTATGGGGAAAAATTGCAGAAATTTCCTTTAAATAGGGCAAAATTGCAGAAATTTCACTTATTTCAGAGAAAAAAGGCAAAAATTTTTCTTATTTTGGGGCAAAAAGGCAGAAATTCCCATTATTTTGGGGCAAAAAGGCAGAAATTCACCTTATTTTGGGCTAAAATTGCAGAAATTTCACATATTTCAGGGCAAAAAGGCAGAAATTTCCCTTAATTTGTGGCAAAAATGAAGAAATTTCCCTTTTTTATGGCAAAAAGGTATGCATTCCCTTTATTTTCGGGCAAAAAGGCAGAAATTCCCCGTATTTTGGAGCAAAATTGCAGAAATTCCCCTAATTGTGGGGCAAAAATGCAGAAATTCTCCTTATTTTTGAAAAAAACTCAGAAATTCCACTTATTTTGGGGCAAAATTGCAGAAATTTCCCTTATTTTGGGGCAAAATTGCCGAAATTTCACTTATTTTAAGGCAAAATTGCAGAAATTTCACTTATTTCAGAGAAAAAAGGCAGAAATTTTCCTTATTTTGGGGCAAAAAGGCAGAAATTCCCCTTATTTTGAGGGAAAATGCTGAAATTTTACTTATTTTGGGGCAAAAGGCAGAAATTTTCCTATTTTTGGGACAAATTTGCAGAAATTTCACTTATTTCATGGTAATAAGTCAGAAATTTTTTTTATTTTTGGGCAAAAAAGACAGAAATTCTCTTTGTTTTGGGGAAAAAAAACAGAAATTCCTCTAATTTAGAGGCAAAAAGGCAAATGTTCCCCTTATTTTGGAGCAAAAATGAAGAAATTTCCCTTTTTTATGGCAAAAAAAGTTATGCATTCTTCTTATTTTCAGACAAAAAAGCAGAAATTCCCCATATTTTGGGGCAAAAGGCAGAAATTTCCCTTATTTTAGGGCAAAATTGCAGAAATTTCACTTATTTCAGAGAAAAAAGGCAAAAATTTTTCTTATTTGGGGCTAAAAGGCAGAAATTCCCATTATTTTGGGACAGAAAGGCAGAAATTCACCTTATTTTGGGCTAAAATTGCAGAAATTTCACATATTTCAGGGCAAAAAGTCAGAAATTTCCCCTAATTTGGGGCAAAAATGAAGAAATTTTCCTTTTTTATGGCAAAAAGGTATGCATTCCCGTTATTTTGGGCAAAAAGGCAGAAATTCCCCATATTTTGGAGCAAAATTGCAGAATTTCCTTTAATTGTGGGGCAAAATTCCAGAAATTTTCCTTATTTTGGGGCAAAATTGCAGAAATTTCACTTATTTTGGGGCAAAATTGCAGAAATTTCACTTATTTCAGGGAAAATAGGCAGAAATTTTTTTTATTTTGGGGCAAAAAGGCAGAAATTCTCCATATTTTGTGGCAAAAATGCAGAAATTCCCCTTATTTTGAGGTAAAATGCTGAAATTCCCCTTATTTTGGGGCAAAAGGCAGACATTTCCCTATTTTTGGGGCAAATTTGCAGAAATTTCACTTATTTCAGGGTTATACATCAGAAATTTTCCTTATTTTGGGGCAAAAAGACAGAAATTCTCTTTGTTTTGGGGGAAAAAAACAGAAATTCCACTTATTTAGAGGCAAAAAGGCAAAAGTTCACCTTATTTTGGAGTAAAAATGAAGAAATTTTCCTTTTTTATGGCAAAAAGGTATGCATTTTTCTTATTTTCGGACAAAAATAAGAAATTCCCCATATTTTGGGGCAAAAGGCAGAGATTCCCATTATTTTGGGGCAAAATTGCAGAAATTTCCCTAATTGTGGGGCAAAAAACAGAAATTCCCCTTATTTTGTGGAAAAATTCCAGAAATTTCCCTTATTATGGGGAAAAATTGCAGAAATTTTCCTTATTTTAGGGCAAAATTGCAGAAATTTTACTTATTTTGGGGCAAAATTGCAGAAATTTCAATTATTTCAGGGAAAAAAGCAGAAATTTTAATTATTTTGGGGCAAAAAGGCAGAAATTCCTAATATTTTGTGCCATAATTCAGAAATTCCCCTTATTTTGAGGTAAAAAGCTGAAATTCCCCTTATTTGTGAGCAAAAAGGCAGAAATTTCCCTTATATTGGGGAAAAATTGCAGAAATTTCACTTATTTCAGGGTAATAAGTCAGAAATTTCCCTTAATTTGGGGCAAAAATGAAGAAATTTCTCTTTTTTATGGCAAAACGGTATGCATTCCCCTTATTTCGGGCAAAAAGGCAGAAATTCCCCTTATTTTAGGGCAAAATTGCAGAAATTTCCCTTTTTTGGGAGCCAAAAAACAGAAATTCCCCTTATTTTGTGGCAAAATTCCAGAAATTTCCCTTATTATTGGGAAAAATTGCAGAAATTTCCCTTATGTTAGGGCAAAATTGCAGAAATTTCACTTATTTCAGAGAAAAAAGGCAAAAATTTTTCTTATTTTGGGGCAAAAAAGGCAGAAATTCCCATTATTTTGGGGCAAAAAGGCAGAAATTCACCTTATTTTGGGCTAAAATTGCAGAAATTTCACATCTTTCAGGGCAAAAAGTCAAAAATTTCCCTTAATTTGGGGCAAAAATGAAGAAATTTCTCTTTTTTATGGCACAAAGGTATGCATTCCCCTTATTTTGGGCAAAAAGGCAGAAATTCCCTGTATTTTGGAGCAAAATTGCAGAAATTCCCCTAATTGTGGGGCAAAATTCCAGAAATTTTCCTTATTTTAGGGCAAAATTGCAGAAATTTCACTTATTTTGGGGCAAAAAATCAGAAATTTCACTTATTTCAGGGAAAAAAGGCAGAAATTTTCCTTATTTTGGGGCAAAAAGGCAGAAATTTTCCATATTTTGGTGCAAAAATAGGAAATTTCCCTTATTTTGAGGTAAAATGCTGAAATTCCCCTTATTTTGGGGCAAAAGGCAGAAATTTCCCTTTTTTGGGGGCAAATTTGCAGAAATTTCACTTATTTCCGGGAAAAAAGGCAGAAATTTTCCTTATTTTGGGCCAAAAAGGCAGGAATTGCTAATATTTTGTGGCAAAAATGCAGAAATTCCTAATATTTTGTTGCAAAAATGCAGAAATTTCCCTTATTTTGAGATAAAAAGGCTGAAATTCCCCTTACTTGGGGGCAAAAAGGCAGAAATTTTTCTTATTTTGGGGCAAATTTGCAGAAATTTTACTTATTTCACGGTTATAAGTCAGAAATTTTCCTTATTTTGGGGCAAAAAAGACAGAAATTGCCTTTGTTTTGGGGGAAAAGAACAGAATTTCCACTTATTTAGAGGCAAAAAGGCAAAAGTTCCCCTTATTTTGGAGCAAAAATTAAGAAATTACCCTTTTTTATGGCAAAAAGGTATGCATTCTTCTTATTTTCAGACAAAAAGACAGAAATTCCACTTATTTAGAGGCAAAAAAGCAGAAATTCCCCTTATTTTTGGGCAAAATTGCAGAAATTTCTTTAATTGTGGGGCAAACAAAAGAAATTCCCCTTATTTTGGGGCAAAATTGCAGAAATTTCCCTTATTATGAGGAAAAATTGCAGAAATTTCTCTTATTTTACGGCAAAATTGCAGAAATTTCACTAATTGTGGCGCAAAAAGGCAGAAATTCTCCTTATTTCGGGGCAAAACTCAGAAATTCCACTTATTTTGGGGCAAAATTCCAGAAATTTCCCTTATTTTGGGGCAAAATTGCAGAAATTTTACTTATTTTGGGGCAAAATTGCAGAAATTTCACTTATTTCAGGGAAAAAAGCAGAAATTTTCCTTATTTTGGGGCAAAAAAGCAGAAATTCCTAATATTTTGTGCCAAAATTCAGAAATTCCCCTTATTTTGAGGTAAAAAGGCTGAAATTCTTCTTATTTGGGGGCAAAAAGGCAGAAATTTTTCTTATATTGGGGCAAAATTGCAGAAATTTCACTTATTTCAGGGAAAAAAGCAGAAATTTTCCTTATTTTGGGGCAAAAAAGCAGAAATTCCAAATATTTTGTGCCAAAATTCAGAAATTCCCCTTATTTTGAGGTAAAAAGGCTGAAATTCTTCTTATTTGGGGGCAAAAAGGCAGAAATTTTTCTTATATTGGGGCAAAATTACAGAAATTTCACTTATTTCAGGGTAAAAAGTCAGAAATTTTCCTTATTTTGGGGCAAAAATGATAGAAATTCCCTTTGTTTTGGGGGAAAAAGACAGAAATTCCACTTATTTAGAGGCAAAAAAGCAGAAATTCCCCTTATTTTAGGAGAAAATTGCAGAAATTTCCCTTATTTGGGGGCATAAAAACAGAAATTCCTCTTATTTTGGGGCAAAATTCCAGAAATTTCCCTTATTATGGGGAAAAATTGCAGAAATTTCCTTTAAATAGGGCAAAATTGCAGAAATTTCACTTATTTCAGAGAAAAAAGGCAAAAATTTTTCTTATTTTGGGGCAAAAAGGCAGAAATTCCCATTATTTTGGGGCAAAAAGGCAGAAATTCACCTTATTTTGGGCTAAAATTGCAGAAATTTCACATATTTCAGGGCAAAAAGGCAGAAATTTCCCTTAATTTGTGGCAAAAATGAAGAAA